>NC_041400.2:162573011-163173011 GCF_900747795.2 Erpetoichthys calabaricus
TACGTGACTCCGCCTCCTCCATTAGAGTATATGGACAAAAAACAGGTTCCAGTTATGACCATTACGCGTAGAATTTCGAAATGAAACCTGCCTAACTTTTGTAAGTAAGCTGTAAGGAATGAGCCTGCCAAATTTCAGCCTTCCACCTACACGGGAAGTTCAAGAATTAGTGATGAGTCAGTCAGTGAGGGCTTTGCCTTTTATTAATATGTATAAATAATAATGGATTCAGCTGAAATTCTGCCAAAAAAATGTATATTTAATATTCAATGTTTTCAATTTCAAAATAGTTTTTGGGTCACAATCTTGTTCTGATGGTACTAGGGAAGAAAAAAAAAAACAAAACACACAAAACACCTTTCTTGTTCCAAACTATCCACAGTAAAATACATCATCAGTACTGTAAAATTATGTAAAAGACTAGCTTTTAGATGTATCTATACAATTCTTCCAATCTCTGGATCAAAGGCTACTTAAAAGAGCTGAAACTCCTGCTGCATATGATTACCAGCAATACTTATCAGCTTATAAAAATGTCAGGTGTTGTAAAAAACTTGGTGTTAAAACAGAATTTATGACATGCAAATGAACCAGTATAAAAACTAGTGGTCTCCTTGCATTAAGGGATAGAAGGACAAAGACCCACCAGTTGTGGAAAATACTTTTAAAGTGTTAACTTCATCTTCTTAAACAATACCCCACCACACCCCCAGTTTTCATCAGATGCATAATGTAATTTCACCTAAGTGAGAGTCTTCATGCCAGGTGCTACAAACCAGTTCCCACCTCATGGAGTTAGATGTATTGGTCCTTATGGGTTCTAAGTTTATCCTTGTAAGAGTGCACGTGCAACCTCAACAGTACAATTTATTCTCTGTATAAAAATGAGAACCACAAACACGTTCTACTTCTGGTTCCCAGCAACCACATAGGCTGGTAAAGAGGTACAAAAGGTCCACCATCATTTACTCCTATCAAAAGTAGCCACAGTAATTTGAGTGAAAAACAAAAAAAAAAATAAAAACAAAAATCATTATGCATCAAGCACAAACATACTGTATTTGAGCTCTCAATACTTCAATTGTGTGTTTTACCTCAGTCGGTTTTTATATTAGAATTATTAACGTAATGACTCTTAAGTTGTGGGCTCAGAGCTCATGTAGGAAACGTTCTGTAACAAAGGGCAGGCAGGTATAAATTACCTCAACAAATCATCAACATTCATGAGGTAGTTCACCTACAATAATTCTGGCAAAAGTATAAATTGTTGCATCAGTTTATTAAAAAGTATATGTTTAATCTTAGATAAAGTGACCATTTTTTGTATGCATGTAAGAATATGAAAAAAATCAATGCTTGGGACTTAAAGATGAACATGTTTCATGTCCAATCAAAAATAACAGTTAACCAGATCATGGGAAGTTCTTGGTTGTCTCAAACTTTTGACTGAAGCACTATCTGGCATAAGGCAAGACCCTATAAATTCAAAGGATTTTAAAAATGCACTGTCGGAGACATCATAACTGGCAAGACTAGGAAGAGAGAAAGACAAAAATGCCAAAGAGAAGACAACTCTGTCTGACTTTGCCATTTACAGACTACCTCTTCACTCCTAAGCATCACTCTAGGTTAGCGAAACCAAAGACTGCAACAACAAATGCTATAGGCACCTGAAACAAAGCTTACTGTGTGACCCCAATTTGAATCTTTGAGGTTGGATGTTTTCATATCTAACATTTACACCTGGTTTCTCCTTCGAATAAACAATCGTTGTAATAGCTTTGAGTAGTGCTTTGCTAAAGCATCCCGTTTACTGACATTTAGCAATGACTAATGATTTGTAATGAAACAAACAGTGCCCATTTATGTTGAGTACCGTCAGGGTAGTGATTAGTCATTGGCTTCTGTTAGACAGTGTAGCCCTTTCAAAGATAGTCATCAAGATACAGAGCTTGACAGGAGTAGTGGTTTCTGGTTTATGCTGTTGTATTCTAAAGTGTAGACCTTTCAGGGGAAGCAATCTGAAGAGTGTTCAACACATTTGCGAATGCCAACAGGGACGCCTCTTGGGTGGAATGGCTTCTAGCCCCTGGTAAGGTATAGAAGTTGAGATAGCTAACCTTGGCCAGAGTTGAGATATTCTTACTTTGTATTTGAGCTTATCTGTGCAGAATGAATGTTGAACAGGTAAGTTCTACAAGACAGGTGTGAATCAAGGCTAACAGTTTAGCGGTTTCCAGTACTAAACTGTCCACCAATATAAAAAGAACCTTAGAGGTTTAAATGCCTATTTTTTTTAACCACAAAACACAAAGTAATAAGAATGAGGCTGAGCAGCTTCTGATCTTTAGCCACAGCATAGGACAACTAGACAGTGCTAAATTTGAAAAAGCCACCAAGGAAACCTTGTGTGTTCCTTCCATTTCATGGAAAGAAGCCAGCAAAATGATGCCCATGCTTCAAAGAAGTCTCAGTGCATAATGATTTCATTTTTTTCAGTTTATCAATCGTTTGTCAGCCTCATGCTATCCTGCAAACATCAGGCCCCATCGTAGTTGAAACCTACAGAGTCCTGTCTTTGTGTTGTACAGTGTGTGTAGACTTCTTATTTTGTCTATGTAATTAAGTTTGCCCTTTTTCACCTCAAAGCCATTCATTTCTAAACCTAAATGTATTGTCATTTCATTTTAAACAATTCGTAGCTAGCAGTCTCTTCTTGGGCAGTGAAGCTCTCTGCTTACTTAACCTTTAAATCTGTATTTTGTCAGATCTTTACAGCATCTCTGGGTATCACTATGACCTGATGCCAATCAATGGTCAGACCACAAACCAGCATGCCATGCTTTCGATATTTTTGACGTGAAGGGTGTGAACGGTCATGCCTCGTTATTCATTAACAAAACATATTACTAGTTAGTGAGAATGGTAAATAATTAAAATGACTTATTTTCTTATATAGAGGTTTAAAAAAAAAAAAAAAATTAACTGCATTCTGTAATTTAAAGGAACTGCACCTCATTATAAAAAAAATGCCAATAAATCCTAGAGAACAGCCAAGCAAAATGACACCTTTTATTGGCTAACTAAAAAGATTACAATATGCAAGCTTTCGAGGCAACTCAGGCCCCTTCTTCAGGCAAGAGGTCTGTATAAATCCTGAAACATGCAATTAGGAGTCCCCAATAAGTCCCTCTAATGACATTTTATGTATGCCATTTAGTGACGAATTTAGAAATAACAAAAACAAAAATTACATTGGCCTTAAAGACTTTGAGGAATTTCAAGGATGTGTTTTGCATACCTGTCTGATAGTAGGACTCCGCTACAGTAGGTTGTGGTTGGGCAGCAGCTGCAGCTACAGCCGCTGTAGCTGTAGGCTGCTGGTAGTACTGCTTACTGTCATAGGCTACAGCTGGCGCTGTGGATCGCACATAAGAATAAGAATCCTAAAACAATGAAAAATGAATTTATTAGCATAGAAAGAAAATAGTGACTACAGAAAGAAATAAAGCTACACCAAAACCACAAAAAGTCATTAGAGAAGACTTTTACATTAAATACTTATAATATTAACTAGGTAATACAAGTATAAAAAGCCATATAATGTTATTATGGATCGCATCAGCTAAGGGGGAAAAAAAATTATAATATATATCATTACCTGGTAGTTTTGAGAGGTGGCTGGCGGAGGTGGAGGTGGTGCTTCTTGCTGTCTTTGAGTGTAGCCATAGTCTGCTGCAGTATGAGTGGCTTGGTACCCACCATATGCTGCAGCAGTTGCAGCAGCTGCCACAGCAACTGGTGCTGGTCTTGCCACAGCAACAGTGGCGGCTGCTGGAGCGTAGGCTGCTGTCACTGTGTGTGCAGCAACTGGAGCCTGGTGCACAGTATAGCTGGCCACTGTTGTCGGGTGTGAATAGGCTACCCCAGCTGTTGGTTGTTGGCTAGGAGGGGGGAAAAAAAAAATCTGGATTAACCAGCAGTTGAAACTTTAATATAGGCTTAGAAAAGATATTAACATGTTTGAAGCCTTGATCAGAGTTACTACAAGTGAAAAAAATAATGCATAGTCTTAATAGATTTACACTCTTCTTGAAGCATGGAGTGGTAAATACATACAGTTCAGCCCGCAAGTATTTGAATGGTGATAATTATTAATGGACTAGTCATTTAGCCCGTTACAATAACAGGCGCTAGAACAGTAGTGCATAAACATTAGTAGGAACAGTCTATATTAAATAGCAAGGGACTTTGACCTCATTCTTTTTGTTGGTCGTATTTTTCTTTCAGCCTTTCTTTTGTTGATGTTTACTTGCTGAGCTGACCATTTTTCATGGGCTGCCGCAGTGTATTGTGTGTCTTTAATTTTCTGTGACAGTAATACTGTCTTGTACGGCTCTATTCAATAAGGGCGCACACAAAAAGGCGAGCTTCAAAAGGGCAACCTCAATTGAGCGCGGCGAATAAAGGCGTTCGTAGATAATTTAGTTCAAATGGCTCTGGAATATGTGAAGAGCAACAAAGGTGCAGATCTTTATTTACGCGCGCCTTTATTCGCTGCGCCCATTTGAGGTCGCCCTTTTGAGGCTCGCCTTTTTTGTGTGCACCCTTAATGAAGGATGCCTGTGCGCGCCCTTATTGAAGGATACCATCTTGTACGTCCGCTGGCTTGTACGTCCGTAATATACCTTTAATTTTCTCTGGCGGTAATACAGGCATGCGTGTCGGTAATATGCCTTTAATCTCCTCTGACAGTAATACTGGCTTGTATGTGGCTGTAATATGCGTCACTGTATTGTGTACCTTTAATTTCCTCTCGCAGTAATACTGGTTTGTATTTCCGTAAAACGCCTCCAACTTTCTCTGACAGTAATATCGCGCATCGCACCATGCCCCGCGCATGCGCACTTCACCAGAAGACACCCACACACGGACACCTGGACGCACACAGGAATTATATAATATTATATATATATATATATATATATATATATATATATATATATATATATATATATATATATAATATTATATATATATATAATATTATATATATATATAATATTATATATATATATAATATTATATATATATATATATATATATATATAATATTATATATATATATATATATATATATATATATATATATATATATATATATATATATATATATATATATATATATTACTCTTCAAGCATACAGGTACAGTTGGATACAAGTTTTTAGTAGAGTGTCAGCATTAAAATAAAACAAGGACATGAACATGGGGGAAAAAAAATGTGTGAATGTTATAGGAATGTATGTCTGTAATTCTCCATAAGGAGCTGAAGGAAGTTAAAATTGGTCAGCAGGCTGCTTAGCTGTTCCCTGGTTATTATGCATTATTGAATCACCTATAGGTTAAGTGTGGACCAAACAGGTGTCAATGCCAGCAGGCCATTAAAAGGGAAGAAGAAAAAAAAAAAAAAAAAAAAAAAAAACACACACAACCGCAGAGAGGTACAGCAAAACTTTAGATTGGCTAAAATCAACTTCTTGGTACATTATTAAAAAGGAAGAAAATAATGGTGAACTCAAGAATACCAAACAGCTTGGTAAGCCACGGAAAATTACTATAGTATATAACAGGGAAAAAAGAAAAACCCTTTAACTGTCAGCCAGATCAAACACACTTCAGAAGATGTACAATTAAGGCCATAAGTTTTCAAACCTTGGCTTAAAACTTTAAACAGTTGTCTCCAACTTTAGGCATATCATATTATTAAACAAGACAGGTTGTAAGTCAGTTAATGTTTCTATTTAAATTTTTATGTTTTTAACCAAAATATAATCCAGAAATGTTTTCAACTTTTAACTACCATGTCAGATTTTCAGTACATCAAAAACTTTATGTATATCAAGTTGGCTTTCTCTTTTAAACAGAAAAAAAAATTACTCCAGTAACTGATGAAGTTACTTTTAGCAGCTTCCTAGTTGCGAATGGTCATAATTTTAAAATAACCAAGGATTATTTGGGTCACCTGTGTTTGTAGTGGTGAAATTAAAAGAACCAAGTGAAAACTTGGAAGGAAAACTGTGGAACTTCACAAGTCTGGTTCATTCTTAGGAGACATCTCCATAAATTTCAAGGTACAGTAATCCCTCCTCCATCGCGGGGGTTGCATTCCAGAGCCACTCGCGAAATAAGAAAATCCGCGAAGTAGAAACCATATGTTTATATGGTTATTTTTATATTGTCATGCTTGGGTCACAGATTTGCGCAGAAACACAGGAGGTTGTAGAGAGACAGGAACGTTATTCAAACACTGCAAACAAACATTTGTCTCTTTTTCAAAAGTTTAAACTGTGCTCCATGACAAGACAGAGATGACAGTTCCATCTCACAATTAAAAGAATGCAAACATATCTTCCTCTTCAAAGGAGTCAGGAGCAGAGACTGTCATAAAGGCAGAGGAAAATCAATAGGGCTGTTTGGCTTTTAAGTATGCGAAGCACCGCGGCACAAAGCTGTTGAAGGCGGCAGCTCACACCCCCTCCATCAAGAGCACAGAAAGAGAAAGAGAGAGAAAGAGAGAGAGAGAGAGAGAGAGAGAGAGAGAGAGAGACAGAGAAAAACAAGCAAGCAAAAATCAATACGTACCCTTCAAGCTTTTAAGTATGCGAAGCACGGTGCAGCATGTCGTTTCAGGAAGCAGCTGCACAAAAGATAGCAACGTGAAGATAATCTTTCAGCATTTTTAGACTAGCGTGAGGATCGTCTAGATGTGCGAACAGCCCCCCCTGCGTCAGGATCAGAGAAAGTCAGCGCAAGAGAAAGAGAAATGTAAGCTGGGTAGCTTCTCAGCCATTTGCCAATAGCGTCCCTTGTATGAAATCAACTGGGCAAACCAACTGAGGAAGCATGTACCAGAAATTAAAAGACCCATTGTCCGCAGAAACCCGCGAAGCAGCGAAAAATCCACGATATAGATTTAAATATGCTTACATATAAAATCCGCGATGGAGTGAAGCCGCGAAAGGCGAAGCACGATATAGCGAGGGATTACTGTATCTGTATCACCAGCAACTGTATAACCTTTAACCCAGTGTATAAAATATAAAAATCTTGGGACCGTTCACACTTTACCTCCTTCAGGAAGGAGGCACCCATAAAATGTGTTTATCCTTGGGAGTTAATTTCAAAAGGTTCAACAGAATCCTAAGATGACAAGTGAGGAACTAATGAAGGAATTATGGCCAGAAAGGTTGTCAACCATGGAAGAAACCACTGCTTCCACAAAAAAAAAAAAAAAAAACCCCAGAGTACAGTTTAAAGTTGCTCATCAGAACAAAGACACTGACTTTAGAAGGTGTGTTCTCTGGTCAAAAGAAACCAAATTTGAACAGTCTAAGGGTGAGGCTCTTAATCCAGAGAACAGCATCCCAACTGTGAAGCACACTGAGACATCATATTGTGGTGGTGTTTTACTGGGAAATGGGCTGGTACACTTCATAAAATAGAAGGCATCATATAGTAGGAACATTATCTGGAAATTCTGTCACAGCCCTTCAAGATATTAACCAGAAAGATAAAGCTTGGATGAAAAGGGGTGTTCCAACAGGACAATGATCCTAACCATAACTCTAAAATTGCAACAAAATGGTTTGTAGACAACAATATGAATGTATTGGGAATGATCACAGACCTTGACCTGAATTTCATTAAAAACTGTGTGGGCTGAACTGAAACAAATGTGTCCGAGACAAGAGGCCCATAAACTTGACTCAGTTTCACCAGTGGCAAAGGGCCAAAATTCCAGCAAATTTCTTTTAAGAAGGCTTTTCCAAGTGTTTCCTACAGGTTAATCAGTGTAAAGGCAATGCGACTTCTAGGCAACAGGCAAATCAGCAATCAAAGTCTAAGTATTTTATACAAAAAGGGCATTCTGAAGGCTGCTGCAGGTGTAAAGAAAACAGGACAAATTCCTAATCAGACTGCTGTTGAGGTAGAAGCAATACCAGCAATGAAGGCTCCAAGCATGGTATAAAATCCAAAGGAAAAAAAAAAAAAAAAGGCTTTCGTCATGTAGCCATTCAATGTCTAGGTAGGGGGAAAATGATTTACAAAATTCCGTCAGAGCATAGGGTAAGTCGACCATTCCAGTCCAAAATAGTGGAATCCAGTCTGTGCAGCGAGTGAAACATACTTGCACAATATTAATCATTTTTGTTACTGTGTGTGCCTATGCAAATTTTCTTTATTGATACTATAATGTTACTCCAGCACAGTCTTGGCCCGGACTACAACAAGAGTAATCAAAACAAAAAAGTATTGAAGAGTCTGAGAAGCAATTATTCAATAAAGCTAATGTTCTGGCCGTGCACTGACACCTGCAGCAAATTTTAATCCTTTTCCACACAGTTACTGAAATGCGGAAGCACAATGTCAACATCTGAATGGCCCATAATTTCAGACCCGTAGTACCATATGTATGCTATCATTTTCCCCACATCATTCTCCAGTGCTAAAATTAACAACCCATGTTCAAAAATGTAACTTTTTTTTTTTTTTTTTTTTTTAACTGCCATGACTCCCAGATATCTAATCATGTGTATTACAGGATATGCCTCAAGATTGTGCTTTAAATACTGCAAACCTATTAAAGCTGCACATGCCTAATCAATGGCTTACAAATAATGATCATTTATTGAATATTTTTACGGCATTTTAACCTACACAGATGAACACTTTAAACTCTTTATGGAAGGTAAACTAAATCTATACGTCGCATAACGTAAATATTCAAAAATTATGCTAGATTTCATATGCATTGTGAAACAATATCAAGCTTCTAAACTGTTTCACAATTTAAAAAAAAGTTACCCAATTTATTTCTTTATTTATTTATTTTTTTAAACAGGATTAGCCTCTCTTAGAACATCTACACACTGGGATTTACACCCATTTCTCAAGGCAAAAGGCTCCAACTCTCTCAAGTTAGATGGGTTGCACTGGCGTACAGCATTATTAAAGTCATGTGACCAATTCTCAACTGGATTGAGGTCTGGGCTATGACTAGGCCATTCAAAGACATTTAATGTTTTTCTGTAACCACTTCTGTGTAGCTTTAGAAGTATGTATAGGGGTCATTGTCTTGCTGGAAGGTGAACCTTAGGCCCATTCTCAGATCTCTAGAAGACGGACTCCTCAGAAACTGCTCTGTATTTAGTGTCTTCCATCTTTCCTTTAATCCTGAACAGTTTTCCTCTCCTTGAAGATGAAGAAAAAAAAAAAACCATTACCATGGCATGACACTGCCACCACCATGCCTAATTGTGGGAATAGTGTTCTCAGGTTGATGGGAAGTGTCGGGTTAGCGCCACACATGGAATTTCCCATCATGGCCAAAAAGTTTGAGTTTAGTCTCATCTAACAAGAGAACCTTCATCCAAGTGTTTAAGGGAGTCTGCCACATGCTGCTGGGCAAACTCAAAATGGGTTTTCATTTTTGTTTTCCTGTAAGCAATGGTTTTTTTCCCCCCCAGCCACTCTTCCATAAAGCCCTGCTCTGGGGAGTGTACGACTTAGTGGTCGATATGTTGTAGCTCATTCAGTGTTATTCATGGGGTCTTTGTTAAATCTATGATTAATTCCCTCCTTGCCTGGTCTGGGAGTTTTGGCGATGGCCCTTCTCTTGTCAGGTTTGCAGTGGTGCCATTTTCTTTCCATTTTGTTACAATAGTGCTCTGTGAGCTATTCAAAGTTCAGAACTGTTTTTTTTATATAACACAATCATGACCTATATTTCTCCACAACTTTCTCTCAGCTGTTTGGAGTGCTCCTTGGTCGAATGTTGCTCACTTAGTGGTGTTGTAGTCAGGGGCTCTTCAGAACAGGTCTATTAGTACAAATATCATGTGACACTTTCATTGCACACAAGTGGTCCCTAATCAACTAATTATAAGTGACATGCAACTCACAACTTTTCAGTTTTTACTTGCGTTTATTTTATTTATAGACATATAGACAAACACAAATGACTTTGTTGTAAAGTCCATTACGTAAAACCCAAATGAAAATCCATTTTAATTTTAGATTATAATGCAACAAAACAGAACTTTTTGCGTCTAATAGCCACTGTAAATGTATAGTACTTGTAAAAGTTACCATTTGTTCTCTCAGTCACGATCACGATACATACTACTACCCCCCCCCCGGGATCTGACGCGGTTACTTTTTATCTGAAGCCGGGAATAACTGTAGAAGTGAGTGGTGTTTTGAGACAATCGAACTGGAAATTCTCTGATCTGGACGGATAAAAGCTGACACATGAGAAAGAAGAAAAACATTAGCTGTAATGATTATAAGTAGTTAACTTATACATACCAAGGACTGTATTTTGTATTAATCATGCTGCAGAGAGCTATATGATTCATTACTTCTATATGAATTTGTTCATTTAGGTGGAAGAATTAAGCTTGTGCACAGAATTATGTGATTAACTTACATTCTTTTGTGAGAAAATGCTGACCTCGATACTAACAGAACACCCTGTGATACTATAAATCAATGTGATCGTTTTCTGAATTCTTGCTTAAAAATAGAAGAAAACATGTCACTTACGAATTAATAAATAAGGATTATTAATCTAACCAAACAAATATAATCTAATGAAGATATTAAAGCTATAAGAATGTAATCTCTTTATAACTAATGTAATGAACTATAAGAAACTGCTCAAATTGGTCTTGTGTGTGTATACTAAGAAGGGCGTATTTCTTAAGAATGCGAGTGCCTGATAACTCTTTATTTTGGTATACTCCTGTATGTAATAAATCAGGATGTAACCTTAACTTACAGCAATCTAGGTATGACCTCAAAATGAACTATGTTTTTTTCTCTCTTTGGCTAATGAACAAGCTAGGTAATAAATGAGAGGTATTTTTTTTTCTTTTGGAGCAGTCTGTCTGATCCCAAATCATTTGCACTGAGATTTTGGGGGTGGGGGTGGGGGGGTGGGGGGAAATAGGGTTTGGGGACTGGGTTGGCAGTCTCTCAGTCTCTAACTCCCCAATAATAAAGAAATTGCTTTTTATTTTAAATTGGTTTTAGTCTCCTGTTGTTTCTGTCCCCCCCCCCCACCCCGACTTCAGCGTCCACACACACACACACACACACAAAATGCTGGCGAATCTACTTACGCTGAATTAGTATGCACCTCATGCCCCGTGATGTCAAAGCCACACTGACAAAAAAAAACCAAACACAGGTATATACGATATTTGGAATTATTCGTTTTATGACCTTATAGTACATTTTGGAAAACACTGTGGCACGGATGCAACATTATTCATATTCACTCACGTACCTTCTTGCGGTTGTAATTAGTGACCACATTTCCCACCCCCCCCCCCCCTCGAACTTGCCCAGTCTGCACAGGACTCCAGGAAATACGAGGGAAGAATGTTCATCTGCAAGGTGAGCCATGAACGCTCTTTTCTCAGTGGACCCCGTACATGCCTTGCACAGTACATGTGCTTTGATCGCCGCCAGGTCAAGCTTGTTATAGCACAAGCAACCGGCCACCTGCATGCTCCTGCTAACACTGAATAAGTTCACGCCTTCTGGTGTCAGCGCACAGAACCGGGTTTAAAAAAAAAAAAAAAAAAAAAAAAAGACATATGACATTTTGAAGAAATCATTGTATGACCTGAACAGTACCAATAAGAAAACATCACACAAATGCAATATTTGAGAACGAACAGATCGGGTGTAAATTTGTTAGTTGTAAAAGTTAGCTTTTTTCACTTTTATTTTCTCAGTATCGTTCACGCTCTCCCTCCCCTCCTGATCTGACCCTAACTAACAACGCCAGCATAAATTCAAGAGACGGCAGCATCACAGTTCCAGAATGCCTGTGTTTCAGATGCTCATGCATCTCAGTGGTGCTGCCATGAAAAGAAAGCTACACTTTGCATAATCTGCATTAAACTTTTTTTTTCTTTTTCAGTGAAGTGTTCCCACACTTTAGAAAGTTTTTTTCTCAATTTTTTTCCATCTCCTTTCCCCTCCTCTATCCAACTCGCCATTGCAACCTCATTTATTTTCCTCTACATTCTTCTTCTCCTCAGACATTCTTTCTTCGTTGGTAGGACTGTGTGCTGTCTTGACAAAACAACAAATGATACTACCCCCAGATGTTCATGTAGTGCATTGCAGTTACAAAAACCAATGTGGTTCTTTGTGACTGGAGCCTCTATTGAAGGTTCTGTTTATGACGCTTCGACAATAAAAACATCCACTTCGACGATTTTTTGTAGTCAATGTCGTGGACTAATCATTGCAGCCTTACTTGTAACCACTCCTGCAACCTTAGGCACAGAAACTAGGACCCTATTGAATCAGTTTTATTTTTTCACAAAGTCAGTTTTTTTATTTTTTTTTATTTTCGGTTTTCACTTTTATTTTTCCTTATTTCAGATTTTTGGTGTTTTTTTTGTTTTTTTTAATATAAAACGCACTGCAAGAAAGTAGTAACAGCTACAACAAAACAAATAATGAAAACGGCACTTTACATTCCTTTTAATGAAACCGCACACTAGCACAACTGAACCTTATTTTGTAGTTCCATTCATCAGGTAGGAGCCCAGATCCTCCATGATGCTGAAAGCCAAGATTGCAGTAGGACAGCGAGTGCCCTCCAGAATTGTAAGAGCTGTTACTAGTTTGATGCATCATTCTGAAATGAAGGTTAACTTCACTTTTTTTTTTTTTTTTTTTTTTTTTTTTTATATAAAAGTGAACCCTCTTTTAAGGGCTCATTGCATCTGAGGAAAAGCCGGCTCTTCTGCCCTGGTTTGTAGGTGCAGAGTTTATATAATGGAATCAAACGTGGACCCTGCGTGCCTCATCACCTCAATGCGAAACATTTATTAAATCCCTAAAAATCGTTAATTTTTTAAATGTGAGCCCGTTAACAACCACTGCCATTCACTAATAACATTTTTCTACGGGAAAGACAGTTAATACCGGTTAAATACCTGAATAATTTAATCGGTTAAATGATTCACAGTAAATACATCACATACAATTAGAACTGCCTAATAAAAGAATTACAATACAGCCAAATGTTTACTCATCTATCACTATGAAAAGAACTGTGTGGTCTCGGGTATCAGTGGTTTTATCAACATCATCATATATTTTCTTGCCAAAATTCTTTCAAACAACGGCATCCATATGTTGTTCAAAGTCACTGGGCAAATGAGTTTGATGAAGACTACTCATTTTCTGGCAGCATGCCTCCTTGTTTACAATGCTTAACAAAGAAAGGACGCATCTTTGTCATTTTTTCAAGCAGTATGTCTAACTCACAAGAACACAAAACTGGCGTCTTGCATCGGACGATTGTGGTTTCCTCTGTTACCTGAAGGGGAACACTTTTTTGATCTTAATTTCTCCTTGTTTTTGAAATGGGTTTTAGATTTGACATGGTCATTCCAAGTATCTTTCCGTGATCTATGGTCTATGGTATGGTGATAAAACTTGCAGAAAAGTTGTCCAGATTCGTAAAAAAGTCTCCGGGATATTGTTGTGCCCTCAATTTTGCAGTTAACCTTGCGTTTTAGTTTTTTCGACGTAGTTCGGGTATCTGATATTGCTCGCTTCGAGAGGTCTCATGCAGTAAGCTAATTCGCATGCCTTTAATGAGAAAACATACAGGAAACACGCACACAAACAGAGGCATGACTGGATTTCTACAAAGAATTGCATTCGCTTCAAAAACAACAAACTAGAAAATAGTATCTGAATGATAGAACTACAGATTCAATTGTTTAATTTATTGGGAAGTTCTGTAACAGTCACCCCTTCAGTCTATAAATTCTGTACATTTACGTTTTTAAATCTAAATCCATTTTTAAGCGTTACTTCCGCAATTCAGTCTGTGTTTTCCGCATCACGGAAATCATAGGGCCCTAAGAAAGTAACAAAATGGCCTTCCTCTACCATGGTGTATGTGCAGGTTTCAGGAGATGCTCCAACTGGTCATTCCACCTCTGAAAGACACCCTCATTTGAGGTCAACGTTTCCCCCACTTTAGCTATGAACAGCCTAGGCATTGTAGCCCATCACACACAAACACGCGCACAAGGACCATCTCTTTGGGACTGCTGCACACCATGCCTTTTGGAGAGACTAGTACCACCATTAACACTGCAGGAGGGTCCTTTTCCAACCTGATGTTTTACTGGTGTCCATTTGGAATAAGGAAAAAGTTTAAAAGTACAAGAAGACAGTTTAGGAAATTAAAAAAAAAACATTTTCCAGAACGTCTAATTTCACATGGTACAATGATACATTGAGAACCTACAAAAGAACTTTAAGTCAATAAAATATGAGAGAGTAAATTCAAATTAAAGTGCCTGCAGACAAATACTATATTCTTCTTTCTCCAGTTGTGATGAGTGGACCCTGCTGCATTCACTTTCCCAGGAGTTCAGCAAATCACAGAAGTGTTTACAATCTTCACCAAACTCCATGAAATGCACTGAAATCAAGAACAAGGAGGAAATAAACTAGTTTTGTATGGAATTAAACGGTCCAAGGTCCTTCAAAGTGTCCCTGAGGGCTATGGAAAAGTCTGCCAATCATGCTAGACCAGGGGTAGGCAACGTCGGTCCTGGAGAGCCGCAGTGGTTGCAGGTTTTTGTTCCAACCCAGTTTCTTAATGAGCAATCAATTATTGCTGATGAAACACTTATTGCTTAAGTGATAGTTTGATGCTTCATTTTAGTGGTCTCGCTTGTTAAGTCTCCCCGCCCTTAATTGCTTCTTTCAATCTTAAACAGCTGCATTCAGTGTGTTAATGGCTCCTTATTTAGTAATAAGATGTAAAAGACAAAGCAGCCAGTCTGTCGTTGATGTCTGTGACGTGTATCTTTTGCTTGTGCCTTTTGAGAGTCGCGTCGTTGTATGTCCATTATTTGGGACGTGTTGTTTTGGAGGTGTAATCGATTTGCCTGTGCTGTGTGAGAAGCCAGTTGTAGTTTACGGCGTGCATTGTTTGTATTGAGCCTTGCCCGTAGATGGAGAACTTCTGGCTGCTTTGTCTTTTACATCTTATTACTAAATAAGGAGCCATTAACACACTGAATGCAGCTGTTTAAGATTGAAATAAGCAATTAAGGGCGGGGAGACTTAACAAGCGAGACCACTAAAATGAATCATCAAACTATCACTTAAGCAATAAGTGTTTCATCAGCAATAATTGATTGCTCATTAAGAAACTGGGTTGGACAAAAACCTGCAACCACTGCGGCTCTCCAGGACTGACGTTACCTACCCCAGCTAGACTGATCATTGTGGCCAAAAATGTGAACTGAGCTAGGAGGCTGCAGCTCTAACCATTGTGCTGATCAACCTCAAACAAGCAACAAAAGACACAGTCTGAAGGAATACCTCAAACAAAATATAACCAATCGCCACAAACAGCAATAAATATTGATCATTGCACACACCAAGTTCCACTCTCAGGGCACACAACATGGAACTGGCTCGTTCGATGGTTTGTCATGGCTCCAGGATGAGCTAGAACATCTGATTTGTTTCTGCTACATCTGTTCAGATCCTATTAAAAAGAAGAAACGCCTTGTGAATAGTAATAAATGTAAAATTTCATAGCTGTCCCATGTATTTTTGATGGGGAAAGGTTTGGCGAGGGCTCCTTGGAGGCTTTTGGGATTTTAGCTGGGCACATGGCTAATTTGATACCATGGTGGGATTAACGTTATATATGCAGTGGCAACATTCATAATGTGCTCAATATGGTCAGCGAATATATCCCTCAATTTTTTTTTTTTGTTTTTTAAATGCACCCAGGATGGAAATCTGGTAGTGTTTCTCAACCTTTGTAGCTACTGGACCCAGTTTTACCTTTATATGTTCACAGAAGATGCAGAGGAAATACATCACTCAGCACCATCAAATGTAATACGGCCCCTCCCCCACAAACTGCATGTGCATACAAGATAGTGATGGACACATTAGCAATGACCTTACAGTAAGCATCCTTGAAAATTCAGCATATGCCTGCTACAGCTCTGTGATGATATGCTAGCCTTGCAAAGCATTATGGGGTACTTGGAGAAAAAGATATTCGCCTAAGCTGACCACACAGTGAATTTCTAAGAAAAATAGTCGAACAAAGTCACCAGCAAATACAACATTCAGTGTGAAAAACGCGTTAGCGAATTTCAGTGATTCAACAATAATTCTCCACCTCCTGATGTCAATGTTGTTTTAAATGCATTTTAGTGGTATACTGATACATCACTGCTTTTCAGAAAATGGAAAATACCTTAGCATCCTCTTCAAATGGTACCTTTAGAATATTATCAACAAGAAAGAATTAACCCCACTTTTTGCCTTAGTGATTTAAGAATTTTAAGTGATAATTTTTGTTTCTTGAGTTTGGTTTATTGTCTCTTATTTTAAATAAGTTGCAATTTAGGTTTCTTAACATCAGAGTTTTCCTTTTTCATTCTTGTTTTAAAACAAGCAAATCTCACATCTGGGGACTATGTATTCTTCCACTCTATTGATTATAGTTAGAGAGAGCTACACATATGTATTTATCATTTCCAACACTGGACATGTACCTCAAGGCACTTGCTGTAATGAGGGGATTGTGCATGTACAAAGTAAACACTGGTGTTCACCACACAGTGTAAAATAGGTCTTGCCTAGTTTAATAACTTACCTCAATACCACCATTCAAACACCTTTAACCTTTATCCTTTTACACAAAAATATTAAAAAAGTGCTACAAAAAAATAAAATCAAATATTGCAGCAACCCACTGGTTCAGTTTCTCTGCAACAGGGGTGTGGGTTTGATTTCAAGAGAGAGATATTTAAAACAGGAAGAAAACACACACACACAAACCACACTCCACAAAATTATCCAAGCATATGGAATAACACTTGAGCATTCTTGTCTAAGCAAAGGAAGGTTTTATGGACTGCGTTGTGCTTCCTTAATGTCTAAAGGGCTGACAAGTACAAACACATTCACTGACGCCCTACAATTTTTGGGCAGCTATAATTTGACATTAAGTTCCATATTCAATATAACTTTACTTTGCTATTTTTAAATACTAAACATTTACCAAATTTGTGTTTCAACATCCCTAGTGTCCACCTACGAGTCTCAAGTTGGCTGGCATGAGAGGATCCATCCACTTTTCTACAGCTGCTCAAAACAGGGGTCCATTGAGGTCTTGAACAGGGTCCGTTCAGACTCCCATATTCTTGAGCTTCGAATTTGTTTTTCGGAAAAGACAGATGCCTTGATAAAACTCTACAAAAGGCAAAACTCTGAATAGCTCAATGGGCAGGATTAGAAGGAATGGCCAGTCTGATCTGAATCTGAACAGCTAACTTACGTCTGTGGTTATCATGGACGGTCAATAACGAGTATCATTCTCATACACAAGGTTGTTTAGAAGCACACTTTTTAATCAAAGCATCTTAAGCAAAAAATCAACTATCATCTAATTCATTTTCTGGATTTTTTTCTTTTACAAATGCGTTATAAACAGACTTCACACATATAAAAGGAACAACATTCTCAAAACCATTTATTCGAATTCTGGGTCTGTAAAGCTGTAAAACACACCACATAAAAACTATAAACACAAAATTTAAAGGAAAACTGGATCAAGTACTTCTATACTTCTGATAATCTACTGGACACCCTAAAGCATGGAATTAACTTTCACTCCCTCCCCAAACCTACCCCCCGCCCCCCATTGGCAAGTCCAAAATAATGCTACCATCATTCCTTATTTCTAGAGCCTCCACCAAGTCCATGCATCACCAATCCATTTAATATGACTGTTTTACTTATTTGCTTTTGATGTTGCTATAATCAACATATAAACTGCCCTTTATGGTGTGCAGACAAGAACCAATAATGTGACTTGCCAGAACAACAGTGTATGGCACACTGGTCTAAAAGAACACAGTGGCTACTCAAGATGGATCTGCTATTGAGGAGAATACAGCATTCACCACTCACCTTGCCCTTTACCAGTTTTTCCATCATGCCCTTTGGCCCCAAGTACACACCCACCACATTTCACAGGTTGAAAAAAGACTTGATGCGAAGACTGAATCTGCTTAGCCTAATTAAAGGCAATTGTCATCTAGTCACGCACCTGGGAACAACATCTGAAAGACCTGGAGGAAGTCCTGGGCAGACTGAAGACAGACTGATTGACCTGCAAGCAAGAAAAATGTGCCTTTGGTCAACGAAGGCTAAAGTATTTTGATGACATTATTTCCGAAAAAACTGAAATTTCAGAAAATGAAAAGCTTGGTCAATTTCTCTTTTTCAAATAAACCACAGAGCATGGCAGTTCAATTAGCACATTACCTTGTTAGGTGCCTTTGAAAAGAGGAATTGTTTGAAATATTAATATCCCATTCTCAAGTACCCTAGGAGCACATACAAATACAGATACAAAAGTGTAATTGAACCATTACAAGCTCTTTATGAGAATGGTCTGTCATTCCCCTTTGTTTAATTCCAATTACACAATAAAACAATCTAAGACGATAATAAACCTAACTATACCAACGTCTAATTTTATAGGACAAAATTGTCCAGACTGCCAAGATTTCACAAATACAGCACCCGATGCTTAAGTAAGACTTGTACAATTATAGAGGTAGAACTTTATTTGTCTCAAGGGGAAATTTGACAACAAGCATGTCATGTCAGTATGCATCAATAAAATATGCAATTAAAAAAATACAAAGAATGCCATGGAAATATTGAACTTCTACATTAACACAAATTATATTACGAAAGAAATTTTTTTATATAAACTTAGTTTCAAATGATATAGCCAGGTAGAGACCGAAAAAGGGCAAATTTACACTTGATCTTACCTAAATTAAAATTTTATTTTTTTAACAATATGGCATCTGATCCATTTCAAATGGTAACTTAAGACACTAGTGAGCCAGGCCCTAGAATCCCTAAATTTCTCACCAACATCACCAACAAAGTGGAGTTTTGAACTATACACCCATCCAGTGATTCACAAAAATTACTACTATACAAAAAATTCACAATTTTGTCATGAAACACAGACTACGGATAAGAATTTACCTTGACTTCACATCTTTCAAAGCAGATTATTCCATATTATAAAGTTAACTCTTAAGCTCTAGAACGATTATTCACAAGTGTCTAGATTACACATCAAAACAAAGCAAATTTCCTTTTTGGAACCGTGTCAGATTTGTAGCAGACCACCTGAAAATCCATATTATTATTGTACCATAATACAATGCCGACACACATAAATACACACGGATTTGTTCTGACATACCGTATGTGAATTGCTGAAATCACAACTCACATCCAGGCTGTACGATCAAGCACAAGTTATACACTGTGAAGTTTTTGGCATGACAATTCTGGCAAGGCTACGCAAAATTCACCCAAAAATATATGCTCATGCAATCATACGATACTGGAAAAAAATTAAATGCTGAAATTAAATCATTCTTGTCAGCGGTTACAAAAACATCAGTTCTGTAACTTGAACGCCTGTGGTTATTGTATTAATGTTACAGGGTCTTAATGGTAGGCAGTAAGGTAGGGTATAATTATTCAGACATCCTATACTAAATTGACAACACTATTAAAACTTTTACTTTATACTTCAAATTATTTGAAAATTTGCACATCACTGTCTTTGAAATGAAAATCTGCATATATTACATAATTATAGTCCCAACTATAAAAGTACTGTTCCTGTGTGAGGTAGAATGTGCAACAGATTTGCTAGTTAATCAAAAACAAAGTAGCATAAAACCACAACCATATAAATCCTGTGTCACTCAGACAAATTCTTACTTCCCACTGTACAGATGTGTGGGAATTTTCGTGAAACACTTTGACAACAGTGCTCATTTTCACTTTTATGTTTATTTGCATGAAGTAAGAGTTTTTATAAATGAACTTCAAAAAAATCAATGCATTTTTGAAAAACAATATCCCCATATTGAGAAACTCACTTATAGTAATTTGTCTCTAAGACAGACAGTACTTACAAAATAACCAGCCTGGGTGGAAACCTTCCACTCTGACAATACAATGCGAAAAGTCATGCATAAATATAAAAAGGTGTTTGCTTTAAGTTAAATTAATGTAATAAAAGAGACTTTCCCAATACACTTTAAGTCTAACTGGGGATGACTTATGTTAACTTGTGTAAAACTCAATTAAATGAAGTACCCCAAGCCTAATTATACCTCAGTCAGTTTAAAGCTGGTGTGTCAAACTCAAGACAAACAGACCACATCCAGCCTTTCAACAGTCTTAACACCAGAATTACCAAAGCTTTCACAAAAAAAAAAAAAACAAAAAAACAAAAAAAAAAAAACACCTTGTAAATCTGGCCCACATTAAATCCGCTCGCACCTCTCCATTCTGCGTCTTTTGTTTTGTGAATGTGTTGATAAGCCCAAGCAGCAAGCAGCCTGCTATACCATTTGAAAACAGCAGTGTCAGATCGGGGTCAGCGTGAACACGACAGAGAATAAAACTGAATAAAAAAAAATGCAAACCTTTACAAGTACCATACATTTACACTGGCTGTTACAGACTCAAATCAAATGTATGTTTTTATTGTATAATAGTAACAATAAGAGCAGCTCACTACTCAAAACATTTTTTTCTGGGACACGTGAAGACTTGAACCGGCGACCTTTTGAATAGGAGTCAGCAGCTCTAACGGCTATACTACCAAAGTAGTTGCTACAAGGACGTACACTAATGAGATTTCTTTTTCTCCGGTTAAAGTCTTGAATAAAAGTGCACTTGTTCGGTTATATTTGTACCTTTTGTGAAAGTGCTTATTTGATATTTGGACTTTAGTCTTCACATATTATACACTTCATGTCAAAATTTTGTCGTTAGTACTAAAACATGAAAAAAAGGTGTCTTTTAGACATGTGTTCAACATCTGTCATGCTACACTTACCGTACATAGATCTTTGTAGACACGGAACACACATGAAATGCATCTGTTCCAAATAATATATTTTTTAGCCTATACAGCTCTTCAGATGGGAGAGGTTTTTGCAGTTTCTGTGGCAGTGGGAGGACGGGATAGCAGGCTGCTTGCTCCTTGAGCTTAGACACATTTACAAGACAAAAGACGCCGAATGGAGAGGTGCAAGCGGATTTAAGGTGGGCCAGATTTACAGATTTTTTCGTAAGCTTTGGTAACTCTAGTGTTAACGCTAGAATCTCTGAAGCATACGAAGAAAGCCATAATGCCGGGGGCACCTTAAATTTCTTCATGCCTCTTCATCAGTGCCTTTGTTTAACAAATGTGTCAAGCAACACAAGCAGCCTGCTATCCCATCCCCCACCGAGGTAGTTGAAGTCAAGTCAGACACAAAATTCTCAGAGCTCAAGTTTGTTTATCTGGGTGTGAGGTGTCTGGAATTGAAGAGGGTAAATAATATATTTGGAATTACATAATGTGTGTTCTGTGTCTACAATGATCTGGGTAAATGTAGGATGACAGGAAATTGGAGGCAAGAAATGTTGAACACAACTAAAAACAAACAGTACTATGACATGAAAAATTATAAAATGCTGACATGAAGTGTATAATGTGTGAAGACTAATATCAACTAATACTAAGTCCAAATATCAAAACACTTTGACAAAAAGGTTTAACAAAACAAGTGTGCTTTTATTCAAGAATATAACCAAAGAAAAATAAATAATTCAATTAACATGTTGCTGACAATGAATAAAAACTCAAGTTCAAATATCAAATTAACACAAAGTCCACCTGTCTGCTTGGGTGGTGCAGAGGTAAGAACTGCTGCCTTGTAAATCAAGAGGATACATGTTTGAGCCTGGCTTCTCACCATTTTGAGTAGTGAGCTACTATTACTATTATATAATAAAAACAAATTTGATTTGACTAACACCCGGCGTAAACTGTTGCCATTTGGGTTTTTTTTTTTTTTTTTTTTTTTTAAATTCAAGTTTTATTCTCTGTCATGTTCACATGGTACAACTACTGCACGTGTGTGGTGCCAGACTTGGGCCAACTGTAGGTTAACACATTTATCGCAGCAAGCAAACAGCACTTAGTTGCCATCAATAATTAAAAATGACTGCCAAATGTCAGACTTCCCTTTACCGTGTTCTACAGTCTTGTACTCCTTTTTTACTTTCTTGTATACATTAGTATAGAGAAAGTATAGAACTACGTGAAAAAAAAAATTCAACCTCGAGATTGATGAATTTTGATGCTTTAGACCTTCGAGTCTGAAAATAACATTTTTGTAATTATGCCTGTGTAAAAACGAAAACTTGATTTCGTACATCTGCTTTATATCAAAAATAAGGAATCCTATTAACTTTCAGGGCACTTCAACTGATTACAGAATTTCAAGTACAGTAATCCCTCGCTACTTCGCGGTTCACTTTTCGCGGATTCACGACTTTGCGGGTTTTTAAATACAAGTGATTGCCTGCCTATCGTGGAAGTTATGTTCCAGACCCATCAGCAACAGGAGAAAATCTGCGATATAGAAAGACCATATAAATAAACATTTTTATAGTTTAAGCCTTAAATACCCATCCCACATGCTTTAAACACATGTAAACTTATAAAACACACTTTGTTAACACATATGATATGTGGATGTCGGGCTAAGGATATGAGTAACATCTCACTATTATAAAACATTTTAACTTCACGCAAGACAAGACAGTGAGACAGGAAAATAGGTGCTGTACAGGCTTTTAAATTATTGACACGCAGAGCAACAAGCAGCACAAAGCCAGCACAAAGTCCACTTCTCCTTAGCGTTCATTCAGCTCCCACCCCCTTGACAATGCAAAGTGGCAGGAGCGTACTGCGCCTCCGGGGAGGGGGGGTTTGAGCGAACGTGCGTTCAGCCCTCACACACCCCCACTCCTCCTCCTCCTTCCGAACGCGCAGAGCGACAAGCAGGCATTTTGGCAGAAGCAGCACAAAGTCCATTTCTGCTCAGCGTGAGTTCAGCTGCCCCCCTTCACAAAGCAAGTGCAGACACATCGACGTCTGATTGCTGCGTGCAGTGTTGGTCTGCGGTGTTTAAGAATGTAGAAAGTGTTTAAGAGCATAGGAAGTGTTTATAAGAGTGTGGGAAAGGTTAACAAGAGAGTGAGAAAGGTTTATAAGAGTGTGGGAAGGGTTTATAAAGCCTTAAAATATGTATAAATAATAAAATAAATATAGGTCGCTACTTCGCAGATTTTCACCTATCGCGGGGGGCTCTGGAACGTAACCCCCGCGATAGGCGAGGGATGACTGTAAACAATGGTTATAATTACAGATGGAGGATTCAAATTTTGTATAAATATTTATAAAGATAAAAAGCAAACATGAAATTTGAGAATAATTACTCAACTGGAAGTATTTTAAATTTAAACAACCATTCAAATTTTTTGTATTATGGAAATATAAATGTGTACATGATATTAAAAACTATATTCAATAACATTCTTTCAAGAACTACTAATTTGATTTTAATTTATACATTTTAACAATAATGTGTAAACATTGAACATGCCATGTAAATATAAAGATATAATGGGAACATTAAGCTGCTACATCCACGTCGTGTTCCTGGTAATATATTTCATGAATAATTTTTTCGTCCCCCCGCCATTATCATAATTAAATGTAGCTAAATGCTATTTTACCTACAGCTATTTATTGCAACAAAGTATTACATGCAGTAATACTAACACTTTTTCCTATGTTTTTAGGTGACTATAACTTTTTACTTTGTACGTAATCTAGGTAATGCATATGTAATCATGAAAAAAAATTCCACCACCGTTTTCAACCTCCCGAAGTACGAAAATATCATTTTTAACATATACTGTAGTTTGATTGTGTACCAATATTATCAATAAGTTTTGATGAGAAACAGATATATCTTAATATCTGGAAGTGGTTCTGATGACCTTTTCCTCCATCTCAGTATACGAGAAAGTCCAGAGGAGCACACTCACTATTTTTTTAATGTTATTTCCACCGCTGAGGGTGTAAGACGGTCTCTGGTCTCTACAATCTTGAGGATACTGCGTGGCAAGACGGTATATAAGCATGTCCTAACTGCTCAGGCAAATTATTTGTATGAATTCTATAATAACTAGGGGGCTTCGCTCGCCAACCCCTGGTGTTGGGAATGACAAAGAGCGTGATGTATGAATGAGATATAGAATAGTGTGACGGTGTAGATGATGCAAATAGAAATCAAACAATAAAGTGTGTGGCACAGTGTAAAGGTTTATTTGAAAATGTCTTTGTACACGCCGTTTAAGTGTAAAAGGTAATTCCAGCTCAGAACTTGTAAGGTCATTTAAAATGGTTATTGTTGTGATCAGAGTCAAGTTTGTCAGAGCTTAGAAAGAGTTGTGTCTCTCCAGGAAGTAATGGAATGACTTGGTATTTATGTTTTCCACATTAATATTTTTTGGACATAATATAGTGCGTTGTGTTAAAAGGGGCATTTGGTCTAATGAGATTGCTGTTCCAAATGTCTCTGTAACTAAGTCGTCGCAGATAAAGGCTTGAGGAATTATAATAAATATGTGGCTGAAGTCCATCTGTATTGGTGAGTGTACCATCTCTCAGTTGTAATAAGCAATTGTTATGATCTGGTTCTGGACATCGTATCTTTTTTACTAACTGTATCTTTTGAAAGTAATGCCAAATGTCTGCGTATTTTAAGGTGCACTGAACAATAGCTGAGTGCATTGGCATCTGGAAGAATAGCTAATCACTGTCTAAAATCTCCTCCTCATAAAAGTACCTTTCCTCCAAATCGAATATTATTATTCATAAACGTTTGTAGAAGTTTATGAATGGTGTTAAGTGACTTCATGTCATTGAACATTCATCAATAAACAACATTTTTTCAAGACGGATGTCACGTGCAGTTGCCACCGTTAATGTTCATAGTGGATACCGATTATGTAGGATCTAATGCAGTTGATAAAGATTTAACTTTCAGGTACATCGTCAGTTATAAGCTTCTGTAGATATTCAGGATATGAATGTAAAGGAGGCAGTCTAATTTGACCCTTTTGACAACAACATGTAAATGTATTACTTGTATTGCCAGTTGTTTCTTCAGGGAATTGAACTGAATGACAATGATTGCAAATGACATTTCATTAATCCGAATGAATTTTCCTGGTGTATGTTTTCCTTGTGCCGTTTGAGAGGCGCGTTGTTGCATGTGTAGTATTTGGGACGTGTTGTTTTGGAGCTGTAATCGATTTGCCTGTGCTGTGTGAGAAGCCCGTTGTAGCCTTCGCTGCCATTAACGTATGTCTGAGACGGGAGGTGTTTCGTTTGAATCCGTGCCTGTTGCGATGCAGCACTTTGATTGATAGATTGCGTAATGGGGATCTAGGATGTAGATTTGTGCATATTTGCGTTTGTTGATTTGTTTCAGGGTGCACTGTTCCAATGCGATGCAGTATTTGTGCACATATGCGAAAGCAGTATGGTCCATTGCCTTTTGGTGGCCTGATATTTACTCCGGTATATGCAAAAGCAAATGAACTATTGTAGGATCTAATGCAGTTCATAAAGTTTTTACTTTTAGGTACATCGTTAGTTAGAAGCTTTAGTTGAGCTTTGCGTTTTTTGGAGTCGAGACATTTTTTTCTTTTAGAAATATGGATAAGTAATAAGCAGTATTGCACTCACTGTTAATATGGAGCCTTTTCTGCGGTTGAACGGTTAATAGTGCCTTATTGTAATGAGATCCACCTATGCTGCATAGCCGTCTATTTTGTTGTTTCTTTCGTGTTCGTGTGTTTGTTCCTGTTATCCATTTCCTTTTCGTTTTGTACCCGTGACCGTGTATTCATGACTTGTTTCTTTCTCAGCATGCGAAATATGGATAAGTAATATGGAGGATCGCAGTCACTGTTAATATGTTTCCTTTTCTGCAGTTGAACGGTTAATAGTGCTGTATTGTAAGGAGATCCACCTATTGCTGTCTAGTGTGAAGGTGTTGACGTTCACTTTAGAATATGTGGCTTTGGGTGTTACTTCTTATGGATGTGTGTGGGTGTGTGTGTGGGGGGGGGGGGGGTGAGGATTGTTGTTGCGCGAGTGTTCTTCTTTCTTTTGTGTTCCTGTGTCTTGTTGAATCCCCCTCTTTGTGTGTGTCCCCGTCCGTTGCTTGTAGGGTCTGTGGGGTGGTTTTGTGTTCTATTCTTTTTTTTTGTGTTCCATGGGCTTGTTGAATCCCCCTCTTGGTGTGTGTCCCGTCCGGTGCCTGTGGGGGGGGGGGGGGGGTGCCTTGCTGTTGTGCACGAGCCTCTTTTTTTTTTTGGGTCTAGTTTCGTGTGCAAGGTGTTTCGTGCTTTGCTTGCGTTTGAAATACTTTTTTATGTGCCTTTTCCTTTTTTTGGTGCTCTTTGCGCCTCATTTCTCCATTTTCCCGGTGCCTCACTCCTTTTTTCTGTGGTCTTGTCCGCCTCTCGCGGCCCCTCATCCGCCTCTCGCGCCCTCTTTTGTCCGCCTTTCTCTCGGCTCCTCAGCCGACTCTCGCGGACTCTTTTTGCGCCTGCGCAGTACGTCTTTTTTGCAGCTACGGCCCATTGCCGGATGTGCCTGCGTCCATCATCCGGTTTAGCATTCTCGGTTAGTAATATGGATATATTCTGTTTAAAAGTTAATTTCCCAGGCTCTAGTTCCCACCCGCAATACTGAAAAATCAGTCCCGCATACCAAGTAACTGCATTGGTCCCACACAGTGCAGACCTGTACCTTGAAGCCTAAGCTTACCACAACTGAGTGAATGTCAATTTTGTTCATGTTCTCCTTCGTTTACATTTGAAAGCTGCTTGAATCTGTACTGAGAATATACAGTGCATCCGGAACGTATTGTGATGGATGGCCGTCGAGAGTTTCCGGCCCTCACCTCCAGGCCGCCAGAAGGAGCCCTCTCCCGACAGCATGGACAGGCCTCGAATTCCAGCAGGGCCTCATGGACTATGTAGTTTTTATGCTCAGCCCTGCTGGATACCTTGGGGACCACCGGGAGTCACTGTAGGGAGGCTCGTGTACTCACATGCCCTATAACCCGGAAGTGCGTCATAATCCCATGACAGGAAGTAACAACGTGCTCCCAGGTTGAAGATAAGGACTGTTTACCCTGACCCGGAAGGAATAAGGACTTGTGGGTAATTGAACAGAAACACCTCCGGGTCAGGGGGTATAAAAGGACTCTGGGAAAGCCCAAACATTGAGCTGAGCTGGGAGGTAGGGTGGAGAAGTGTCTGGGAGAAGAGGAGTGATTATTGTGCTTTATTATTGATTTGTAGGAGTAGTGTGGAGTGGAGGGTGCTTGGTGCACTGCATTATAAGAAAATTAAGAAGTCTTTGGACTTTCACCTGGTGTTTGGAGTGGTACCTGAGGGTTCAAGAGGTGGATCAGAACATCAACTGCTACAGTATTCACAGCGCATCACTTTTTCCACATTTTGTTATGTTACAGCCTTATTCCAAAATAGATTAAATTCATTTTTTTCCATCAGAATTCTACACACAACACCCCATTATGACAACATGAAAACGTTTACTTGAGATTTTTGCAAATTTATTAAACATAAAAAAAATTTAGAAAGCACATGTACATAAGTATTCACAGCCTTTGCCATGAAGCTCAAAATTGAGCTCAGGTGCATCCTGTTTCCCCCTGGTCATTCTTGAGATGTTTCTGCAGCTTCATTGGAGGTCCACCCGTGGTAAATTTCAGGTTGACTGGACAATGATTTGGAAAGGCACACCACCTGTCTATATAAGGTCCCACAGTTGACAGTTCATGTCAGAGCACAAACCAAGCATGAAGTTAAAGGAATTGTCTGTAGACCTCCGAGACAGGATTGTCTCGAGGCACAAATCTGGGGAAAGGTTACAGAAAAATTTCTGCTACTTGAAGGTCCCAATGAGCACAGTGGCCTCCATCATCCGTAAGTGGAAGAAGTTCGAAACCACCAGGACTCTTCCTAGAGCAGGCTGGCCATCTAAAAACGGAGCGATCCGGGGGAAGGGCCTTAGTCAGGGAGGTGACCAAGAACCCGATGGTCACTGTCAGAGCTCCAGATGCCCTCTGTGGAGAGAGAAGAACTTTCAGAAGGACAACCATCTCTGCAGCAATCCACCAATCAGGGCTTGTATGGTAGAGTGGCCAGGACAGAAGCCAGGCCTTAGTAAAAGGCACATGGCAGCCCGCCTGGAGTTTGTCAAAAGGCACCTGAAGGACTCTCAGGACCATGAGAAAGAAATTCTCTGGTCTGATGAGACAAAGATTGAAACTCTTTGGTGTGAATGCCAGGCGTCATGTTTGGAGGAAACCAGGGCACCATACCATCCCTGCAGTGAAGCGTGGTGGTGGGCAACATCATGCTGTGGAGATGTTTTTTCAGCGGCAGGGACTGGGAGACTAGTTCAGGATAAAAGGAAAGACGACTGCAGCAATGTACAGAGGGCATCCTGGATGAAAACATGCTCCAGAGCGCTGTTGACCTCAGACTGGGGCAATGGTTCATCTTTCAGCAGGACAACAACCCTAAAGCACACAGCCAAGATATCAAAAGGAGTGCTTCAGGACAACTCTGTGAATGTCCTTGAGTGGCCCCAGCCAGAGCCCAGATTTGAATCTGATTGAACATCTCTGGAGAGATCTTTAAAATGGCTGTGCACTGACGCTTCCCATCCAAACCTGATGGAGCTTGAGAGGTGCTGCAAAGAGGAATGGGCGAAACTGGCCAAGGATAGGTGTGCCAAGCTTGTGGCATCATATTCAAAAAGACTTGAGGCTGTAATTGCTGCAAAGGTGCATCGACAAAGTATTGAGCAAAGGCTGTGAATACTTGTGTACATGTGCTTTCTCATTTTTTTTATTTTTAATAAACTTGCAAAAACCTCAAGTAAACTTTTTTCACGTTGTCTTATGGGGTGTTGTGTGTAGAATTCTGAGAGGAAAAAAATGAATTTAATCCATTTTGGAATAAGGCTGTAACATAAAATGTGGAAAAAGTGATGCACTGTTGTTTCCTTAAGAGGCATTAGCTCTCTGGAAATGTGTTCTTTTGAATTGCGGCGTTTTAATTAACCTGAATTAAAATAATTATAAATAAAAAAGGTATTATTCTCACCCCTCATACAATTAGACGGTTAAAAGATTACACGAGAAGCATAAAGGATAATCTAGCTCTTTACTGACGGGTTCACGTGGGTATTACAAATGGGAAGCTTATGACAGACATATCAAGCATGTGGGAGACTTGACCTACGCAGTCTTGTCATCTTTCGTCGCCACGTTGAATGGATTTTAACCGGACAGAAGACATAATCTTCTGCCCGGCCTCGGACAGAAGACGTACTCTTCCGCCTGGAAGCTTCAAAGTGTTGGCCATAGGTGTCCATTCTTACATACTGGTTGCTCCATGTGCAGGCTCCTTGGCTCCGAATCCAAACCAGGTCAGGACAGGACTCAAACCCCACCTTCAAACATACAGGAATAGCACAATGCCTACATACAGTTCTCATTCTCCCAACAAGGAAAGAAAATGGTGTGCTGACAGAAGACAGAAATACAGTAATCCCTCGCTATATCGCGCTTTGACTTTCGCGGCTTCACTCTATCGCGGATTTTATATGCAAGCATATTTAAACATACATCGCGGATTTTTTGCTGGTTCGCGGATTTCTGTGGACAATGGGTCTTTTAATTTCTGGTACACACGCTTCCTCAGTTGGTTTGCCCAGTTGATTTCATACAAGGGACGCTATTGGCAGATGGCTGAGAAGCTACCCAATCAGAGCATGTATTACGTATTAAATAAAACTCCTCAAATATATTGTGAGCACAGGGACTTTTCGCACCCCTAGAAGATACAGCCACTCCTCAGAAAACACTGAAAGATTACCTTCACATTGCTCTCTTCCTTGCTGGGCTTAAATGTGGCTGTTTTTGTCAAGTGATATGCTTCCTGCATGGTGCTTCACATACTTAAAAGCTCGAACGGCACGTATTGATTTTTGTTTGTTTTTCTCTGTCTCTCTCTCTCACTCTCTCTGACATTATGTGCTCCTGACGGAGGGGGTGTGAGCAGGGGGGGGCTGTTCGCACCACTAGACGATACGGACGCTCCTCTAAAAAAAATGCTGAAAGGCTGCCTTTACATTGCTCCCTTCCTAGCAGCTGCGTTGTCCGGCAGTGCTTTCGCATACTTAAAAGTCAAAACAGCCCTATTGATTTCTTTGCTTTCCTCTCTCTTTCCGATAGTCTCTGCTCCTGACGCGCACTCCTTTGAAGAGGAAGATATGTTTGCATTCTTTAATTGTGAGACGGAAACTGTCATCTCTGTCTTGTTATGGAGCACAATTTAAACTTTTGAAAAAAAAGACAAATGTTTGTTTGTAGTGTTTGAATAAAGTTCCTGTCTCTCTACAACCTCCTGTGTTTCTGTGCAAATCTGTGACACAAGCATGACAATATAAAAATAAACCATATAAACATATGGTTTCTACTTCGCGGATTTTCACCTTTCGCGGGGGGGGGTCTGGAACGCAACCCCCGCGATAGAGGAGGGATTACTGTTATCAGTCTGTCTTTAGGCTGACTATTCAATTCTCCAGTTGTCCTTTGACTCTCTAGTCCTGTGCTTGGGCTCGACAATTCTAAATACTGATGCAGTGCCCCTGTGTGCCATACTTGGTCGGCTTGTATGAATGAGTCTATAACAGTGGGCACAGAGAACAGTGACATTAAACTTAATAAAAACACATAGTATAACAGCTGTGAATACTTTCCGGATGCACTGTATACAGAAAGTTTGTCTTTTTATTTCGGGTTTTTTTTCTTTTTTTAAGATTTTATTTTGTATTAACAACTACTTTATTGATCTAAGAATTTTACTTTGTGTTTCTCCAAACTTGAAAGCTAAGATTTTAGAATTTTTTTTTTTTTTTGGAGTTGACCAAACTTAGTATGCTCTCTTGTAAAACCTGAAAGCTTAAAATACAGCTGTATAAATGTTCTAAAAGTAAATTTCACATGTTTCAAGTTCTGACAAAAATATTTAAACCAAAATTAACCTTATATGTTCACATCTCACTCAGGGAGTAAAAAGGAACCTTTAGGCTTGACAGAAATAGTGATTTGATTTATATCGTGATATGCTTTTTTATCAACAAATTATAAAAAACTTTCATGATTTTTTTCCATATCACCCAGCCCAATCTAGCAGTCGCATGTCTGCCAATACATACCAGTGAGTCAACACACCAACAATTCAAAAAAAGAAACCCACAACAAATTCACCAGGGTGCAGCATTTCAAATTTAGTGCCCTTACTAGATACTGCTGTCCTTGCCAGTAACACAAGGCTTTAAAGATTTAGCACTAGATTGCAGGTATCCTGCACAAATTAAGCAAGTCCCATTAATTGTCAATTTTATGTGCAAAATTTCTCAATCATATTTATTCAGTAAACAATCTCTCTTGGTTGCCACAAGCACTTCTAATTGAGTAGTATTAGTACGCCGGACTTCTGCATGAGCCAACATCGGCCTTAACAAGAAGATCATTTGAACTGCCTTGTGAAAAATAAATAATGACATACATCTCAGGTATTTGCATTTTGTTAACTGTTACTCTGCTCAGAAGTGAGAAAATCCCTTTTGAAAATAAAATGGTTATTTGACACACAGATAAGATTAAAATCTACACACCTGAGCAGAATGTTGTTGACAAGTCATTTATAATTTGGCAATGACACAATACAAACATCATGCAATTAATGACCGAGTTGGCTCTATGTTCACTCTACCAAACAGGTAAAAGTTTATTGAAGGTTTGACGAAAGATTCTGCAAACTGGCCTGTTTGTGTTTGTATTTTTAAATTAAATGGTGGCAGTTGTTCCAGTAGGGCTAGAAAGGGAAACTAATTTCTCGTGCATGTACCGCATATAGGTCATTTAAGTCTATGCGGAATTATGTATGAATAGTGACTGTATAGACTTTGTAGTCAGCATCACCCCTTACCAAATACATGCTTCCACAGCCCTTCTCAATGATATCTTTAAAGAAGATTGGAAGCCACCTCCTAACTCTGAAAATTAAGGACTTTGTAGGAAGCCTTATCCCTATAACACAATTTGCTTTATTTATACATCTGGTCTTTGAACATTTTATAGTAATCTCAAAAGAAAATATGTTTTATGTTTAGTGGCAAACTGAGAATGATTAGTACTTTATTAAACCATGCTTACTACAATTCAGAGGAGCAACTCCCAATCCTGAAAGCACTGGGCACAATGCAGGAAAAAGGGCATGGACAGGGTACCAGTTTATCACAAGTTCAACGCACATACTTATACGCACATACATATACACACTTTTGCACCGAGACCTTTTTAACAAATCCTTCTAAAATGTCAGCAGCACCCAGAAGAACAGAATAGGGATATATGGAAAACGGACTCCATGCGAACAATCTGTACTAAATTTTAACACAGCATGCTGGATCTTTGAAGTGGCAATGCCCAATTATTTTGAACTACAGTGCCACTTAACATTTTCGGAGCTTAACTATTCTTCAACTAAATCTCAAATTTCTTAAATTAAATTCATTCACATTTACAGCCTGATGACTGCCAAGTGTCTTAAAGCTACAGAAAGTTATACTTGACAGAAAAAAACAGTATGACATGGATAGAGAAAAAAAAAAAAAAAAAAAAAAAAAAAAAAAAAAAAAAAAACCACACACTTGCTTATTTTGCATAGAATTTAACATTCTGCAAATTGTTTTGCATTACTCTACTGATGCAATTTTTCCATGGGTACATCTTTTGGCTATGGAAGGAACCCCATGTAAACCCTTCAGAATTTATTTGCTAATGCCAGTAGATGATGGGCTGTGATCTCAACACATGGTAGTTGTTTGCAAATAAATTCCATTTACATAACCATATATACACTTTGCAGAGTACTGGCATTGTGTTCATTATTAGGTAACAAACAAAACATCAGAAAATGGAAACTGGGTGCAGACTTAATGTATGTTCAAGTACAAAGTGCTGCGGGTACTGGTAATGTTTTAGAGAATTGCACTGGTTTGTTTACAATGAGGAATGCGTAGTAGTGGCATACTATAAAAAATTGCAATTATTTTACATAATTAGACCAGTCAAGGGATTATATACTAGGACAAACCTGAGCATGAATCCATATGCAATGCTTTTACAGAAGCAGATACAGTCAAAGGATCAGACAAAGTGGATCCATATTACTTGAAGAACTGAAAAACCACTCCAACAAGGTAACTCTACACATTGTTAGTTTTACTTACAGTCATACAATTACTTATGTCAGTTATAAAGTGTACAGGTCATTGAAATGGAGGTTCTGTAGGCCATTCATTGTGTAAAAAAAGTATTAGGAATTGGTCAAATACTTTCTGTATACACACATATGTAGGTAGATACTACTTTCTTTGTCCCCCCAAGGAGAACTTCTGTTACTTGATTTCTTGAGCGTCTGTAAAAACTAAACAAAACCACTTCCATCACCCTCAAAACACAACCAAGAATTACAAAAAGAAATCACACTTGGCTAACTAGAGCATTCACAGACAGACATTATAAAAGGTGCATTGTTGTAATTATAAAAAATAGTCCTGGTAACAATTTCACATACTTTTAGACAAAAAAATACTTCAAGATAGTGCATCAAAAAGAAAAATGTGCAGCTTTGTCCATGATAGTCTTTAGTTTTGCCTCTGCTCTCTCCTCTACTACTTCCACCAGCAGGATGAGAGTGAATATGTGCATTTCCAGAAAACAAACATTTTTGGAATTAATCATCAAAAGAAAACACTCCAGTAGAGGCCAGAGTATAGTAAGATTTCATCCTGCACATTCTCATGCTTGTAAAGTTTGCTTTCCACAAGGACCACCTACAGAGGTGGCAGCTCCACATAAACCAATCTCAACATCTTTTTTGGGTAAAACACTTAAGAGGCCGGTTATCTCCCTGTGTACTCAAATATTTGAATTGCAAGTTTCTAACAAATATGCCTTAATTGTTTCTTGTTTCAGAACCAAGTCAACATGGACACCAAATACAACAATTATATCATCACTGAATTAATAAAAACTAGACAACAAAACAAGTCTCACTCTAGGCCTGTTAATCTGCTTCATATGTTAAAATTAAGTAGTGGGCTGCACAATTCCATTATAAATTATGAAATCTCTCATACATACTCAAGGCCTGAAAGACCTTTTACATTGATGGGGGGAGAAAAAATTACCACCATAGAGTGGACCATATCAGGGAAGCATAATGATTTGTGAAATGGACTATTAGTTTCAGGATTTGCTATGGGTCAATTCACCATGAAGAATTAAATATAGTATAGCCTGTGCATGTTTGGTCTCCAGAATGTTGACTTTTGAAATGAAGCATCACACTCATGCAAAGTTTCAAGGAGAATCTCAAACTAAAACATTTGGATTAACAAACTTTTCATGATCATGTATGAAACTTGTACCTATCATAGAACACAAAAAAAGTCCAAAAAATAAGAACAGTAATAACATGGCAACTTTCTAACACTGCAAGCTTCCAAGTTCCAAGGTGGTGTGGACAAGATCATATGCATTTTTTTTTTTTAAAATGTTGAAAAATAGATTATCAAAATCATTAGTTGTAGCCCTATTATTTTGTTGATTAATCAATTAGGTGGATTGTACAAAAAATTCATTTGAAATTAAACACTTTACACAAAATACAGGTTTTTATACATTGGTATAATAATACATTGAAAACAGTAATACATTGAAATAAAATGCTTAGTAAGTAGCACTTCTGGTTGCAATGAACACACAAAATTTCCTTAAAAACAACAGTTTTCAATAAAATTAACTGAACGCGCAATTTGGCTTATGTATTCAATCACATTAAACACTTGAAAACTTTTTTCCAGTTTCTATGAAACAGACTGGCAAAGCATCCTGTAAATATCTGACCACCACAACATTCCACCACAGAAAAATCTGTTGCACCATCATGACTTAGTGTTTTTTTTTTTTTATTAATGTATTTAATATTGTCTAAAATTATTTCAGCACAACAAACATGGATGACATACGTTGGGGGAATGTCCAGTCTATTTTCCTTTTGCAGAAAAAACAAGTGGTTTTATTTGTGTGAAACACTGTTCTTTCATTGCTAAGTAATATGCCAAGTTTATTTTAAGTGAAGATTCATATCGTTTGCATCATTCTTTATTTTTTTTATTTTTTGGAAACCTTTCACAACCATAAATTCTTTGTCACAGCCTGCTGCATGTCCACTTGATGTTAGGAGTGTGCGGTTTGACTTTCACGGTTTGAAACTGTGTGATCCTGTCACAAAGTCTGTTTTACTGGCTAAACTAGCCTTGCTGCAGCAGTACTTGCACATTATCAAATCTTCCTCTAGATTGAATAAATGCCAGTTGAAGCCTGATAGCCAGAAAGTCTGGAACTTTTTGCTTTTCCATCCAGCTCCTATCTTTTGACTCTGAATGAGCGACTCACCTTTCAGTTGCGGCTGATGTGCCGAGAGATTCATTGCCACACTATTGCTAGGTTTTTGATTACCTTCGCACACAGCTTGGACAGGGGACTTGTGTGTTTACAAAAAATGGTTGCCAAGACACACATGCTAATGTTACAGGCGTTTCCAAGCATGTAATGCAGCACCATAATTTTAGCAAACTATACACATATTCACATACTGTACATACACATACACAGTGCAGTGGCTGCACCTCAGCAGTGTTACATCCTGAGTGGGTTTCAAAAAAGTCAGAGTCAAAAGAGTATGAAGCACATATCCCAGTTGCTGGTGACAGCAAGGACTGCGATTGTGATAGAACTTTGGTTTGCCCTAGAACTGCAATGCTTTGTACCTCTTTTAGGGATTCCTTCCCATACATTAGACTCGTTGTACAGGTCCTGTAATACAGTGCCACTAAAGTGCAGGCATGAGGAAATGCTGTACTTCAGCTCTATAGTATTCATGAGCAGCCGAAACCCGTCGTTCTCAATGACTTAAAATGGTCTCATGTCCTTCGCAATAAAAGCACCAATACACCTTGTTTTTTCGCACTTGACTGTGGAAGCAGTGCTATACATAAATTTGTCAGATGTTTGGCATTTCGGCAATTGCTTTTCTGCAGGTGGTGATTTTTATTTGTCACTGTGATGGCATTGTAATAATTGAGCATGTTCATGGTGTTTGCTGTGAGCATGTCAAAATGGTCTCTCGGTCTGGTTCAGTAGGCCACACAATCATGGGGAAGACTGCTGATTTGACAGTTGTGCAGAAGACAGTCATGGACGCCCTCCACAAGGAGGGTATGCCACAAAAGGTCACTGCTAAAGAAGCTGTCTGTTCACAAAGTGCTGTATGCAAGCATATTAATGAAAAGTTGAGTGGAAGGAAGGAAAAAAAAAAAAAAAAATGCGGCAGAAAAAGGTGCACAAGCAACAGGGATAACCTCAGTCTTGAGAGGATTGTGAAGCACAGCTCATTTAAAAATTTGAGGGAGATTGGAGGAGTGGATTGCGGCTGGAGTCAGTGCTTCAAGAGCCACCACACACAGATGTATCCAGGACATGAACTACAACTGTCGAATTCCTTGTGTCAAGCCACTCCTGAACCAGAGACAACATCAGAAGTGCCTTACCTGGGCTAAGGAGAAAAACAGACTGAACTGTCGCTCAGTGGTCCAAAGTCCTCTTTTTCACATGAAAGTAAATTTTGTATTTCATTTGGAAATCAAGGTCCCAATGCTTGTGAATGTTAAACAATAACCCCCACATATCATAAGATAGTCACAGTCAAGAAAAGAACAAATGCAAATAAATGGTCTGGAAGCATTTTACAACTAACGTAAATCATGAAACAATCCATCTATTATGTAATTAGTGCAGTAATGTAAGCTATTTTTAAATAGAGAGAGAACATATGTATTGTTATGTGATTAGTGCAGTAATGAAACAATTGCTTTGTCTTTAAACTACATTTTTAAAAAGAGGGAAGAGCCAAGAGCACATTCAGGGTGTTGAATGAAAACAGGTACAATGGCCAGTCAAACATAAGTAGAGGAGATATGTTTTCCCCAAAACTATTTTTGTTTTATGATCATTTCTTTGGGGGCACAGCTAAGCTATTCATGAAATCATTACATTTTTTTTTGGGGGGGGGGTTGGGTGTAAAAATGGCTATATAGTACAAGAATATCCCAGGTTTTCAACTGCATTGACATGTCAGTATGGTGCTGATCTTTCAGATGCTTTGAGAACATAGAGAAATGCTGAATGTCACATTCTGGGTCAAAATAATCACAATATCAGTTTAAATCTATATTGCTCGGCCTATTATATATGCCAAAATAGTCACCCCACTTTTTTTTCAGAAACTGCCTGTTGGGTTTTTCTACTTATCTCACACACCTGTTGCCGATTTTTTTCTTGGTCTACCTGATATTGAGTAAATATTGAGCAATATTTTAGTGTTCGTCTCGTCTGCTCACGTTATGAACAGGGGGGCTGAACACACCCCGAGGAGACTCAGTCGCTCCTCCGAAACCCACTCTTAAAACGGTGATTAAAAAACAAACAAACAAAAAAAAAAAAACCGCTTAGTTTCCCATTGTTTTTTAAAACCTCCTCTCTGCTCAATCAGCTGCTGGCTTGCTGCTGCATCTCACGCAGCGCACTTTTGTCATATCACCCATGTTCATATATTCGATCTCTTACATTTTCATCAATTTGGCATTGAATTTTGATTTTGTGTTTGGAATTACATTGTGACAACGCAACATATCTCGAGTGAATATCGTTTCTCTCTACAAGAAATGTGTGACACACAAATGAGAAATGATTTCTCTCGCCGGATTTCACTTTCATCAAACAGCAAATCTTTTAATTCTCACTGATACGCCTTTTCATTGGGAAGAAACACTACTTTTTTTTCCCCCCTGATGGCAACACGAATTAGAAGATCTACAAGTCTCCGACTTAGAATATATTGTTTGTATTTAAACTCTTTTTTCCGCTGTTCCGTTATTTCAGAGTAATTTCCATTTGTTTGTGCTAATGCAATCTTTACTATCCTTTTTTTGAGACTTTCGAATTTTCATACTTGCATTATCTCTAACCTGCTCTGCATGTGTACCGTGCCAATGTATTTGAATTCTTTACAATGCTCTACTTTGTCATCTACTCTTTATTTCCATCCCTGGGCATGGTTAAATCTCTTGGCACAAAGATTCATCTCATGGGACATGAAAGTGTCTCGTGAGAAAATCATGTCTCGTCTCCTTCCAACTTTTTTTTTATGTATGTATAGATGTATAGATGTATAGATAGATAGATAGATAGATATAGATATATAGATAGATAGAGATATATCTATATCTCTATATCGATATATATATATCTATATCGATATATATATAGATATAGATAGAGACAGAGAGAGCAAAATTTTCCTTTCCATCCATCCATTTTATAAGTGTCTGACCCAGTTTGAGGTAACTGGATGTAGAGGACTATTCCAGCTGCACTGCAAACGAGGCAGGGAACAACCCATGAACAACAGGATGCAACTGATGTGCACAGGCTGTAGTTAGACCCATGTCCACTTGCAGATATCCACAGACCCATCTAAATGCAAATACCTCTAATAAGCTTGTCCACACAATACATGAATTGCAAAACTATTTAGTGTTTCAAATCCCCTACGCTGGGATGTGTGGCTGAGCTTATACTTTGAAACACAAGGTAGATCTCCCTAATCCTACAAAATAAAGAGATAATTAATGGAGCTGCTAAAATACTCTGAAAATCGATCAGCAAATACTAAATACTGTATGTGTTGCTTTATAGGTTTATGAAGGTAAAGGTATGCTCATAAGTACAATTAAAATATGGTGGGCAACTATATGAATGTTATGGGCCCAAATGAGTGCAAATTGCATTAATTACTTGTAACTGTAAATAAGTTCAGTATAATACACTGAGGGCGGCATGGTGGCGCAGTGGGTAGCGCTGCTTCCCGGGCACTCCATGCGTGGAGCTTGCATGTTCTCCCCGTGTCTGCTTGGGTTTCCTCCCACAGCCCAAAGACATGCAGGTTAGGTGCATTGGCGATTCTAAATTGTTCCTAGTGTGTGCTTGGTGTGTGTGCACCCTGCAGTGGCTGGGATTGGCTCCAGCAGACCCCCGTGACCCTGTAGTTAGGATATCGCCGGTGGGATGAGGGATGGAGAATACAATGACTACAATGCTGGATTTGTTACACTGGCATAAGATCTGGTCAGTACCATAATACTGCATGAAAACAGAACAAAGTCTTTTTTATGGGAAATCTCTTAATTAAAAAAAAAAAAAAAATCTTGGAAGGAGACAATACATGATTTTTTCGGAAGACACTAACATCCCGCAAGACAAGGCAGTGAGGCAAAAGGACAGCTGCTGCACAGGCTTTTAAATGAGTGACACGCAGCTCAGCAGCAGATGATCCAACCACATCTCCTTAGCGTGCATTCAGCCCCCCCTTTACAACGCAAGCGACAGAGAAACTAAGTGGCTGGCACACAGCGCATCCCAGGGGGGAAGGGGGTGGTTGAGCAAGGGGCACAGTCCCCTAGTCTAAAATAATAATAATCATAAACTGATAAAGCTGATTTCAGAAAGGTAGCCTCCATGTTGCGTCTAATGTAAAAATGGAGAGATTTGGAAAATTAATAGCATCAGGGAATTGTGACAATTGAATTTTGAATCGATTGATTTGACTATTATTATTCTTCAGTAATTATTAACCAGTTACGGTCTCCTCCATATACTGACGTAAACCAAAATTACAGCAGTAAATATTACAAACCTAAAAGTGATTTGAAATCTGTCTTGAAAAGAATAATGCTACAAAAGCAACATTAGTGCTTGTAATTAAACATATCCTCAATTACCTTAGAATTTACTAATTAATGTAACAATTACACAATGACTGAATTTCCATTATGTAGTACTGATTTCAAGCAATATTTCAGTGTTAGTTGCTGGACAGAAAATTTCAGGGAGTATATTTAGCATGTGCGTGTGTCAAGACAAATCAGACAGTCCACAATGACCATACTATACTTATGAATCCTATGCTTATACAAAATACATTTTTGGTTTAAAAATTTGTTGTGACACTGACACCAGCTAATGAACTTCCTGAAAACTCTGGCAATTTTTCTTTTAAAAACCATGTTATGTGCAAACTTGGGTATTGTCCATCAAAAAACACACACACAACCTTCTGATTTGGTACCAAAAACACTGTATACAGGCCAACATTGCCATAACATCAGTTAGTTTATTCTTTGAGGTAAACAAACAATGTACAGCTTACTGTAGGAGTAAAGGAGCAATGTTGATTTGGTTTGACACCATCCTCAGATATATTAAAACACACTGCCACACATATAGTATTCTGTGCCTACAACACCAGAATTGAACATCCAAGGATTTGTAGGATCACAGGAGATCCGCTATGATACACTTCTTGACCTTAAAACCTTTCTGAATTTTGTTTACATACTTAACACTCTACATTGACATTTCTCATTTATTAAATCGTTTACAAAACATTAAAAAATTACCACACAGAATGATGAAAGCAACAACAATATAACTTTATGGTTATGCATGCAAACATATTTCTTTAAACTATTATTTTAACTGTGTGTGGTCAGCAACTGCAACAAAATCTACTTGCTACATTTTATTCTAATGGAAAAAATACCTGAATAAAGGACAGCTGCTTCGGCGTGGTACTTAACACAAATACAGCCTACCAAAGCCAAAAAGTCAAGTGACATGTATACTGGATTGTTACAGTACTGTTGAAAGTTAAGCTTACTTCGTCAAAATTACGCAAGGCTGAAGCAAACCTGGCCAAATTTTGCCTGAACATACTAAATCATCAACATGGACTGAGCCAATTAACAATCTAAACTGGTTACATGGAAGAAAACCCTAACGTAACGGAGAAACATCACACAATTGACTACGGCCGAAATCGAATCGAGGTACTCGAAGCTGCGAGGCAGCATCTGCATGCACACATTTCCAGCCATTCCCTGGACGTAACCACTCATTTTCTGATCCCACCTAGTGAAAGGCTAGCGGTTATCAGGCATGCACAGCATATTCCTGTCACCCCTTTTTATCCCCCGACTTCCTGGCCAGTAACATAAAAAATAACCTGAACTCTTCCAAAACAAACGGTGCTCTACACCCATATATATTGGTATTATACAAAGGAGTAAAATCAGGTTTACAATTCAAAAGGTTCGATTCGTAACAATTCAATATGTTGCACTTCGTTTTCAGACTGTCAAAAAACGCTTTGCTAATAATGCCAGGACTCAAAATTGCGTTTCAAACAAATACACGAGTGACTAAATCATCTTTATGTTACAAATCGGGGCCTTACGCTGCAGACTGTCTTTACGGTCGACATTATATGCTATTTTTTACGCTCCACATAACATGTTAACAGCTAATATACTTAAAACATTAAACAGCACTATTCACAGAAAAACACCAAGTTGAACCTGTAACTGATCGCATCAGATACAAGATTATCCAAATTAGGGGAGGACAAAAAAATCATTGTAGTACGAAAGAAAATGAAACCCGACAAGATCTTTACAGAATTCAAAGCCAAGCGGTTTTCTTTCAGATGAGCAGCTGCAATCGCCTCGGCCTGGAAGCGAACGGCCCTGTGACAATCCATTTTACTGCAGATTCATCTCCCCCGCCCCCATCAGCACGCCGGGCGAACAACAAGCGAGAGAGCGCGGCTCGCGTCCTTACTTAGCATCGCTAACGCAACTTGCCCGGGCCGTAATCTTCTTACGTAAACACACCCAAAATATAGAGGAAAATGCCCCTCACCTATACTGAGCAGCAGCAGCACCATGGGTAAATCCAAAGTAGTTGCTGGTAGCCATTTTGGCATCTTCACCTAGCCGGCTGGGCACTGCAGAGAGACAGAGACATGGAGGTTGAGTATTTGTCGGCTTGTCGTTATTAACACCCTCACGAAACACCGTGTAAAATATACATGGAGATATGTTTCCATTACTGGTTTTCCGGCCATCTTTGTTCCAAAAAAGGCTTTTATTAAAGCTATCTTCCCTTTTTACCACACCGTGAAGGCTATATACAGTATTTTTAATAGTTTTACTCACCATAGGTGAAGGAGACTACTGGACATATGGGAATCATTGGGTTCCTGTTCTCTGACGAACTCTGACTCCTCACCCTTTTCTTTTATACTCGAAGGTCATAGCAGGCGACTGACTGTTATGAGCATGCGTTGGATCGCAATGCATTCTGGGAAATGTATTTTTTTTTTTTTCTTGCAACGCTACGCGCGATAACTTTCCTCAAGGTCGTAAACGCGCAGAATAATAAAGTAGATACTACTGTACGGCTATTCAAAAATCTTATAGTAATACCAATATTCGTAAGTTCTAAAAAGAAACACAATATACCATGATATGATTAAAAACTACTAAACTGTGAACTTTACTTGATATAGTTAATCATGTAACAATAAAACTAATGTTATGTTATATCCAGAAGCTCGTTCTATTATGCCTGTGTAAAGTCTCACTGCAACCGTAACTGCCAGAAAACTGCGTTTTCTTTTTTTAGACATACCGGTGTACATTTGAGCAAGGTCTGCTGTTTGTCTTAATAAAATATTTTTTGATTTATTTATTAAGGTTCTGTAAAAAGCCAAATTTCACTCTTGGTACAAATCTATCTATCTATCTATCTATCTATCTATCTATCTATCTGTCTGTCTGTCTGTCTGTCTGTCTGTCTGTCTGTCTTGTAACCCTGGTGGCTCCAGCAGCTTGTTTAGACTGCTGTATTTTTAAAGAGCCTATGTAATGGAGTGCACTTTGCAGCCTCCACCAGACATACTCACTTTGACTTAGTGAGGGTTGCATATTGACACATGTGGTAAGTACTGCCATCTCACAGCTACAGAGTCCTGAGATTAAATTCTAGCCCATGTACCATCCCTTGTATGTACATAGACCTATTGTGTGCCAATGTTCCCTGTGATGGTTGGAAATCTCATTTTGCCTGGTACCCAAGGTTGCCAGGATGGACTCCAAAAACCCCTGTATATCTGTCTAGATTAAGCAGTTTTTATAATAGATAATTGGACTTGGGGACAAAAACAGAGTATGGTTTACTAGGCCTGAAAACATAAAAAGGCACAAAGGTGGTTTGATAGTGAATTGTTATTATCACTGCCTTAGTTGGCCAAAAATATATGGGGAAGCCCACCTTTAGTGTAACAATGCCAATATATGATGATGCCGTGAACTAACACAACAGGCTCTAATTAAATGCAAGACCCCTGCAGATTGTTCTCCAGCTTCATGCCTCTGGACTTTTTTTTTTTTTAAATTTTTCTCTCCTTCCCGGCCATCTGTTTTATCATTAGGTGTTATCTTTAGAGACAAATGAGAGAAAATGACACTATACATAAGAACTCCACTTCTCTATTAATTATACAACGTATATCTATCATACGTAAGTGCTTATTGATTTTTTGCAAGTTATTTCTTTGTTATTATTCTTATCTAATTTTAATTTGCTTTTCTTTTTTTGTAAAGTATTTCTTTGACATTTCAAAAGCACTTTGAGTTACGTTCTTTGTGTGAAAATGTGCTATAGAAATAATTGTTGTTGTTATATATAGGATGACAAGACATTCCCAGGAGAGTCTAGTATATCATCCCCAATTTAGGTGTCCTGACTTATTCTTTAAAAGTATCTTGTAGTCCTATATTTCAGATTTGATTAACTTATAATGCTCTGAAGTAAATTACACAGACATTGCCTTGAACTTGCTGTTGTACATATCACCTTATAGGTGGTTTAGTGTACTAGTGTTAATCATCTGGCACATCTTGTGACGGCAGAACATACAACCACTGTACAGTATGTGAATACTGTACATCAATTAGACACATGACTTGCTTTAGCCATATACTGTATGTAACCAGAACAGTGGTTCATCTCAAGTGAAAATTTAGCCCTAAAACAAAAAAATTGCATTTTCCATCTTAGAGAGATCATTTTTAAATTGTTCTGTAAATTGTGGAGCAGCTAATAGTGATGTTGTCAGAAACATAGATGACAGAGTTTGTTGCACCAGTGGTTTGTAAAAATGTATGGCTTATGGTGAGATGATAAACTACAATGAGAGTAGTTGTTTAAGAACTTGATAGGGAAGTCTTAATTATAAAATTAGGAAAATGCATCAATAACTGTAGAGCTATCATTAAAACACATTATTTAAACAATGTATTACAATTTACTATGAAATCAGGCATTACATTTTACAACAGTCTTACAACATGTAAAAAGAATTTGAAGATTGTGTTAAAAACAGATAACATTAAACGTCATTAATAAATACACCTCAAATGATGCACACATTGGGAAGGTCAATATTACACAAGGAGTTGCTAGCAGACATGTAAACTACTAAACCACAAACAATTACAAAATGTAAAGGGAATAGATTACAGATTTTGCATAGTTGGAGAGCTTCCAATTCACAACAGCAGCAGAAACAGATACACATGTTGTATATCTGACACTGTAATGGCTATAATATGCTACATAAAGTCAAGTAACTTCATCAACATTTTACTCTAACAATCCCCATAGACAGCAAAATATTAAAAGCTACTTTTAATTCTCTTTTATTGCAGCAAGCACTCTCACAGCTTTTGCTAAAAATCATGGCTTAACGTAAGTAACTGAAATTAATTCCTTGAGAGGAGTCTAGTACTGCTAATAAAAATAATTCCATTTGCATGGTCCACAAAAAGAGCCTTTCAAATGTTGGTTATTATTTCATTCATGATTCTAAATGATCTCTTACATTCAGATTTTAAAATGTAATATGGTATCAGTAATCTATAGCAGGGTCCTTAAATCCTTGGGTACATTACTACTGTCAGTGTAGTCACAGAAACATGTACGTATTTTCTTTTCTCATAACAAATGTGAAATATTTTTCACCCCATAGCTGACATTTAGTTCTAAGGGCCAATTTTCCTTATACAAAACCTTCATATCTCCCATAATGTTTATCAGTTGGTTGTCATATTTAGAGGTAAAACTTTCATGAAACAGTCTCTTCACACATTCTGCCAATCAGTTGTGTAGGTTGTTCACAAGCCTCCTAGTTTGAGTTACTGCGTAAATCACTGTTTTTAAATTTCAAGTCTTGAGCAGCTTTAGCCGTTTCTTCAGTGTTTTCTTCTGGAATAATGTATGTAGATTCAATATGTTGTATGGTTCTTTTGATTGCACTGTCTGAATCTGATAAAGACATCTTTTGCTTTTTGTGACTGCAGCCACAATTCAGTCATTTCAGGGAGTGAATCATACACAAGTCCTAAGTTCATCAAGAATTCAATGTATGTTAAAATATTGCACAATACAGGCCTTTGTATTTTTCTGTTTCATTTGAGTCTTTTGTCACATACATCACTTATTGCATGGCTGAAATATTTTTCAAGAGCACTGTCACTTTTCCACACAGCTTTTACAGTATCAGACTGAATGATATCCATCATATGGTAGAAATCATGTTAATTTTCTTCCATCTTAGATCTAATAAAGGTGTACACTCCATTAACTCAGACAATACAATTTATTCAAAACTGGGTGAAAATGATTAACTCATTGAAGATAATTTCTTGAATAGTTTCCTGCTAATTTCAATCTTGGATTACAGCAGTGCCAAATTATCAGGGCAGGATGTCCATCTATCTTTCTACCACACTTGTCAAGAGATGGGTCGTCGGTGAGCGGGAGCTTATTCCACCAATCATAATCAGGCAGGAACAATACTGGGACAGGGCGCCAGTCCATCGCAAAGTGAATGCACACACACACAAATACACATAAGCAAACACTAGGGCCAATTTAGCAATGTCAATTCACTTAACCTGAATGTCTTTGTTTAATTAATTCAGTAGCAACTCAATAACTGAGTTCTCATTACAAACAAAAGCATGCATATTTTTCTTTAGAAATTTTTCATTCAATCAATAAGGTCTTAAAATTAATTGAACAGCATTCTTTATCACTAGTTGCTTTATTGTCATCAAGTTCAATTATACTCCAGGAAAATTATATAGGTTCAGTTTCTTAAGAAAGACCACATCGTAAACAGATAAGTATTGATTAATCAGCCATGTGATTATTTAATACAATTATTTCAGTAATTTCTTTCTCATTTCATTGAATATGTCATCAGTAATGTGAGTACAACTATTTACTCCATTAAACTCTCAGAGTTCGACATAGCAAGATAAATCAGTAAACACGGTAAACTTAAATGCAGTGTAGAAAAATAATAATGTATTGTCTAAATGTTGAACATTCATTTTATTTACTGTAGTTTTTCATGGTTTTTCTGGCTTCAGTTTTAATGTATTAATTCATTTCTGTGAAAAATTAATGTTTTATGTTCAATTTTTTTTCCTAGAGCTCCCTTGATATTTTGCTTTTGTAACACCATTGCAGCCAACCCTACATTCCACCTACTCTCTTGAAAACTTGATGCCTACTCCTTTGTAGGTTCTCATTCCAACAGTGCTCATTACTTGGCAAAAATTGCACCTCTATAGTTTAGTTTCTAATATTAACAATTTATTTTTCTCATACAAATGGTATATTGTTCTTCATAACAACAGTTTGGTAAAAGCTATGAAGCATTTGAAGATGATGAAGATAGGCCATGAAACTGAAATATCAGCACACTTAAAACTTTCCAAATTGTAAGTTGCATTTCAAGAGGTTGGACCATCTGGATTATCTATTTTATGAGTACTTGGAAAAGTAGTGCATAGTGGTCCCTCTGTATTGTATATTCTTTCTTGTGTCAGTGCATATCCTGGCATGACTGAAAACAGGGCTGGAAACAGTCCTGGACAGGACATCAGTCCATCATAGGGCCTAGCAGGAAGAAAACCTATATATACAGGGAGAAGATGCAGACTATGCATTAACAACATTCAGGTGATGGATTGAAACCCATGGATTGAAACTCATGATTCTAGATGAAACATGTAAACATAAAATTAAACTAAATTTGAAATTGAATTTCCAGTTCACTTTAAATAAACTGCAAAGCCAAAGCTAACTTTCATTAACAAACAGTATTTAGAAACATTCAATATGCGGGACACCATACAATATTATTCAAGTAGTCTTAATAGTAGTAGTAATACTGTCAAGTGTGCAGTATACAGTGAAATCTAATGTCTGTAAGATACTCTAGACAGTAGTAGGCCTACTGTATAATGCATAATTTACAGTAGATCAGTTATAATGATTTTGCAAAACAGGTAACTTCTTGTTGATTCAACATGCAAATATGTGATCTTTTATAACTGAGATTTAGTTATAGTGAGGGACAGGTACATAGGGGAGTATTACACCAAGAAAAAAATTAACAGGATATGGCATGAGCTCATGGGATTGACAGAATCACCACTCCCAAAATAAAATATCAAAATGTTGGTAAAAAAAAGCAAGTCCTAACATTAATACTTCGTGGAAACACCTTTTAGCTTCATCTACATTAGTAAAAAATGATTGTGAAAAAATATAGGAACGAAATTCAGTGCTTGGATACTGAAAGCTGCATTCCACCATCTTAAATAGTGGAACAAGATGATTCAGCATGTCACATGACTTCAGTATCACATGACTGTAACCAATATATTCAAGGCCATGCAGAACTCAACACAAAATGGTGGTGATCACCCCAAAAAATTAAACAAAATGTCATTACTAGAAAAATGATAAAAACAATGAACAACAATGCAACAAAACCCAAAATTTTCAAAAACTGACATGTAGTGAGAAGTCAAGCAAAATGACACCTTTTATTGGATCTTGCCTGAAAAAGGGGCCTGAGGTGTGTCGAAAGTTTGCATATTGTAATCTTTTTAGTTAGCCAATAAAAGTGTCATTTTGCTTGACTTCTAACTACATTCATAATAGCTAACATGGTACAACACGTTAGTACTAAAAACTGACATGGAAATTTTCCTGAATGGCTAAAGTACAGATTTATTGCATACAAAGGTTAAGACATCCTTGATCCCAGCACCTGGTCAAAGGTTTGGATGCAATTGGATTGTCCTGGTTTTAGTGATTTAGGGAGGGTCCCACTCCATTTTAAGGATCTTACTCTTTAGGTTTATAGCCAGCAACCTCTGCCATAATGTAATTGAACATAGTTATAGATATATAGGAAATGCTGTAGCAAAATCTGAAAATACAGATGAACAGTTGTGGCACTAGCCAGTGAACCCTGTTTAATTGGCACATTATTGAAGAGAAGAAATTCAAAAGAAAGTTGGAAAATAATTCATTTTTTCCATTTCTTTAGTTTTCAAAAATGTTATTTATTTTCTATCATATACAAATGTTACATTTTTTAATTTTTAAGAAACCATAATTGCATGTTTATTTTTATAGTACATGCATATACATATATATTTTTACAAGCTATTATACAATAACAAAGTGTGGGGGCCATTAAAAGTCTAAAAATCACTACAAGATGGGAATTGTTAGTGAATGGCAGACACAAAATTACTAACACTAAATTAAAGGTGGTTTGTTGAGCTATTCATTCCCTGTGGATTTTCCTTGGGCTTAAAGTTTGAGGGAAGCATGGTGATGAACAATGAGGCCATCAGATCATGCTCAACCCTGTTAAGGAGGAAATGTTGAGTCATGGGTACTCTGGGTACTTGAGGTGCACATTTCAGGATGATCCCTTACTTTAAGTCAAATGACCTTAATAAAGGGAATATTAGGCCACCTTGCAGCAGAAGCTACTTAAGGATGGACTCAATGAGTAAGGAGGCTTAACAGCCTTGGTGTTATATCCTCTGTCTCAATCAATCAATTCACAGAATAAGTACTATATACCCTTTATTTTGTGCAGGTTACTTACCATGGAAGAAAACTTACCTCTTCGGCCTGGGAAAATATGACATTCTTGCTGTACTGCAGGAAAGTTGGTGATTTACATTTAGATTTATTATCATGTGTGCAGAGTTCAGTGAAATTATTGCTTTCATGTCTAATCAACATGCAACATGTCACCATTCGCTGGTTCCATAATCAGTTCAAGGGCACAAAGTGTACATAACAGGAGCCAGCTCTAGATAGGATGCCATTGAGACACAGGGCACACCTAAGCGGACATATACAAAAAATTAATCATTTAAAGAATTTCAGTCAATCTAATAAGTTGTTCTTGAACTATGTTTACATGGGTTTCTTAAACATAGGAAGGATATGCAAACTTTGTGCACAACTCAACAAGGCCAAGAGATTTATGTGGCCTGAATGTTCTGCCAGACATTTTAGGATCATAATTTCTTTAATGGGATTTTATCAGTATAAATTAACAGCAGCTCAGTATTTCATTATTTTCACTATGGCATAAGGGAATTTAAACTTATATTTCAATGTCATGAGTGCTACTCTACTGACCAATAGTAGTCACTTCCAAAAACATTTTTTCAGAGATTACAAATGCTGATCAGCCCCAGCCCATTTTATTTTCTGAAATATTAGAAAATCAGGTTTCAAAGTGGTATGTCTTTCTGGTATAATTTGTGTAGGTGTAGAAAACTGCACATTTTCATAGCTGATAAAAATGAATCACAGAAAGTGAAATTCACTTTAAATATTTTCTTATGTCAAGCCAGCATTCTTCCAGTGGTCTTCTGTCATTTCCTGAGCTTCTGCTCTAGCTTGCTTTCCCTGCAGCAATTTAATTTGATTGACTGGCATTATTCATTGGGAATGGAAAACCTGTTCAGTGTGGAAATACATGGAAAAAATATAGAATCATTACACTATTTGTCCTGCATTGTAAGTTATCTGTGCTGTTGGTTTACACCTAAATGTTACTGTGCTGTGGATCAATGTCATCTTTATGTTGTACTCCAACATCATGTGGAAAGCATAATCTTCTATGTAATCTTAATATTTATTAGGTATTTGATTTATTCTGAGTCTTTTTATTCCACACACACACACTTACAGCAAGAGGACACCAGTTTTTGTAACAATATTCTACAGACCTACAGAACATAGTGGGTCCTGTCCTGTTTACAGATTACAGGTCAGACTCAGCATTAGACATCAAGAAAAATGGAGAAACAGCAGATTTAGACACAAAGAATTACAGTCAAACACTCAGAAGAGTTTTAGAGTAAGCAAATCTTTGTTTATTAGTGTGGATTTTTAAAAAGTATTTATAATTGGCTTCATAAGCTCACCACTTAATCTTGTGATTATCCAAAACAGTGCCTAGTAATAAAGACATCCATTCCTCTTATCAGCTGATGGCATTCAGGGATGTGGTGAACCTGAGTGAAGGTTAGAAACAAATATAGCAAACAAATGCTGTCTGGACTCAAACTGAGGTTGCTGGATCTCTGAGGTAGTAGCGTTAATGAGGCTGCTAACAACCCTAAATACAAAGTGTACTGTAAATCTAAAAGTAGATCTTTACTCATTGGGCAGTGTTGCGTTGTTTAGTACTGCTGCCTTATAGTAACAGTGCATCCTCTAAATCCCAAATAGGGGGCATCAGGTGAAGTTTGACAGTTCTCCTCACATATATATTATCTGTTCTCTGGATAATTCATTTTCAGTGCTCCACAGACCCAGTAACAAATTTTATGCCTGGTACTTATCCATGTGGAATCTACATGTTCTCTTCGTGTATTTGTGGGTTATACTCCTACAACTCAATTTTTCCCCCACATTCCTAAAGATGCGTAGGTTAGACTAACCAGGGATTCCAAGTTATTTCTTTATGAATGTGTTTTTCATTGGCACCCTGTCCAGGGCTGGTTCCTGCCTGGCATCCAATACTAGTAGGACAGGCTCTGCCCTCCTGTGACCCCAAATTATATCATGCTGGTTTAAGTATGTTATGTCACCTCAGTTTTCTTCCCACATGCTAAATATATGGATGCCATGTTAATTGGCAGCCTAAAAGTGGCTTGCTATAAGTGAGAATGTATGTGTGATAATGTGTGCCCTAGAATTGGATTAGCATACCATCCTGTGCTGGTTTCTATCTTGCATGAACTGATTTCTGGATAGGCTCTAATTCCATACAAACCGAAATTAGAGTAACAAAGTAGATAAAAAAGAACACTTGGGAAATTAATAGATAGATAGATAGATAGATAGATAGATAGATAGATAGATAGATAGATAGATAGATAGATAGATAGATAGATAGATAGATAGATAGATAGATAGATAGATAGATAGATAGACAGATACTTTATCAATTCTAAGGGGAAATTCACATACTCCAGCAGCAGCATACTGATAAAAAACAATATTAAAGAGTGATAAAAATGCAGGTATAACAGACAGTAACTTTGTATAATGTTAACGTTTACCCCCCCGGGTAGAATTGAAGAGTCGCATAGTGTGGGGGAGGAATGATCTCCTCAGTCTGTCAGTGGAGCAGGACAGTGAGCAGCAGTCTGTTGCTGAAGCTGTTCATCTGTCTGGAGATGATACTGTTCAGTAGATGCAGTGGATTCTCCATGATTGACAGGAGCCTGCTCAGCGCCCGTTGCTCTGCCACGGATGTCAAACTTTCCAGCTCCATGCCTACAAAAGAGCCTGCCTTCCTCACCAGTTTGTCCAGGTGTGAGGAGTCCCTCTTCTTTATGCTGCCTCCCCAGCACACCACTGCGTAGAAGAGGGTGCTAGCCACAACCGTCTGATAGAACATCTGCAGCATCTTATTGCAGATGTTGAAGGACGCCAGCCTTCTAAGGAAGTATAGTCGGCTCTGTCCTCTCTTGCACAGAGCATCAGTATTGGCAGTCCAGTCCAATTTATCACCCAGCTCCATTCCCAGGTATTTATAGGTCTGTACCCTCTGCACACAGTCACCTCTGATGATCACAGGGTCCATGAGGGGTCTGGTCCTCCTAAAATCCACCACCAGCAGCATGTAGCATATGCTAATGTAGCATAATTCTTCTTTTGGCTGCTTCCGTTAGGGGTCACCACAGCAGATCATCTTCTTCCATATCTTTCAGCCCTCTGTATCTTGTTCTGTTACACCCATCACCTGCATGTCCTCTCTCACCACATCCATAAACCTTCTCTTTCTTTCTCTTCTTCTTTTTCTCTTGCCTGGTAGCTCTATCCTTAGCATCCTTCTCCCAATATACTCAGCATCTCTCCTCTGCACATGTCCAAACCAGCACAATCTCACCTCTCTGACTCTGTCTCCCAATGCAAATCTTAGCATCTTTAACTCTGCTACCTCCAGCTCTGTCTCCTGCTTTCTGGTCAGTGCCACAGTCTCCAATCCATATAACATAGCTGGTCTCACTACCGTCCTGTAGACCTTCCCTTTCAGTCTTGCTGATATCCGTCTGTCACAAATCACTCCTGACACTCTTCTCCACCCATTCCACCCTGCCTGCACTCTTTTTCACCTCTCTTCCACAATCCTTATTACTCTGTACTGTTGATCCCAAGTATTTAAACTCACCCACCTTTGCCAACTCTGCTTCTTGCATCCTCACCATTCCACTGACCTAGCTTTCATTTACACACATGTATTCTGTCTTGTTCCTACTGACCTTCATTCCTCTCCTCTCTAGAGCATATCTCCACCTCTCCAGGGTCTCCTCAACCAACACACTCTCCTCGCTTGTGAATATGTTTCCATCTTTATCCTTTATCACCCTAACCTGCTGCACATCTTTCCCAGCTCGCTCGCTCCCTCTGTCTAGCCAATCGGTACAGGTCCTTTTCTCCCTCCTTAGTGTCCAACCTCTCATACAACTCATCATACACCTTTTCTTTAGCCTTTGCCACCTCTCTCTTCACCTTGTGCCTTATCTCCTTGTACTCCTGTCTACTTTCTGCATCTCTCTGACTATCCCACTTCTTCTTTGCCAACCTCCTCCTCTGTATACTCTCCTGTACTTCCCCATTCCACCACCAGGTTTCCTTTTCCTCCTTCTTCTGTCCAGATGTCACACCAACCACCCTTCTTGCTGTCACCCTTACCACTTCTGCTGCTGCTGCCTAGCTGTCTGGTAATTCTTCACTGCCACCCAGTGCCTCTCTTACCTCCTCCATGAACTAAACCTTGCAATCTTCCTTTTTCAGCTTCCACCATTTGATCCTTGACTCTGCCCTCACTCTCATCCTCATCTTGATCTCCAACATCATCCTACAGACCTCCATCGTATGCTGCCCAACTACGCTTTCTCCTGCTTCCACTTTGCAGTCTACAATCTCCTTTAGAATGACCCTCCTGCATAGGATATAATCTACCTGTGTGCATCTTCCTCCACTCTTGTACGTCACCCTACGTTCCTCCCTCTTCTTAAAATATGTATTCACCACAGCCATGCCCATGCTTTTCGCAAAATCCACTACCATTTGACTTTCTGCATTGCTTTCCTTGACACAACAGCATTCTGTATACATTATTTCTTAAAAGCTGTCTTATTTTCTTTGAATAAAGTAAGTACATAAAATCAGATTTGTGCTGTCATTAGGTTAGATTTATCAGGTTTTAGCACTTGCACAGGACGTAATGATTGTTATGTTCTGACATGTAAACTCTAGAATTGAAAGACACTTATGATACTTTTTTACTTGCCTGTAAACTGGACATTTTACATTCAGGTAAATTAGTGTCCTCCTTTATTGGCACTCTTATCAACACACAAACATTTATAAATCGCAACATTTTGCACATGCATTTTGGGTGTGTTTAACATTAGTATTTAACATTTTAACATTAACATTAATATCCTACAGAACACTTATAAATCTAACCAGCCCACATCCAAACTTAATGCAACTAATTCAGGGTTGTGGGAAGAACTAATATCCTGATTAATGAAGCCTCTACATCTTGTTTCCAGTGCAGCAGTAGGAAGTTAGTAAAGGGGTGGTTTTGGGGACACAAATTCACCGCCCATAAGTCCTGTCTTGGTTGGAGATAATCTACTCAAGTTGTAGAAACAGATTTTAGCTGCCATAGTAATCTCTTTCAATCTAATTATTTTCTTGAAAGGTGAGGAAATCTCTGTGGTAACATGAGGTGCCAAATACACACATCCAGAGTGCATTTTCACTTTTTCCCCTTCTTCGCTCAGATTTAACTTTAAAATATGTCCACATCTGCAAAAATATAACAGTTTGTCACCCAAGTGAAAAATCATTTTGCTCACTTAGTTATGCTAATATCTTTACAGCATCCCATCTGTGTTCCACTTAACTGATGTGAAATTGCAGCAGGAATGCAGCCAACAAAACTGTCAAATCTATCTTACTGTATGTAGGCAATCACTTGGAAAGCTATAATTTTTTCTTAACCCAATAAATCAAAAGATAAAATATGACAAACTAGGCCATCGTGTATGAAGGTTGAGTAGATCCAGTAGATATTCAAAGGTTGAAATCAGGAGGTACAACGTGGAATTTACTGTGGCAAAGAAAGTTTATAAACGGTGTAAGTAATGTGGCATCACCTGCCATGTATCTGACTGAAATTCAACATCATCTTTTCTACTTCAGTCAGACTAAAACTCTTTTAGGTTACTAAAGGATGACTTTCTCTGTGAAACATAGAGGGTCTCTCACTGTTATGCAGGGTGTTCATTTCTTCTCAAATGACACTGTTGCTGCAAATGTTATGGCAGCTATGACTCCACAAAATAACAAAGCATGAGGCCTTCAAAGATAGTCCACAAAACAGGTGTTACTCAAAGGCAAACCTAGCCCCTAGAAAATGGGAGGCTATAGGCCTCACAATGAAGGCCAGGCTTTTAAATAAAAAAAAAATAGCCAAGAGTATCAAAAGCTTGAAGTATGTCTCTCCAAGGGGAGAACAGTAAAAAGTCTGGCCAGAGACAAGTTTACTAACTGAAACATAGAAAATATAGCAATGCTAAACAAGCAAAGCAAAGAAAAAAAGTAATTTCTAAAAAAGGCAATCCAAAGTAAACACATCCCATTACATTTATCCAAAAATCAGAATCTTTAAAACAATAGCTGATTGCCACAAATGCCAGTAAATCCAAAGAAACAATAATCAAAAGGAGAACACACCAAACCATTAAGCACATTCAATGAACAGTGAGGGACTCATAAGCCTTTAAAGGGGTGGGAGCAGAGCCTTAATGGTGATAGACTGGTGGCCTTGCCTCTTGGGGAGCTATCCACAGGACATTTCTCTTGTCAGTATTTCTCTCCCCAGCCCAAGAGGTAAACCTGACTTGAATCTTTACTACTCAAGCATACAAAGAATTAATAATTAAATACAATTTTATTAACAAAAGATTAGTACTAGACAAAACAAAGTTAATAAATCAAACCCAGGAAAGAAAGATTATTAACATTTGAAAAATTAACAACAAAGAAACAAAAAAGAATAATAAACAAACATGAATAAGAAAACTAGATGACTAAGTAGAAACAAATAGGCATTAAACGAGAAAGGTCAAGCTAACAGAAATTTAAAGCTCTAATTGTCTGATTGACAGACTTCAAAAACCCAAAACTACCTACTAAACATTACAAGGAGAAAAAATAAAATCTGATTCCATAGTCTGAAATTTTTAACCTTAAGCAGATATCAGAATCAAATCTAGATTTCAAAAACCAGAGAAGCCAAAGCAATACAGACTGTTTAGGAGGGCCACAGTATAGTAAAATCACTCAGCACCAGTAAAAGCCTGAAGCTGAAACAGGGCCTTTTGACAGATTTCATGTGCCATAATTGACATCACACTCCAGAAGAATTAGAATTAACTGGATGCCCTTTGCCTTTTAGACGCAGTGTGTAAAGAACCACAAAAGAAACAGTTAAAATACCAAAAGAGGAGAAAAATTGACAACTAGATATGGAGCTCCAGTAAAACCATTATAGGTTTATAGGTTTATAGGATCATTATTGTCAGGTGAATTTAATGTCAGGCGGTATTAGACATGATACAAGAAGAGGAGCTTCTTGAAAACAGTAGGTGAAGATCGAAAGCTTCTAAAAGCTATTTTGGAGATATAATGAAACATCTTAAAAACATTCTAAGAATAAAAAGGCTGCTGAGATGGCCACTTGAGTGTTAATGACAATGAAACTGGTCAAAACTGTAATTAATATTAATGTGTTAGGTAAAATGAAGGGCATCATTCTGTATAATTTTATTATGCAAACAGATATTGTATATAGAAAGAAAAAAGTGGACACCTCTAACATGCCTTCACAAATTGTGATGAGGATGGTCATGAACAGAGACACACACTATCACCACTCATAGATATAAAAAGGGTAGGCAGAAGAACGGACAAATAAAAATGTTCATTATTGCTAATAGATCATGAGGGCTTTTTTAGACCTTTATAAAGCATTAACAAGTAATATGCTGTTAGAAGGTAGGAGATGTATTTTCCAGCTATTATGGATATTTAAATACTTTTATACTATAATATTGGATACAATAAGACTTCAATAAATTTAAATCAGTTTTTATTTGCATTTTATTGGTAGATGTATAACATTATAGAAATATAACATTTTTAGATCACTAATAATAAGGCATTGATACAAGGCTGCAGAACAAATTAGTAAACTGTAAATTATTTTCTCTGTCCTTGCTAGACATGTGCACTACAAGAGGTCATTATAGTTTAATGAGGAAAGCCAAATCCGGATTAACCTCTTTTGCCTAATGAAAGCTCAAAGGCCAATGTAGGTAAGATGATGGGATTTACAAATCATTGAGAAAAATATTGAATTGCTTTATTTAGTCTTGTTCAGTATTTAAAAGAAATCAGCATACATCCATGCAACCCCAGCTTTCTCATTTGTTTTTGAATAAAAGGAACATGACATTTTAAGGCAAAAATAAATTGATACCACATATATAGATAATATTGCTCTGCCAGTTACTGCTTTTTATCTCCTTTATACATCTCACAGGTAACCTTAAAACGAAAACTGTGCAATTTGAAATACAGTGCATCCGGAAAGTATTCACAGCACATCACTTTTTCCACATTTTGTTATGTTACAGCCTTATTCCAAAATGGATTAAATTCATTTTTTTCTTCAGAATTCTACACACAACACCCCATAATGACAACGTGAAAAAAGTTTACTTGAGATTTTTGCAAATTTATGAAAAATAAAAAAATTGAGAAAGCACATGTACATAAGTATTCACAGCCTTTGCCATGAAGCTCAACATTAAGCTGAGGTGCATCCTGTTTCCCCTGATCATCCTTGAGATGTTTCTGCAGCTTAATTCCACCTGTGGTAAATTCAGTTGATTGGACATGATTTGGAAAGGCACACACCTGTCTATATAAGGTCCCACAGTTGACAGTTCATGTCAGAGCACAAACCAAGCATGAAGTTAAAGGAATTGTCTGTAGACCTCAGAGACAGGATTGTCTCGAGGCACAAATCTGGGGAAGGTTACAGGAAAATTTCTGCTGCTTTGAAGGTCCCAATGAACACAGTGGCCTCCATCATTCGTAAGTGGAAGTTCGAAACCACCAGGACTCATCCTAGAGCTGGCCGGCCATCTAAACTGAGCGATCGGTGGAGAAGGGCCTTAGTCAAGGAGGTGACCAAGAACCCGATGGTCACTGTCAGAGCTCCAGAGGTCCTCTGTGGAAAGAGGAGAACCTTCCAGAAAGACAACAATCTCTGCAGCAATCCACCAATCAGGCCTGTATGGTAGAGTGGCCAGACGGAAGCCACTCCTTAGTAAAAGGCACATGGCAGCCAGCCTGGAGTTTGCCAAAAGGCACCTGAAGGACTCTCAGACCATGAGAAAGAAAATTCTCTGGTCTGATGAGACAAAGATTGAACTCTTTGGTGTGAATGCCTGGCGTCACGTTTGGTGGAAACCAGGCATCGCTCATCACCAGGCCAATACCATCCCTACAGTGAAGCATGGTGGTGGCAGCATCATGCTGTGGGGATGTTTTTCAGCAGCAGGGATTGGGAGACTAGTCAGGATAAAGGGAAAGATGACTGCAGCAATGTACAGAGACATCCTGGATGAAAACCTGCTCCAGAGCACTCTTGACCTCAGACTGGGGCTACGGTTCATCTTTCAGCAGGACAACGACCCTAAACACACAGCCAAGATATTAAAGGAGTGGCTTCAGGACAACACTGTGAATGTCCTTGAGTGGCCCAGCCAGAGCCCAGACTTGAATCCGATTGAACATCTCTGGAGAGATCTTAAAATGGCTGTGCACCGACGCTTCCCATCCAACCTGATGGAGCTTGAGAGGTGCTGCAAAGAGGAATGGGCGAAACTGGCCAAGGATAGGTGTGCCAAGCTTGTGGCATCATATTCAAAAAGACTTGAGGCTGTAATTGCTGCCAAAGGTGCATCGACAAAGTATTGAGCAAAGGCTGTGAATACTTATGTACATGTGATTTCTTAGTTTTTGTATTTTTAATAAATTTGCAAAAACCTCAAGCAAACTTTTTTCACATAGTCATTATGGGGTGTTGTGTGTAGAAATCCGAGGAAAAAAATGAATTTAATCCATTTTGGAATAAGGCTGTAACATAACAAAAGGTGGAAAAAGTGATGCGCTGTGAATACTTTCCGGATGCACTGTAGTCAAGAGATGTGTGTTAAATAATGACCAACAATCTAATTAACAGTAGAGTGTGCCCCAGAGAGTGGTGTAAGTGTTGCATGTGGCCATAAACCTGAAGTTGAACAAATCCAACAGGATACCACTGTCTGAGAAAGGAGCCAAGTGTAGTAACCACAAACTGTGTATAAGTAGTGAATTAGAAGTAACTAAGACATTGTGAAGAAGGTCAGAATCCTAAATGATACATTAGAGCAACATCATAAACCACTTTGTACAGTCAAATAATTACATGACAAAAACAGTAGAGAACACAGAAAATGGAAGAACTTGTTGACAGAAAATTTAGACAAGGCTCAGACATTATTTAAGTATGCCTTACCTTCACTTTATGACAAGTGATGACCTAAAAAATAACTTTGTCTGGGAACTCAAACAGGAGATAGGAAAGATGTTTGTCCTTGTGGGACATTGCAATAAGCAGAATGCTCATGGAAAGTGTGGTCACAAGCATTGAAATCAAATAGTAAACAAATATGCAGGGCCCCATTCGGTAAACAACCTACTTGAAATATGAACTTCCCTGTGGGAAGTTTGACATAAATGCTCTTCAAAGCCGTAGCTTCCAGTGGAATAATTCAAAATTAAATTTGTGGTATGAACTAACCAAGTTGTAATGTTTTGTAGAAAACTCACTTCACTATATAAAGAAATAAAATTAGGGTGTTGCAAATGGAACCATAAAAACATATGTATGTAATAGATCACATAAGCTGATATATGTTTTCTATTAAGTAAAGTGAAGTTCTGTATTTTAAAATGTTTTAAATCATGGCACCAGAGACTGATAATGTGTTGTTTGTATGTCAGACATGCAACTAAAAACTTTCTGCTTCTATTATTGCCTGTAAAATATAATTAAAATTTGTATAAAAAATAAATTTAATCTTATTTACTTGTTTGTAAAAAATAAGATGCAAATCAACAACAATATTTTATTTCTCCAAAAACTCTGATCAGAATAAATACAGACTGAATGAAATGGAAAGGTCTGACATCACAAATTCCAATTCAGAAAACTCCTATAGAGTGAATGTAGCAAAAATGCCCCAAACAACCCCTGTTATAGAGAAAAATATAAGTCACTTGTCAAAATGCTATATATTAAATTATTACTGAAGAAAAGGTCAAAAACAATTGGAAAATAAGTACTGTACATTGAATATAGGTGGCAGAAGCAGAATAAGAAGAAACAAAATAAAAACATACGGATATTTTACTCTGAACTACAAGTAAGAGAAAATCATTATTAATAAGGAATGGAACCATGAATATGCATTTTTCTTCAAAATTATGAATGTGTGTGACAAACTTAGACAGGAGCAGAGATCATAACATTTTTCAATGATATTTATCTATGAATCAAACCAAATAAAGTTGGTTGTTGTTATTATCTTGAAACAAAATAGCTGCACAAGGTTTTGGATTAGTTGTGACGCTAATCCAAAGTTCTCCGCTAGAGGCATGCCAACAGTAAGCATGTCATCAAGTTGAGAGAGTGCAGGGAAAGACCTCACATGAATCTAGCAAGAGAGAAAAAAATGCACACTTACAGTAGGAGAGTTCTTATTAAATTCTTCTAGGGCTTTATACATTTTTCTTTATAAAATATTTTTACGATGTTTGAAACACAGAGAGTTTCATTACACTTATGTTTTTGTTTTGGGCTTGTTGCTTACTTTTTACTGACATTTTTTGAAACTTCCACAGTGTCATCTTGGTTTTCTAGCAAGTGCCACCATTTCTATGTTCGTCATCAAAATGTTTCAGTTATTGGATGTGACATTATTTGTTGTTATTGATGCAGCATTATTTAAGTTAGTGCTGCATGTGTACTAGGAGACCTAAAAAATCTCTGCAATGGGTCAATAGCATGGAAGTAGGCTGTAGTTATCGAATATGCTGCTAGGTATCAAGTCTACAAGTCTGGGTAGTCAGTCTGCTGAGATGCATTGTGCTGAGATGATCAAGTGTATATTTTTGCAGTTTATTCTATAATCGTGCAGATGACTTTGGTGATTCTTTTACTCCAAGCCACCATTGCAGTTTTTCAACAGACAATAACGATCATGTTTTTTTTAACATTGATGGACTTAACTGATAAAGAGTTTGTTCCCATTGAACAGTCTGTGGCGTCTACAGTAAAGCATTAATAAAAAATATTTAGAAATGTGGTTCACACAAAACTGCATTTAGCACCATGACAATGCATCTACCCCCACTGTGTTATTAGTCAAAGAGTTTTTGACTTTGCATCTCCCATATTTGCCAGATCGGTCTATCTGTGACCTTTTCTGTTCTCAAAATTAAGACTGAGACTGAAGTATAGGAGATTTCCTACCATGGAAAAACCCACCAAAAATGCAAGAGGACTCAAGACATTGTACCAAAAGATAAGTACAGAAAATGTTTCCAGGAATTGGAAAAGCACTGGGACAAGTGTAGTGCATTTCAAGGAGGTTATTTTGAAAGTCACTAAAAGCTAAATACTGTAAGTTTTATAGTAACGTTTGTTTAACAATGTCATGAAATTTTTGAATTCCAGCTCATATTTGTGTCTGTTGGTGGATACAGTTCATAAAGGTTTTTGACAGTGATTTTTCTGAAAAAACAAATCTTTGTTTTAGGTTCCTTTTTACTATGGGTTTGATTTACTATACATGTTAGATTTAGTTATTTGACATTTTGTATCCATGGTTTTCACCTTCACTCTGTTTTGATTTTTTTGTTTTCTTCTAATCTTTACTATTGCCCTAGTGGCCTGGTAAACTGCACCTCATGAAAGAACTAAAACACAGTAAGGCAACATCACATTAAAGGGAGTATGGAAAATTATAAGTCAGAAGATCATGACCAAAATTTTCAAAACCAAAAAAGTCCTGAAAAAGTTTTTTTTTTTTTTTTTGCAAAGCCTTTCTTGTAAAATTCTACAAAAATGTGAACGTTTAATCCATGCAGCATTCTTTTAGTGTGTGGCCTAGATGATGTTGCAGTTTACATGGCACTTGCACTTGCAAACACATAGGATTATAATGATCTAACACAAAAAATGACAATGCCTCTGAAAACTAGAAATGAAAAATGGTTTTGCCCACACAAATCCACATCAGCAATTAAAAAGTAAGACTGCAGAATTGTGATGAAATTATGTCACTGAAACATCACTTAAAAAAATAAAACATATGTGCCATTTTGACACAGAGTTGCCAGGAGTTGCTGAATGGAGTAGCAAAAATAAGGCTTTTCTTCACTGTGAGCTTGTATGAGAGGAAGGGTTCAAGGGTTCAACGAGTGAGAGGGAAGAAGGATGTTGGTGCAGTGGAGGTCTATGATGGACAGTATGAGCTTGGGTATCTTTGCTGATAACTCATGGCTTCCAAAAAGTGTTGAAACACTATAAATTGTAAATAATGCAGCCATCAGTTTGTTTGTATTGTAACATAAATAAGATGTACTGTACATGTTTATTCACTTATGAATAACAACTCATAAATCTGTGCTTAGAGAGCTCCTTTCCTCTTCAAATTATTTCCAAATAAGTTAAGTAACTTTTTGTTTTCATTGTTTGAATGTTTTTTTTTTTACTTTTACAGTTACAGAGATTGTTTAACTTACATGATACAACCTGAAGCAGCATTAGAAGTGGCAGGGGATTAGTTTGAGGTGACAGCGAATTCCTTGCCACATGCATGAGTTTACTGGTTTTTCAATAACTTTGCTTTCCATTCAGAAATAACCATCAGATGAGTAAAAGAGGAAAATATGTAAAATATACAGGATGAAATATCCTCTCTCAAGGTAAATTTAAAAAAGTAAATATCTTTAGGAACTGAGGTTACACAGAATACGTCTTTGTTTTAAAATATAAAATGTCACCAATCCTTTTAAATCTGAGTTTTTAAAAGGTTTTAAATTTGTACAAGGTGCTCTATCTGTGATATCTCAAATGTCCTTGAAGACTAAGTGAACCAACTTTCAATTAAAATTGTCTACTAGGAGCTGATTTCATTGCAATCAGACAGACAGACATGTACTTTTCACGTTTTCTGCAAACACATATAATAAGGTTTAATTATATTTCTACCTTAGGACCACCATACTGGCGGCACGGTGGCGCAGTGGGTAGCGCTGCTGCCTCGCAGTTGGGAGATCTGGGGACCTGGGTTCGATTCCCGGGCCCTCCCTGCGTGGAGTTTGCATGTTCTCCCCGTGTCTGCGTGGGTTTCCTCCGGGCGCTCCGGTTTCCTCCCACAGTCCAAAGACATGCAGGTTAGGTGGATTGGCGATTCTAAATTGGCCCTAGTGTGTGCTTGCTGTGTGTTTGTGTGTGTCCTGCGGTGGGTTGGCACCCTGCCCAGGATTGTTTCCTGCCTTGTGCCCTGTGTTGGCTGGGATTGGCTCCGGCAGACCCCCGTGACCCTGTGTTCGGATTCAGCGGGTTGGAAAATGGATGGATGGATGGACCACCATACTGTACCTCAAATTTTTATAATCCCATTTGGTCTATGTTATCCTCCTCCATTCTGCCCACCTGAAAGGAAGTCTGTTTACTGCAGCAATACAATGACCTCTTGCGGTCTATTCTCATCAATAATAATGCCAAGGGAGCCATAGATAAGCCATGTGTTTTCTACTAATTAAAATGAAGTTATATATTTTATTATGATCCTGCTTATCATATTGCCAGATAGTGTTTTGCATGTTGGTCAGGCATACAAATAAAGAATCTCACTGTACTCTGTACACAAAACAATTCTACTACTACTACTAAATACTCTTACTACTTCTATTACTCTGTCACTAACTGTGTCAATGGTAACTACTTTTCTTTCAACTCAGAATAAATAAAATTCCTAGTAAGGTATAGAAGTTCCACAAAAGCTAGAAATAACATTAACTTTAAATTTGAATGATTTGAATTTAGTTAATATTCAGGTATTATATCTGACACTGATTGTTTTCTACTCCTCGCAGAACAGACAGACAGAGAGAAAGAATGACAATACAGACTGGTTATATGAGATGGAGTCTTAAACATGGGAAAACAAGTTGATACCTCCAGAAATAACCCCAGAAGTATGCAATTTTAGTTAATATATAATCTTTACAAATTATTACAAGTACATACAGTACTTATATAAATTTGTGATAATGAATAAATTAAAACATAAGGAAAAGGACTGAAGGTGACTAAAGGGTTAACCAAATGTGGCTTAAAGCTTGAGCATGTGAGGCTTTTGCCTTATCTTAGATGAGCCACCAAAGTAGTTACTAAGTTTAAAATGAAGTAAATAAGTAATGAATACCCCCTTAAAAAGCGAGGACAAACTAGTGAGAAAGCCCCAACACCCCTATTTTAATGCAGTGATAAGATCAATGGGAAAACCCATAAGGCACCCCTATTAACGAAGAGATGTTTAAAATAATGGAAGAATCAACATGTATACAAAATTGCTGGCAGCTGTAGTTGATTGGTTAAGATGACAGAATTCTGCATATTAAGAGTCAAATGTATTAGATAAGATGATGGGAATAGAAAAGTATAAAAGGGAATGAATTGTTTAATTAAGACATGTGTACATATCTATGTGCAGCTAAAAAATGATTCTATATTCTCATTTGGTCTCCGTGAATGACTTCTTGAAAATGGAGGATAGTTTTTTTTCTGCAACAGAAGCAGACCAGGACCTTCTATGGTCTATCCAAAACAGGCTCATTCCAATCCCACTAGTCCCCTAACTACTGACCCAAAAAGGGGAGCTAGCTTTAAAATTTCAAAAAACAACAAATGTCCCAAAAATACATTAAAATGTCTTTAAGAGCAAGCACCATCAAACTCTGGCTTGTAGAGACTAGACAAACAAAGTAACTTTATGAGTATATGTATAGATCTCTAAGATGCTTCTTGAAACAATCATCATCTACGGAGCAGAAACTGGAAAAATCAAAGCAGATAGGTGCAGGAAATCATCAGACCAAGGAAAGAACCTTGAAGATTTCCATTTAAAACTAATATTGTGCTATATTTATGTTTTCCAATACTGACACATTCTTGTCTGACAGAGAGGTAGGATTTGAATCAGCGCTGAACAAAATGTGCCAGAGATATCCAGGATACTTTCCATCCTGGACAGCAAAAATGTTATGATCAAATGTATCAAATGAGGCAATGAAGCATAATAAAAGAGAAATGTTAATCAAACCAAAATAATATGCTGCTATAAATAAATTGTTATTCTGGGCAGAACAGTTTCATAACTGTGCTGAAGCTGACCTAAAAATTTTCCATCCCATTACAGGAAGTAGCGATTTTGAGTTAGGACACCTTAGTGTTCTCACAGATTTTGTAAACATATTGTAACAAAAGATATTGTTAATTACAGATGCATATAAAATTACTGAGACTACCAGGGGCAAGCCCCAAAGTTTTTAATCAAAATAATTTTGTAAAAATATTTTTGAATCAGCTCAGAGTGATTGTCTATAATATATAGATTACTAGCAAAATGCCCGCGCTTTGCAGTGGCGAAGTACTGCTTTAAATTTTTAATTATAAAGAAAAGTAAACCTTTTTAAACTGAGGGAAAATATGTCAATAATTACTTGTTAAGGATCTCTTTGTATACCACGTTGTCAGTTCGGCCCTCCAGTTGTAATATGACCAAGCTGTGCACTGAGGTTTCTCTTGAGCATGCAACGTATAGTTGGCCATGTGAAAAGCAATCTTGCCTCAAATCAATGCCAACCTTTTGTAGGGTCTGTCCCTGAGACTTATTAATTGTCATTGTGAAGCAGAGCCTTACTGGAAATTGGAGGCGTTTGAATTGAAATGGGTTTTTTCGATAACTTCGCATCCAGCTTTTGAGAGTTTAAACATTCATAAACATCAAAGTGTCCACTACTCAAATCATCACCTGTGAATCTAAGATGTTTAAGAGGCATTGGCGGTTGTCCAAAGGTGTAAAATATTTGGCCATTTCGGTACACTTGAAAGCGACAACCGAACAATTCAGTGGCAGCCATCAACTCACATGCAGAACCATAGGTGAAGGGCTTAAGCATTTCACTCTTATAGTGCTCCTGTGTAGTATAATCATCTCCTGTACTGTCGTCAGTCCACACCGTAAAACCTGTCCCAGTCATTCAATACATAAGACACAATGTTCCTCCGGATATCAAGAGTGAGCCTGATATGGCCGTGCAATATGTAACACAGAGAATGGAAAAGGCAGTCGCTATCTCCGGGCATGGAAACCACTCGGTAAGTGACAATTCTTTGATCGATGGTGATCACCTTAATAGACATGTTAATGGGGGTACGGTTGGAACGATAAAGGAAATGGGTACCTGAACAATGTAAACTAAGTCTAAAATACCTACACAATAACTATAATCGTAATAAACGAACAATATAACAGCGGAGAAGCCGTGGATTAAATAAAAAGGCTGCAGTTAGGTAGACGTGAATACCATGGCGAAGCAAGGAAGGGAATGAAGAGACCGGAGCAATGGACGGCCTTATATAGGCAGGCAGCCAACTACGTGGGAGGTGTGGGGATGGGGGACCCAACGGCGCCTCACACGGCGACCGAGCTGCAGACTATGGACGTATATATGTACGTAAGTAGGATTCAGTTAGCGTTGGGAACTCGCGTACCAAATTTCTTGAAGATGGGCCCATAAGTAACAAAGATCGTTGGAAAGTTCAATATGGCGGCTGACAGTGGCGTCATACCACCGAAATAAGTATGTACATTGGTTTCGGTTAGCGCAGGGAAGCCGCCTACCAAATTTCGTGAAGATGGGGCCATAAATAAGAAAGTTTAACATGGCGGACGTTGTCGACCGTTATGACCGTTACGCGTAGAATTTCGAAATGACACCTGCTTAACTTTTGTAAGTAAGCTGTAAGGAATGAGCCTGCCAAATTTCAGCCTTCTACCTACAAGGGAAGTTGGAGAATTAGTGATGAGTGAGTCAGTGAGGGCTTTGCCTTTTATTAGTATAGATTACACGGACAGCTCAGATTTTCTGACTCTGAAATTAAAGCAGCCTAAAATTTAATTTACATCTGAACATCATTTCATCTGTCACTACTTTTATTATTCATCCTTATCATCTTTTTAAGAGAAATTTGCAGATTTTTTTCTTAATGGTTTATTACTGATGAGCTGGGGATCATCTTTCTTTTGGTTTTATTTTGTGTGTGGAGTGGGTCTCAGCTCCTAATCAGTTCCTTGGCCTACTTGACCTGACATGCCAACACAGGCTAGTGTATGCAGTGCAGGCCCTATAGGGTGTCAGTTTTCCTGAAGGTGAAACTAAGTTAAAACACAGCAGTACAGTGTGTTGTCGTATAAAAGCACGGCTAGCTGTACATACCAAAGTAATTATGCAGATCTGACAGAGCTATTGTTGATAAAACCTATAAATCTTTTAACAAGAAATACCAGACTTCAAGAGAATCCAGCTGGTAGTTGTTATAAAATCTACCTCACCTTTTTATGAGGGGGAGTCAAGCGAAAGTTATAAAATGGGATATATTAGAAAATGTAACGAACCTTAACAAAACTGATTATGTCATTTCTCAATGTAGCCTCCACCCTTCTCAATGCACTTGTGCCACCTGCCTGGAAGTGCTTGGATTCCAGCAGAATAAAAAGTTTTGTCTTGTCCTCGCAAACATTCGTGCACCACTTTCTTCACGTCATCATCTGTTTTGAATCGACTACCACCCAGATGTTTCTTTAGCAGTACAAAAAAGTGGAAATCATATGGTGCCAAATCTGGCCAATAAGGAGGATATGGCAAAACCTCAAACTTCAGTTTTTTCCAGACAAGCCTTGGTGTTCTTAGCAGTGTGTGGGTTGGCATTGTCTTGCAGTAAAAGGACTCCTTGAGACATCAATCCCCGCCGCTTGGATTGAATAGCAGGCTTCACATTGGTCTCCAGCAAATCACAGTAACTTGCAATAGTGACTGTAGTACCCCTCAGCATGTTGCATAAATGCATTTTAAATGGCAATTATTTTAAAAAATGCAAACAATAACAAAGCATTTTGAACTATATTTTTCTGTAAAGCCTTGTGCCAAAGACATGGTAATAGGCATACAAAATATCTACAGTATATAATTTCTGCTGTCATTTTAGTTGCATAGGTCATAATTTCAAAGTGAAAAACAGTAAAATTAAAGTGAAGACTATTTCACAAGTGCAAGACTAAGAACTATAAAAACAATGCACCCAGTGCACATTTAATACATAATTTACCTGAATAAACCAATCATGCTCAACATTTCTTTCCTTTTTGTACTCATACTGTTAACTACTGAAGAGGAAAATATGTTCTTCATACAAAACTAAAAAAATTCTAAAATGAGATACACATACACTATGTGGCCAAAAGTTTATGGACAACCCTGCCAATTAGTTTAGGTGTTTAGGTGTTTTAGCCTCACCCATTTTGAAAAGTGTATAAAATCAAGCACATAGCCATGCAATCTCTGTTGACAAACATAGGCAGTAGAAAGGGTCATATCGAAGACCTCAGTGACTTTAAACATAGCACTGTCACAGGATGCCACCTTTGCCAAAAGCCGGTATGTGAAATTTCTGCTGTGCTATATTTGCCCTGACCAATTGTAAATGTTATTATCCTGGAGTGGAAGTGTCTAGGAAAAGTAACATCAGCTCAGCCACGAAGTGGCAGACCATGAAAGCTCATATAACAGAGCTGCCATAAAAAAAGTTCCAAACTGTCTCTTGAAGCAACATCAGCACACATACTGTGCATCGGAAGCTTCATGAAATTTACTTCCATGGCCGAGCAGCTGCACACAAGCCTAACGTCACTATGCGTTATGCCAACCATCACCTGTAGTGGTGTGAGGCATACTACAATTGGACTCTGAAACAGTGTAAACATGTTTTCTAGATTGATGAATAACACTTCACTATCTTGCAGTCTTATGGATAAATCTGGGTTTGTCAAATGCCAGGAGAACACATATAGTTTGGTAAGAAGGATAATAACCTGAGTCTGTTTGTAAGGACTTGTGCTAGGCTCCTTGGTTCCACTAAAGGGTACTGTTAATGCTACAACACATAAAGACATTTTAGACAATCGTGTGCTTACAATTTTCTAGCAACAGTTTGAGGAAGGTCTGCTTTGTTCCAGCATGACCGTCCCCCCATGCACAAAGCCAGACCCATAATGACATGGAGGAACGTGAGTGGCCTGCACAAATCCCTGACCTCAAATCTATCGACTATCTTTGAGATGAATTGGAACACTGGTAGCAAGTCAGGTCTTCTGATCCAACATCAGTACCTGACTTCATAAATACTCTGTCTGAATAAGCACAAATTCACAAAAAATACACTGTAAAATCTTGTGAAAAGCCTTCCCAAAAGAGTGACGGTTATTATAGCCACAATATCGATGGCCATATTTTTGGAATGAGATGTCCAATAAGCTCATACAGATGTGGTGGTCTGGTGTCCACAGACTTTTGGCCATATAAGGTACAGTACTTATATCTTGTCTAGATATCTAGATTTCAAATTTATAGCCTACACCTCATTTGCTCCTTTAATATTTATATTCTATATTTTATTTCTATCACTTGGAATAAAACATCCTATCGTTTTCTTAATATATTTAAATGTTAAACTCCCTTTTCTTAATGTTTAATCTCTTCCAGTAATAATCACAATAATAATATTTAGGTATCATCCACATCTGTTCCTTCTTATTTAATAATTATCATCTAATTCGCACATCTAAGATGCTTTTATTTACTACTGTTCTGTTTCTTTTGATGGTTCGTTAAAGATTTTTTGTTTTCATCTAAACTTTTTTCTTCCTCATTACACCTGAAAACACTTAGCTTTCTTGCTCAAGTTTCAAGCGCCATTTCGTTTCACATAATAAAATACTCAATTTCCCGAAAGTCTTTGCTCACCGCTCCGATGATACCAGCCAATCAAATGCAGACTTTGAAAGTGGGCTAGGAAGTGCCGCGTTGTGATAACTTCCCGCCTGCGAACCGGAGCCCCTTCCAACCTTGCTAATAATCCGATTCAGGTAAGTACCACTTATTTATTCAATTAAGTAATCTAAATTTCTTTTAAAACGTAATGATTCTCACTTTGTAATTATCGTCTCCAATGTATAAAGCGAGCTAGTCATTGCACCTAGGTTAGCAAAACTAACCGAGTTTCTAGGTCAAAAAACGACAATTAGCCAACATTCAACGGCTGCTTGAGGCCTGTAAAAGATGCAGTTTGCACAATGGTTTTGTTTAATAACGTTGTTTACCCAGCTACTTGGGGAACTGGCACACTGAGGAGGTGCTAAAATCATTTTAAGTAAAGGGGGATACAAACATCTTATTAATTTATTAGGCGATGTTGCATCAAACAAGATACTAACGATGTGCCTCGGGTTTCTCTTTCTTTTTTAATTTGATAGTGATATGGGGTGACGTAGGCCCATTGCAGTAATTATTTAATACAAAAACAGCAGAGAGGCTTCGAAACAAAGGAGACAATTTAAATGTGTGTTTCCAGTGCATTTTGTTTACCAGTTAATGCCAATTTTTGCATCTTGCAGTGAATTTTTAATGAAAATTTGCAAATGTAACTTAAGTGAAAATCGTAAGCAAGATGTTTGGCGAATAGCGACGGTGATTATTGTGCGTACCACGAAAAGCCTGAAAGACCAATGAGATGCTGTCCTGAAGAATGGTACTTACTGTACCGAATTCTTCAAATTTAAACTGCCGATTGAGGTCAGCCGTTATCCAACTGTAGCCTTGTAAGAGGCGGGAATTTCTACAGCTCTGATCCATGTAATTAATCATTGTCTGATCACGGTTAATTTTTTATCGAGTTAGGTTGGGGCAGGTAAATGAAATGTTGTTTTAGAAAAAAGAAGGAAAAAGATCATGAATGGCATTCACAAAAGGAATTGATTTGATGAGGACAGGGCAATATTTTGCCAAGAAGAGTGATTTTAACCCTCTTCATTAAGAAGGTAAAACTGCTCTCCCAGTGATGCTTTTGAGATGTCAGCTTACTACGTGCATAGGTGTACACATTTGCACGTGATTTATTTTTCTGTACTGTTTCAAATGTGTGTGACGTATTTCAATCTTGTTTTGATTTACGGCCATTACTACCAACCTTCCCAGCGAAATTTTTTGAAACGCTCTACATCCTGGATGTTAAGTTGGCTCAGCTTTATTATGCATGCAGAATTTCATTAGGACCGACTGAGGTGTTTTGGAGTAATGCAGGATGAAACATTATTACATCGCTGCTTAGACATTTGTGTTTTTTAACCTCTCAGTGATTTGTTAAATAATATCCCTGCACTGTACATAGTAGCATTCTTGAACATAAATGAGGGTGCAAATGGGACAGAATGGTGAAGAGAGCTGCTTAGACTTGTGTCATGTACTGTATAAATAACAAATTTAACCATATTTAAAACTCAGAATATCAGATATGTATGAAAGATTTTGCTCTTTTTGCATGATGAGTTTAAACATAATTGGATATGTCAAGGAATATTAAGTTTAAGTTTGTTGTGTACATACATAGCATATAGTGCCAATTAAGTTCTTACTTGCATGTCTTCTCTGAACAGTGACAATAATACAATACGATCAAGATATACACATGCAGCATATACAGTAGGAATGTCACAATACCAGAATCTTTGTGTTTGATTACAATACCAATGAAATGTTCGATATTCAATACATTTTTGACACCACAGCAAAAATGCATCCCATTCATCATTTTGTATTAAAAGTATCTACATTTTAATTAGAATTTTAAGATATCCAAGCAGTAAACCAACTGTCAATATCATCCTCATCTCATCCTTCTGTCAGCTTTTCCTGGTGAGGGTTGTGGTAGCAGTAGGCCAAACTGGTTTATCCAACTATTATTTTACTGTAAGTAAACTAGTATTGGCATTTATAAATATGAAAATATAATTCTGGGCTTAAATTTTTAAGTGTGATAGATAGGATTCCCTTGGATGAACAGTGGTGGTGGGGGAGATTTTTATTATATTGGGGTGATTTCGGCATAGGTTTTATAAAAAATTATATTCTCGTGGACTACCTTATTTATCTTACCATGTGCACATTATAAATTATTCTCTGACATTTTCTCTCCAGTAATTAAAAAATAAATATGAATTAAAATCAATAAATTGTATTTTTAATAAACATTATTATATTTATACCATTGAATTAATGCATTCCATGTGATATTTTTATTTAAACAAACCTAAACTCTTTAAAGCCATTTTTGTAACAACATTTCTTTAAAATCTGCTTTGTCAGAGAATGTCTCTGTGACATTTTCTATTGTAGGATTTATATTTGCATCATTAGCTGGTTAAAAAATTTACTAATGTGTAATATTTAAGGGATGAGTCAATTTAATTCAAAATTCAAATGTCACAAACTCCTGTTGCTTTAATCATCTAAATCTCTCCTTTTTAACTTTTGTCCAAATGTTAAGGCTTCCTGCATGAAATTAGTTTTTTTTTAGTTTTACATTACTCCGTTATTTCAGATCTCTTGTGAAACAGCCTTTGTTGTGCTCTTTTCACAGTAACGTCTATGAGAGACCAATGTTTAATACTTAGCCTGTGCACAAATCTAGAATATGTTTCCTATAATGAATTTATTTTAACCAAGTGAAATTTTGGAAATAAAATAACACTGTTCTGCCCATCTTGCTTACTGTGTGTCTCAGCAAGTATGTGCTTCTGTTAACACACCACATGTCATATTAATAGGGAGATATTCTTTGTGCTTCAAAGCATTTTAACACTAAATAAATTTTATTTTGGTGTTACCAAATGAAGCACCTCATGTCACTGTTGGTGTAGACGAACCAAATTGCCACTTTGTTTGAAGCTGCCTTGATTTTTACTTGCTACAACTATTGTCCGCTCTGTCAGGGTGAAGTTTTCACTACAGTTCTATATTCATAATTGTGGATGTGAGTGTAGTTTCCCCTGCGAGCTTGAACTGAGTGTGCTGGTTTGAAAATGAATATCTGCTTGGACGGACATATGTGCTCATTACAATTGGACAATGAATATGAAACCTCTGTTCTTTTCTCTGGACTGTGTATTATTATAGATTATAAAAGTAGTTACTCTCCCCATCATTTCATCAACTCTTACAAATTTGTTACACTACAAGTTAAACGATTACAACTCACATCTGATCAGTAACTTCATTGCACTCTCAAAGCAAGTACAAATCTAAAAATTTCTGAATGAACTCCATAATTAGTCAGTGGAAATTAGGGAGAAAAATTGTGGGTGATTTGTCTTCTTCTTTAATAATATGCACAATAACTGTAATTGTGCACTGAAATTCTCCTGAATCAAATACTATTTTGAGACTTGACTGCTTTTTTGCTTTCAACATGTGCTGATGCGTTGCTGTATCATCACCACTGTGAGCCATTTTTATATGTAGTTCTTCTCATGTGATATTGTGCTTTTTGAAGTAATTTGTCTACTTTGAGTCACCAAGCGATACTATCACTTGGCACTATTGATACTGTAAGAAAGGTAGCACTGTTACGTTTTCTGAATTTTGGTATTGACCTGGTACTGTTGTGGTAGAAACACACTGCTCAAAGAAGGCACACAGAGTTTCAGGAAGGCAGAATCAAGTTTTATTGCGTGATGCATACACAAACCCAAATCAAGTGAAATGAGCAATTAGCAAATTCAGCAAGCTTACATTTATTACGATTCTTATCACTTATGCAAAATACTCTCCTCCTTCTGGCTCTTCCCATCATTACCTAACGTCCATCACCTAACTGCTATCATTACTTCATACCCTGTGCAGGTGTCCAAAACCTGTTTATCAATCGATTCCCACCAGTAAGTCGGAATCAGCCAGACCCACTCATTAGATATTGGGCTACAGGTTGGCACAGTTGTGCCCCTAAAGCAGTAACGCTGTTTCTTACAAGCTGCATTTTCCTTGACTGTCCAGGAAAGCAGATAGAGAGGCAGAGGCCCAGCCGCTGCAAATGGAGCGAACGGCCTATCTGGTTTTCTCTCATGGCCAAAGCTTTAATGGCTGCATTTCTTAAAACAATGGCCCGTTTATCCCTCTAAAAGTACACAATGTCCTTGACTGAAGTTTTTAAATTTGGCAGCTGCAAAGAGAAAAATAATAAAACTGACAAGCGAGAGCTTTTTATGGTTTAACCCTTACTATGCCAATATGCATCAGAATGTCTTATATATATTTCTCTTGTGGTTCGCCCTGCTTCCACTTCAAAACCAGTCCCGCCCACACGCAGCCAACACGGCATTTCTCGATTCCTATTCGTCCTCTTCCAAACCCTTTCCCATGCTGCCTGTGGCTCTTCTTCAAAATTGGTCCCGCCCACACGCTACCGACACGGCATTTCTTGATTCCTATTCATCCTCTTCCAAACCCTTCACCACACTGCCTGTGGCTCCTCTTCAAAACTGGTCCCACCCACACACAGCTGACACGGCATTTCTGGATTCCTATTCGTCCTCCTCCAAACCCTTCCCCACATTCTTCCAGTGCGATTCCTGCAACAAAACCTTTCAAACGCAAACCTCACTTGCTAAACACAAGAAAAGGCATTCTTCCCAACAACTATATGAGTGCCAGAAATGCAATAAGAAGCTCACTACACAGGATTGACTAAACACAACAAAACCCATTCACAACTCTTGCAAAGCGACATCTGCAAAGCAATGTTTCCAAACCAATGCAGTCTCAGCAGACATACACACAATCCTCTTCCCGTTACCACAGGTACTTCTTCACCTAATTCCTGTCTTCCCGTCCAAGAGTACAACATTGGGACTCGAGACCAGCAGTGCAAACACTGTCATGCACTATACTGGCCTGCTGAGCGTAATACATCCAACAAGTACTCGAGGTGCTGCCACGACGGTAAAGTAGCTTTACCACCTTTGTGAGAGCCACCTGTGTCTTTACAACAGCTTTTTACACATCAAACATCAGAAGCTAAAAATTATTGTGAACACATTTGAGAATACAACTCTTCTCTAGCATTTGCTTCCATGGGTGCACAGATAACTCAACCTCCTGGCCACGGACCATACTGTTTTAAAATACACAGGCAAATTTATAACCAAATCTCTCCACTATACGCTAACACTTCTACCTCTCCAGGATATTGACAATTGTATGTTTTTGACACAGCGCAAGCGAGTGAAGTATGCTTACAAAATAAAGCAAACTCTGCATGCAGTGAAAATGTACTTCTCTAGCTAGATTCCATGCTCAGAATCATCAACCCCTTTGCTAAATCATACAAACACATGCATGAAATCGCTCAGTCCAATCCAACAGCATCTGTACGAATAGTTTTCAAGGAAAACCCTAGGCAGGGTTTACGATGATACAATGCCCCGACATGTCACACTGATGTTGCAGCAATTTTCGTCGGAGAAGATGGCGAACCGCCTGCCAAAAGGGACATTTGCAGCAATCCCATAGGCAACTCCCGTAAACAGATTTCCACGCTCAATATGAATTGCGATCTTATGGTTTACCCACTTTTATTCCCTTACGGAGACATTGGCTGGCACAAAGATTTACAACATGTTCCCGATAAAAGAACTGCCAAGTGAATAAGGCTTACTCAGTGCCAATTTTAAGCGTAGAGATTAGCAATGAGGAATACATTTAGTGTTTTGCACTCCAGCGGCAAACTATTCCAACAGTACGTCGTAGATGCGTATGTTAAAACAGAGGGCGCGCGTCTCAACTATCTCAGATTACATCAACAAGATCTGCGCGTGGAACAATACAAAGGACTATCAGACGCACTGCAAGCAAACGCTGAAAATAACAATGTACGTGTAGGCAAAATGATCATATTACTGTCCACATTTCCAGGAAGTCCAAGATACATGCAACAAAACTATCAGGATGCCATGGCCATAGTACTTAATTCGGAAAGCATGATTAATTTATCACTTTCACATGTAATCCTGCTTGGCCAGAAATTCTACATGCACTGTCGGATACCCAAAGACCAGAGCACAGACCTGATATTGTAGTACGAGTAGATCTTTCGACTCATTATCTGTCATCTCCACCAAAACACCTATTCACAACTGTGTCTTTCAAGAAGTATTTATTTCTTCTTGATTTCTGAATTCCTTTCTCACCGTTTTCCGTTCCTATTCTTACACCGCCATATGCTACGGCGGGCTTCGGCCAGTATGTAATACTTGTTCTCATACATGCTTTATGATTCTCTTTAAATATATGCAATCATCAACTTTAAGAATATTCTTTTCTACAGTACCATAGTATTAGTATACAGTGCATATATACAGTCTAAAAAAAACTCTATAATGAAGTACTTTTGTAATTATGAAGTTTGCTCACAACTAAAACGATGCAGTCACTGTTGTGGATAATGCAGGTTTACCTTATCCCCAACACAGAACCTCCCAATGCAGTCCGTTATAATGCAGTATACTGCTTGTTTTTTCACTCAGTACTGTGTCAATGTATGTTACACTAAGATAGCATAATTGCTTTAGTTTGAATTCAAGTTCATTTTAGATGGGAAGTGTTTAGCCTGTTTTTGAATGTCAGTTATCTGTGCAAGCCTTTACTTTTAACATCTGATGCTTTTTATGTAGTCCCCTGAGGTTTATGAAAAAGTGAAATTTTATACATTTCCTCTAAGCTGAAAATAGTAAGAAATTTGGTCTTTGATGTAAAGCTGTCTATGTAGTTTCAAAATCCATAAATGACAAAGTATTTTATGTTATTATATTTGTTCCCTTTTTAGAATGCCAAAATCAAAGGAAGTTGTTTCGAGTTCATCCTCTGACAGTGATTCAGACAGTGAAGTTGAGAAAAAGGTATGTAGCTTGAGCATTTTTTCATCTTGTTTTTCCTCTACTATGCACATGAGTACAATTTATAGGCCATTAATTCACATATAAAATAGTGATATATATATATATAATTCTTTTGACTTAAACTTAATCATGCCAAATTTTTTCTTGATAATTTGCATTACATTTGTTTGTTATGAACTATCATTCAATTGATGCATCTATTATAAGATAGTAAATCATTCATACTATCAATTTGTAGTGCAGTCATGGTTATGTAGGAAAATATTTTAGGAAATATTTTTTTTAATATACTACCAACATATATTATAATTTAAGAGATCAAAAACTAGAAAAGAAGTGATTATCTAAGAATTAGTTTGAAAAGTAAGTTGTTCTACATGTATGTAAGAACATACCAATAAATCTTGCTGTTCTGTTCTACAGTGGTGCTTAAAGAATGTAAAAGAAGAAACAGAACTATAATGCAGTTTCAAAAATATAGATTTTGTTTGTACATTTAAAAATAAAACACAAAAATAAGTATGAAAGTGTAGCTCTGTCAAATTATGACATTTGCAATCAAGAAACACAGCAGATTAACTATACAGTTTAACACAAGAAGAGGGCACAGAGAAAGTAAAAAAAAGTTTCTATCATAGAATAAATTAACTTGTTCTGATATGTTACAATTTTGTGTTAGTGTTTTAAAGATGCTTCTGTATTATAAAGGGAGCCTTTGTAATTAAGCCTACAATGTAGTAAGTAATGTTACCAGAACATTTTGTTTGAGTCAGACTTTATCAGCAGCATTCTGGAATTGTTATGACTTGTTTATACTTTGAGGTAAAAAAAAACAATCATAAAGAGAATTCCAGTTTTCAAAGAAAGTGGAGAAAAAGCATATCAATTGATTTGAAGTTGACAATTAGTTCTGGTTAAAGTGTGGTGATGTGTGTTAATAAAATCATGTTGTTATTGATGCAGAGTTGCTGGATTTAAAAATTAGGCCATTGTCAAGAAAGATTCCAATGTAGAATAAATTAGCAAAAGTTAAATTTTAACAGGAGGACTCAAATATCTCTAGTTGTCCTGTTGATTTCTTGATCAAATTTTCAGTAAAATACGAGGGGTGTTCAGGAAAGTATGAAAGAAAGTAGCAAACATGTTGAAACAAGTAATGTTGTCAGGTCTCAAGGTTACTTGTGCACAGTTGTGGCTTAGTGCGATTCTTAACATTCCAAGAGACAGGATGTCAGGAGAGTCCTTGTGAGAATTAAAATTAAAGTGGAGTCCATGCAGTGGATGCACTCTGCAGGCAAAGTCATAGCAATTGCCTTCTGGGATATTGAATGACTTTTGCTTCTGGAGCTCATGCCACATAAGACCACCATAACAGGGTAGAGTTATGCCAACACAATGATTTCTTTGCGGGAGTCGATCAAGGAGAAAAGATGAGGAAAACTCACAGCAGGCATGCTTCTTCTTCACAACAATGCACAGGTTCACATGTAATGTCAGTCACAAGTGCCATCCGAGAATGTGGGTTCCAGCAGCTAAACCATCCACCCTACAGTTCTGACCTGGCTCTGTCAGATTATTTTCTGTGCTGAGTTTTGAAGAAATCTCTCCGTGGACTGTGGTTTTCAAGTGATGAAGACATCAGCTGTGATGTCCTGGTTTGAAGGTCAGACAGAAGAATTTCTTTTCAAAGGGGTTAAAGTCATTGCCAGAAAAGTGGATGAAGTGCATGGCTATAAGCGGACTATATTGAAAAATAAAGCAGAAATTTTTTGAAAAATCTTTTCTTTCCTCTTAAGGTAGATAAATTATTGAACGCCCCTTGTACTTCCATCGATGTGCAAACTTGCTCAAAATAGTTTGTCGTCTCTGAGTGGTGTTTGGTTGGGTAATTGGGGGGTGGAGGAGGTTATGTCAGTAGCATTGGATGCTAGGCAAGGGCCAACCTTGAGTGGAGGGTTAATCCATTCCTATGTCCATTTAGAGTTACCAGTTAACGTAACAGTTGTGTATTTAGCATGCAAGAGGAAAACTGTAGTATCTGAAAAATACCTAAATAAATTTTTTATGTTTCTAATCTGAGAAGAAAAATAAATTAAATCCAGTTTCAGTTTAGTCTATATTTTATTCTTCTTTCAACAATGTATAATGCATAAAATACATTTCTTAGAATTTTTAAGTGGACAGAGGTTATATGGATTTTCATGGTCTTTGTCAGCCATTTGTAGACTGTTTGTAAAAATGTCAAAGACTGTTATTAATTACTATTTACCAGATATCTTTCCTCAAGAGGACATGCAGAAACTGGGATACAATATATTTAACTATTTGCCAAGACAATGCAAGTAAACAGTTTTAAGTAGAGTGTGAGAACTTTGTGCTTAAGTTAAGATAAGTAATAATTTTGTATATAAAACCTAGAAAGCAACTTTGAGGGAGTGCATTGCAGCTTGAGAAAATATGAATACTGTATTTGAAATTCCTATTACTTTCACATTTTCAACAGGCTTCAATATACAGTGTATGATCTGTGCATTAATTGTTTGTCCTATTCTGAATGTTTTATATAAGGATAGCCCCATGCAACAGTTAGATGAAACATCTATATTCACTGTGTACTCAGTTAAGAAAATGTAAGCTTTCATCACTTTTAATATTTTTAGTTTTTTTGTAATTTCACTGATATGATCTTAGTAACTAAGTAATATGTTCACTTTTTGAATTACCTTCAGTTTTAAGTGCTGCTGGAGAAAGTAAAATTATAATGACTTGTACTTCATGCTTCTGATTTGAGAGAGAAAAAGCCAAGGGGTTATTTCTTCCAATTTAGACATGATTTTCGTTGGTGTGGATTCAGCAGTGTAGAAACTGTCAGTCTACTGTTTTTGATCAGTTAATGTAGAGGATCAAAAGAGGTTTAGAAATTTGAAACAATTATAATTTGAAGCAATGAATCCTTGGATTTTTCCTTCTTACCTTGAGCTTGACTATTACCTTGGCATCTAAAAGTAAAAATGTGCTACAAAAGCAATACAAGACTGGCCATAGCCCTATTGAAAAGACACAGGAAAAATCAGGTATGCATTTAGAAATCCACCTGAATGACAGAAAGCCCAAGTTCCAAGTTATTATATGTAGACTTGGTTGCTCAAGAGAAAGGCCAGTAGACTAGAATAATTTGTAATGATTAGAAGAAATTCATATAATAGCTTTGGAATAATAAGTGAAAACGAGTACTCCTTTATAAATATGTATCTGTAATTATATATTGTATTACATCAAGTTTAGGCAATCCTTGTCCTAGGATCCTTCAGTCCAATAAATGTTTCATAAATTTTATTATTTGATCTAAGTCATCTTAATTAAGATTATTACTAGGTCTTTGTCTCTTTTAAATTCAGAACAAAGGTAAAGTACTGAATTTGTTGCCCTGATAGCAATTATATTAAATACTGTTCGGAAGTAATAAATGCTTTTAATTGCATGTCACTTTACAATTAAAAAATCTGTTTAAACTTATTAATCAGGTTATTATTGTGTTCTTTTGGCTAAGTTTGATTACAACTAAGTAATAAAATTCATTGTGCATTCTCTCTTTGAAATATATGCATAATTAGGAATTAAACAGCAAGTTTACAGATATTGCATAAGGTTACATTTGACCACCATAAAGTCACTGTTTTTTGATTGATTTCCATGCTTATGTTGCTCATTACAGCTCGTTGTTAGTTTTTCATTTGTATAAATAATGCTGTTTGTTTGTGATATATTAGAAGGCTTTTTCATAAATATTGAATGATGCTGTATTTAATTCAGTAGGAAGTTTTGAGGACTGATTGTAATGAATAACACTGAGTTTAATTTTTACATGTCTACTCAATAACAGAATTGCAGTGATAAATTACAACTTGCAATGCAGATAATTCTTAATGCATTGTACCCAGGCATTTCACTGTTATAAATAATGAATCGATTAATTTTTTGTTCTAGGTAAAGAGAAAGAAGCCAACACCTGAGAAGCCAGCAAAGAAACAGAAAAGTGGTGAAAGTTCTAAAGCTGGAGCTTCTAAGAGCAGTAGTGATAAAAATGACAACATGTTTCAGGTATTTTTGACAATACATGTAATTGCTTTTGTCTATTGCTTTTAATTTGTATGGTTTATATAATTATTATAGGGCAATGATTGAATGTGTTTTTATGGCATAGTTTACTTTTAAACAGAGTAGTATTTAGTAATACCATATAGGGATTTCCTGTTTTGTTACAGACTTACTTTGTGTTCTGTTATTCAGAATATAAAGTAAAAATATTATAAAATTAGAAAATTGTAAGTAACCATAAATTAGGCCCATACTTCTAAAACAAGGCAGGGCCACATGGGCAGCAGAGTGAGTAACCTGGAGATAAAAATGTTCTTGAAAAACAGGTTAATGGTCAAAACTGTGAGAACAGAAAAATCGAAGCACCAAACCCAAAATACTACACATGAACCCTTGTCAAAGAGAGAAATTAATAGATCAGTAAACCAGAGTATTACTGCAAAAAGCACACTTGTATTCTTGGTATTACTTTCTTCTGAAATGATTAATCAGCTTATGTCACTATTTCATAGGGCAGAAAAAAATTACAAGAAGTACTAAATAAGGAGACATTAAAGTCTAAGTGTGGATTAAAATAAATTCTTTCTTGAACAGATTGGAAAGATGAGATTTGTCAGTGTCAGAGACTTCAAAGGCAGAGTCTTGATTGACATTAGAGAATACTGGATGGACCAAGAAGGCGAGATGAAGCCTGGAAAAAAGGGTATGTTGGTAACTTTTCATGATTTTTAAACAAAAGTGAGTACCATATTTGTACAACCGAAATTAAACAACTAATAACTCTTTTTTCAATGTAGTAATTATATGTTGTCCTTTTTATACAGAATAGTTTCACCTTGTCAGTAAAAGATTATTTTATAATGGATACCTTATATGCTTAATGATTCATGTTGTCTAGTCAGTCAGTCAGTCAGTCATTACCCATGTCAAACTTTGGCATCATTTGGTTTAAGTTAAGTTAAGAATCAACTCTAGTTTGGAGGCTAGTCCATTGCAGGGCACAGTTATGCACACTTGCTAAAAACAAGAGTAGTAGTAATAAAACTGCCACACTTACAGTCACCTGGACCTGTTTAGAGTCATCAGTTGGTCTAATATTGGAATCTTTGCGATCTAGAGAGGACTGAAATACTAAATAATTTTTATCTTTCTTGGAGTTCAAATTTATCGCTTGTGCAAGCCCTGGTTTCTAGGATACATATGAAAATGACGCATGACTTATAAAATATTTTTTTAAAAACTGTTACAGTAACTCAAGCATCTCTACTTTATTATATAGATTATTGAGCTCTAACAAAAGTTTCTTCTTTGAAATCCTTATGTCCTACATCTTAATATTTTTTTCCCCCTGTTATTTAAAACAAATGTGGCACAGTAGCTCCATTCCTGGCCTTTGTCTGTGTGGAGATTTTATGTCTTAGTGGGTGTTTCTCTAGGTATTCTAGCTTTTTACCCACTTCCCAAAGATGTGCATATTAGGTTAACGCCCTGTGTGAGTATGGAAGTGTGCACATGTCATCCCCTGTGATCGTCTAACAGCATAACCTTTAGTAGTTCCTGCCTTGACTCCAGTGTTGCTGGGATAGGCTTCAGCCCCCAAATATGCTGAATTGGATTAAGTAGGTTAAAGAATGTTATGGTGGGCATTCCTTATTCTTTTAATTTGAAGAGTGCTGCACTCTATGGTTTTTGTGGATTACTGTAAATTTGGGCACATTCCATATACATTAACTTATATTAACATTACTTTTTAATGTGGTCTGTGATAAAATGTTAGCTCACCTGGTGTTCAAAGCTGTTTGGGATAGGTCATGAACCCTGTAATCCAGAAATGGATTAAGTGAGTTCAGTAGTGAATGAAATAATGAATGATGATCCACTTACTTATTTTTTCTGAAATTACTGCCAAAAAATAAAGATTTGCGAGTTGAGTTATAAAGATTAATGAGCACTTACATAGAGTTCTTTGAAAATGTGATTTAGTAATACATTGTATGCACTGTTTTATTGTCTTTTTTCATTTCAGGAATTTCTTTAAATCCAGAACAGTGGAACCAGCTAAAAGAGCAAATCTCTGAAATAGATGAGGCGGTGAAGAGAATATAAAATTCTTTTAGAAAGTGTGCTTGCTTTTTTAGATCCCATTAACCACAAATTTTTACACTGGCGTATGTTTTTTTTAAACAAAAGAAGTCTAAGATGGACTTTTGTTTCAAGTACATTGTGTATATTTGCATTTGAAGTTCAGTTCAATTTTTTATGCATGTGTGGTTGAATATGTAAAATTCCAATTCGAGAATGGTTCTTTGTAATTTTTTGACAGCTTGTGGTGGGGGGTGTAGGCATTCTGGTTCTACATGTTCATTAAAAGCTGTGTTAAACTAAGCTATTTGGTTTCATTTGTTGTTATTTTCCTGTGTACACAGTGAAATTAAAATTACTAAATTATTGTATGTCTTCTTAAAACAGTTGACAAAAAATACAAAAAAAAAAAACCTGAAAAATAAATATAAATAGAATTAAATAAATAAATGAAAGGTATACATACACACCACACTTTATTGAAAAAACTGCCCTGGGATGTTGCTCATTGAGGCAGTTTCAATGGAAAATGTCATATCTGAAACTAGCAAATAAAAAGAAAAGGTTAAATATGCAAAAGAAAACAGACTTTGGATGGTGGATTTCTGGGTGATTATGAACTTTTGCCCCTTTTAACCTTTCCTTTTCACTGTTGCAGATGACACTGGTTATTTGGCAAGTACTGTTTAAAGAAGCAGCTAACTGAGGACATGTAAGACACCTATGGACTGGTGTGCTTATCTACTTGTGAAGTTATGCATCTGGGCCTTTTGCCTCTTTTTGTGGCCTAGGTAGATCCAGTTTGCTCTCTTTTCTCAAGACAGTAGTGGACACTGTTGTATGAAATCTTTAGTTTGTTGGCACTCAGTCACATGGAGTAATGACCCTCCATTCCCAAAACAACAATAGACTGACATGTTTCTTGAGAAAGATGTTTAATTTTGGCCATTTTTCAACCAAAGACTGAACTTTGCCAATGCTAGTACCTTGCAACCCATAGAAAGGCAATATACTTGCTTTATTGAACATAATAATGGGATTCCACTGTGCTAATTTAATTACAAAGGTTTCTCAAATAACCAGTTAGTCTTCAAACATGAATTAAGGATGAGCTTAGAGTAGCCTAAAATTAAAATAATAGAGTAATGGCTGCGAAAAATTTGGCTTTGATGTGATATGTAAATAATAAATGATAAATCAATCATTTTAAGCAGTAATGGCCATTTGCCACATTAGCAATGTCTTGGCTATATTTTTAGGTCAATTTAATGGCATTGTGATAAAAAAAAATATCAGTTTCTTTTAAAAACATGAAAATTTTGGTGTAATTCTAAACTCTTCAATGCTTGTGTTTATGTGTGTGTGAGCGTGCATTATAAAAAGTTCATTTTCCTATAATTTTTCTGGTCTACAGTAGTCATTTGTGATAGAAACGGGTGGTGTAATGTTAAGTTAGTTAACAACAGCTTGACAGATGCATGTATTGGGTAAAGCCAAGTAAGATGCTAAGTTTTTATACTAAGGATTTGATGGAGGTATTGTATGATGAAAATTCCAACTGAATAGACTAGAATTTTTTGAACTTGACAATGTTAACTTTCTGCTCAGAAATGCATTGGCTGAGGCTGAGACTGATTCTGCTCTCCTGCCCTGACAAAGGCGATGCTCCTCTGGCTGTGGATGAACCTGTTGTTAGCCATATGCTATAGAAATGGTGTCTGCCACAGACTTGAGCACCCGGTCGTGTTGCCAGCGTTAGCGGCCTTTACTGAGTGCTACTGTGCAGCTACTGAAGATGTGCTCCAATGAGTCCTTTCCAGTGCAGAGAGGACATACTGGAGACTCAGTCTTGACCTAGGTATGTAGATTTGCTGGGCTGGATAGGATATCATACACGGCTTGAACTATAAACCTGATAACGCTGTGGTTCAGCCTGCTAGATGCCACCCCAAAATAAATTCCTCTCCAGCACTCTCTCCCACCTTGTCTATGCTCTCTGCTGCTGCTTGCCCACCATCATTCTGGTTCGCTTTTCCTCCACACCAGCACACACTTCCTCCAGGACAAGATGGTGTCTGTCCTTGCCATGGGCCTTGTACCATGGTTGTGGGATCACTCCCAAATCTGCCTGCCCTGTTGTTAAAACGCCCACCCAGAGCCTTGTTTTTCAGCTGAGACTGCTAGCTCCAAACTATCCTGTGCTCTCTACTTCCTACCTGTCTGTAGCAAGATGCCTGCTGATACCACTCTAAGAGTCCCTGGAGTCCTTTCAGGCAGTGCTTCTCTTGCGCGTGACTCTTCAAACTCTTCTTCAAGGCTGCTAATGGGGAGCTAGAGCTTATTGCTCCTCCCATATAGTGCTGCACTGCTTAAACTGCATGGCAGACCCAGCAACCTACGAAGGTAACAACTAATTTTCCTCTCCAGGCTCTCCAAGTTGTTACAGTCACCGTGTACACCAGCAAAGGCCTCAGGATACAGGGAAAGATGCCATGTTTGGTTATCCAAGCCTTGAACCTGCCAGGTAAGCCAGAGTTGTCTACTGTGGTGAGCCAAGTCTGAAGCTTCTTGATCATTGCTTGGGTATCCACTGCATCCCTAAGGCTACAGTCAAATAACATGCCTAGGCTTGTGACTGGTTTCTCTGTAATGGATGATGCTATCCACAAAAATGTGAAACTTGTCCACCACCTTTCCCGTCTTCAACACCATGGCCCTGGATTTTGCTAGTTTGAAGATCATTTTTGCCCAGGAGGTGAGCTTTTCCAGGCCCTGGAGGATCCACCTGCCACCAAGCACCGATGTAGTAGTGACAGTCAAGTTGTCCATGAACACTCTGATGGGGGGCTGCTGAGTGCTAGACTTGGATAGTGGGCTTCTGCACTCACCCTTGGCTGTCTTGACCACCATATTCATGGCAAGGGCGAAGAGAATAACTGAGATGGTACATCCAGCTATCCCTTTCTCAAGCTGGTGCCAGTCAGATTTTAGGTTCCCAGTTGTGACTCTAATCCTGAAGTTTCCATAGTAGTTCAGGATGAGGTCCTTGATCTTACTGGGTACATGGTATTGATGAAGAGTAGTTTCAACCAGCTTGCAGGGTATTGATCCCTATGTATTGGCAAGATTAAGCCATGGTACTTTGATCAGCTGTGTGACAACCCCTGTATGTCCTAGGCACCCTGGAACTCCAGGAATTCAGCCTTTCTGTACTGAGGCGTCAATCTACCCTTTCTTAAGGAGGAAATCTATCATCCTTCCACATAGAACGCTGAAGGAGATCTTCCCCTCCACACTGAGAAGTGTGATGGATCTGAACTGCTCCAGCTTAGTTGAATTCTCTTCCTTGGGTATCCAGACTCTGTCTGCCTACTTCCACTGTTCTGCTACCGCCCCCCCCTTTGCCAAATCACAGTATCTTCCAGAGGATACTGAGGAACTCTGGGCAGTGCTTGTACACCTTATGGGGTACTCCACTTTGTCCTGGAACACAGCTGGCTGCTGTCTGCTGTAACCATCTCTTGGACTTCCTTCCAGGTGAGTTCTCTAGTGTTGAACTCCACCACTGGGGCTGGTATATCCAAAAGGGCTCTCTAAGGTCCCAGCTCTTGATCTCTGTCAGGGTCGCTCAGTGTGTTTTGCTGAAAAAGGTCTACTTCTTCCTTACAGCAAGCAAGACAACCGTTGTGTTTCTTCTCTGACAGCTGCTTAGTGAAGCCAAAGGGGTCTGCTAAGAAAGCAGTTTGCTTCCTGGCTCTCTCTATCCTCCATCTCCTGTGCTCTTCTGCTCTATGCAGGGTCATAAGCTTCTACCTAAAGATATGATGAAGCTCGGAAAGAGGTGGTGGTTTCTTCTCCTCAGTAGCTGCCTTGAACTGTCTTGCCAGCGTCTGAAGCTCTTGCCACAGTTGGTGAATGTTCTCTACCCTTTCGATTCAAGGTGCAGATGGATCTAGTTGTCTTGCACTCCTCAACACCAAACCTCTCTGCTGCAAAGCTGACAATGATTGTACTCAAAGTCTGCAGTTGTTTATTTATGTCTCCCTTTCTGGCTCCATCCTTGTCAAATTGGTGCCACAGCCTGGGCTAATTAGCTGGAGGCCACTTTATTTGATGCTGCTGAACAACTTAGCTAGGAGCAGGAGAGCTAAGTACATGCAGGTTCTTGGCACTGTGGGGTGTCACGGAGCCAGGATCCTCCTGCGTCTGACCTGGAATTTATCTTGTGCGCTGCACTCCACTTCCCAACTCTTGACGGATTTTCAGGCCATGTTTGTTCTTGCAGATCTTGCTGCAGACACACCAATCATCGTAGTTGATAAGGACCATTTGGCAAGGTCGGCGTTAGGTCTGTCCTGATGGGGGACCCCTGGGGGTATGTCTCTGTGGGTCAATCTAAAGCTTTGTTGGGTTCTTCCTCACGAAAGATACAGATCGGCTGCTACCCTTTCCTGCCCCTGTTGTCTTTCCATGCTGTCAACTGTCTCTCCAGTTGTCACTCAGCATCTTCCTGGTTGTCACTGGCAAAGCCATTTCCATAGTTTAAAGATACATCCAAGAATGCACTGGGACACATCATCAATGATGCTTCCTGAGGTCGTCTGGTGTTTCAGGTCTCACAACATCAGACACCCTCACTCAGGTGACCCAACCAGGGATCAAATTGTAGCTGTGTCAGACTGTGGCTTCTGCTAGTGCCACCATCTTTGATGGATGATAGGCAAATCAATTATCTAACTGAGGTAACAGAATGTCCCTTTAGCCCATATGGATGCTTTGTTTTGGGGACATTATAAATATATGATCTGAAGGCCCTCTGTATTGAGTTCTTTGTGCTAGCTAGGAGTCACAATGCAATGCAATACAATACAATACAATATTGGAAAACCATCTCTATTGGTGTGCTATTAAAAGCCTTAATCATGAATCTGGAGCCGAGTCCAAAAAAGAGTCTTGACATCCCATTGGTCATGAAGCTTAAAAAAAAAGGAGTTTGAACATTCTCACTGTTTGCTCTTGGAAAATGAGAAAACGTGCCGAAGTGGACCGGATTAGGACATTGAAAGAAAGTCATTCTTGGAGATTCAAAGTAGAAAGGGGTGTATAAGTTCATTGACCTCAGTCAAACAGGGGTGATGATGGCCCGGGGAAGGAAAAACTGGCCTGTGCAGAGAGATGCTGTTGTCATGGTGAGGCAGGAATAATGGCCAAAATATGCAAATGAGTGAATTTAACTTCTTTAACCAGAAACAATTTTTGCTGCTCTGCCAGAACTGAAACAAACAACTGGACTGCCAGGCCATTGTGTCAAAATCTGTGCAACGCTTGGAGGAGTGATCACTTTTTAACAGTAAAGAACAGAACTTACAAATTACATAATACAGTACATTTTTGTAAAAAAAAAAGAAAAAAAAATTGCTCTGAATCAGAATGTTTCAATTTGCATGTTCCTTTGGGAAAGACCAAGCTATTCTGCTTTACATTTACATTTATTCTCTTAGATGCTTTCACCCAAACAAGTCAATTTTACTAATTAGCATCAAAGTAGAATAAAGACAGAGCCAATAGAGTTGCCACCTTGAGTCCTGGTTTGATTTGGTGTTCCCCCTTATATTTTTTCTATGGATTTTTTATTAGTATGAACACCACTGAGTTAAATTCAGAGCAACTAATATTGTTAAGATAATAATTTAAAGATAGTAAAAAACTTTTCTTGTTTTTTCTGTTAGTTTCCTCCAACAAATCACATGCAGGATTGTTCCAATATTTGATGAGTATGTCCAATGACAGCCTGACATCCAGTTCAGGGAGACTTGCTGCTTGGCATCCAGTGCTGACATGTCAGTTAGGCTCTCCATTGTCAGGACTTTGAACTGGATTAGTAGATTGATAAATAGCTTATGATATTGAGCTGGAGCTGTATTAACAGGATCATTTCCTGAATATACACCTATTTTATGAACTAATTTTCTCTTGAATCTCAAATTCAGACACAAGCTAAAGAGCAGAAAAATATGTGATGTGTACTATGCACGCCATTACACACAGCCTACCTTGTGTACAGTTTGCTGTGCTAATACAAGTGCCACTAGGTGGTGCTGCATCATTACAATTCAGTATTCAGTATGCAAGCCTCCTAAGCACATTCAGATATGTTACTTGCTTTAATGTATTCATTTGAGGCCAAGTATTTCTAGAATGTTCATTGGAACAAGTCACCTGAAAGACTGAGAGTACAACAGACATCTCTAAAATTTTTGCTGCTTTATTGTTTTCTGCACACCTATTGGTATATGATAAATAAGGATGGGTTGATCTTTAAGTGCCACAATAAGAGTGAGCCTGCTGCTTCCATTTTACTTATCCAGACATTTTTGATGAGGATAATCAGGAAATAAATTATTTGCAATCAAAGCTACGATGCATCTTTAATTGATCATTTATCTTTTAGTATAGCATCATTCTCAGCAGGCTGACAATTTGGCTAGTGAGGTCACCTCACAGCTCCATGGATCTGAGATGGTCAGTAATTTGCAAGTCTTTTTATGCACTGAGAAAGTTGCACAGGTTTTAGGGGAGCAATTCATAATGTCATTGAAGAAAGACAGAATCCACAGACTTCCCAAAGGGACAAGAATGTGGCAACCAGAAAGGAGTTTGAGATGAACCCAGCAGATGACCCAGTGTTTTTAGTGACAAACAGTGCCTGAAAGATGATGGCTCAGTGTTTTTAGCTGGAGTCTGATTTACCTGTTTAGGGATGAAGTCAGTGAGGACTAGCATGAGGCTAATAATCTGCTGCCCATCCACTGTGGGGCAACACTGGGGCACCAAGAAGGAGGAATAGGATTAAATGTCCCCCTAAAAGGAATGAGCAACAGTGAGACTGCGCATTGGGACTTTCCTCATTTTGGGCTGCTAGAGGAAGGAAGCTTCTACATTAGCGTCCACTGGAAGTGACCACTGGTCAGTGGATTAAAAGCACCTGAAGAACGCTAACTCACTATTAAGATGGAACTGGAGGCTAAAAATGAGTGTTCAGTGGTGGTACACGAGAGTGGAACAGATGGGGTTCGGGTTGTCTTTTTATTAATAGCCTGTTGTGTTCCCCTTATTTAGTCTTCACCAGTCTTTTTTATTTATAATAAAGACATCACTTTGGAAACTTAATCGATATTATTTTAACATTCATATAGACAAATAGAAAAGGCCCTTTATGGGAAGGATATATATCTACTCTATATATATATATATATATATAAAAAGATTTTTGAAATCGTGCAATGTTTTCACGTGATGCTCATTTTTCTTCAAAACTGTACGTCATATAGTATACATCTATATATAATTTTTTCGTCTTCATTAGGAGAATACAACAGTGATTCCCGCATGTCAGTGCAACCAATTTAATGTGCATATGTCAAACAAAATACCTTATACATCTGTACATCTGCTCCGCTAAGAATAGTAGTAGTTCAATTGTGTGTTAGCAGTCAGTCAACAAATAAAGCCTATGTATGTAAAGGCACACGCTTACAAATTGTCAAACTTCATAAACATTAAACTGGAGATCATGCAGGAGAAGTCATATTCCTTCCGTGTATTAAGTCAGAACCTGGTGATACTTTAGCAGGTAGATTAAAATTCATCTTTCACAGTCGACAATTTCCAATAGTTTTAGCATTTGCTATAAATTTAAATAAATCTCAGGGACAGAATTTTGGCAGTCTTGGAATACCTGTGGACCAATAGCGAGCTATCGAGGAGGAATTGGGCTGCCATGGGTGGCCAGGTGGGCACGTATATATATATATATATATATATATATATATATATATATATATATATATATATATACGACGGGGAGTCTCAAGCTAAAGTTAGAAAATGGGATTTATTACAAAATGGAATGAACCTTAACAAAACTGATAATGTCATTTCTCAATGTAGTCTCCACCCTTCTCAATGCACTTGCGTCACCTGCCTGGATTACAGCAGAATAAAAGCTCTGTCTTGTCCCCCCAAGCGCTGATTTTAAAGTTATGGCTGATTGAGGTATATATGTGTATAAGACGGCAACTGTTTTCTTCTTTTCTTTTTCTGCAGTACAAAAAAAACTGCCCAGTGAGGGCAACTGACTCCGGCCCTTCCGGTCCCAGGGTTATATGAGCAGAGATGGGTGGGTTGGCGCCCCAAAAACTCATTTTCATTGAACCTGTTATTCCCTTGGATGACCGCTCTATATATATACATGAAAGGTTGAAAGGTATGTGAGCAGTAGGGTGACATAGATGCTACCTCATGGATCTACAATCTTTGGTTTGAATTCTACTGCTAGTTGTCCGTGTGGAGTTTGCTTATAATTATAATAATAATAATAATTCATTACATTTATATAGCGCTTTTCTCAGTACTCAAAGCGCTATCCACACAGGGAGGAACCGGGTGCTTATACAGTGGAACCTCTGGTCACGAATGTTTCTGAACACATACAAATCAGGTTACGATCAAAAAGTTTGCCACACTTTTGCATCTGTTCACGACTACACGCTCTGGTGGCGAACAAAAACACTGGAGGCCAGTTTCCCTTCTGGTACGTGCGTGCCAATGATTTACACACATGTTCAGTCTCTTCCTGTACATCATTCTCGTCAGACGTGCGTGGATTCACTGTGAACTCTTTGCGCTCTATTTCGTGTGCTTTTGCATTAATTTTGCAATTAACCATGGCCTCTAAGAAAGTGAAGAGTGGTAGTGTTGGTGAGAAGAAAGGCTCAAAGAAAATTGAAATCCAATTAAAGAAAGAAATCATTGAAAAGTATGAGCGTGGCGTTCATGTTACCGATCTTGCCGCAGAGCACAAGAAGTCGAAATCTACTACAAATCTATCGATTTCTAAATCAAAATCTTCCTTTGTCGAGCCAGACTTTCCCTCAAAACTGTAACCTCCTCTTCACCCAGCTTCCTCCTCACTTCCTTTACGCCAGAACTCGACTCATTCAAGGTTAGTTTTCTTGGTTGTTAATGGTTAGTTTTTGTATAAATTAAGGATTTTTCAAACTTTACTTTTTTCCCTGTGCTTAAAACTCATAAAAAAAAGTGTTTACAGCGAGTGGTTTGTAAGGGTGTAGCACGAACTATTGCAATGTTAATTTTCTCTGTTGTTCAAGGTTTTCTCAGTGTTATTTAATGTTTTTACATTTAGTTAACTATTACACTGTGCATTCTATGGTATAATTAACTATTTTTGTGCTTAAAATCTTAAAACAAATATTTACATACAGTTCGTATGGGCTGGAACGGAATAATTGTATTTACATACAATCTTATGGGGAAATTACGTTCAGGTCGCGACCAAATCGGGTTGCGTCCAGAGTTGTGGAACGAATTACGGTCGTGACCAGAGGTACCACTGTATTTCCTGCATGTGTGTATCTTTTTCACGTAAATGTTATATATAGATATCTCTCTATTATATAAAAAAAAATCCAGCCACGAGACAAGACTTTCTGGAAGATTTTTTCAAGTCCCGCAAGATGAGACTTTGGTCTTGAGATTTTTTCAGGTCACGCCCTCCTCTCAAACATATTCAACCACACACGGTAATCTCACCTCTCATTTGTGTGAATGCTTTTGACAGAAACAGTTTTTACTCTTTCAGCTCTTATAAATTTTAACGTTTTCCTCACTTTAAGTTCCCAATTAAAGAAGATGTATTATGTCCAAATCTTTTTGAAGACTTTCATCATGAAGGGTTATCGACAGAAAAAATGAGTACACAGGCAATCCTAGCACTGAGAAACAATGAAGTCAAACGAATTAACACCAAAAATGTCAATCAGTTACACGGCAAATTGGTTAAATGCGTATCAATAGACTATGCTGAAACAGTTCGTGGTGATCGTGGAAGATGAAAACATCAACTTACAATATCCCGAAGAATATCTACAACCGTTAACACCATTCCACCGCACAAATTACTGTAGAAAGAAGGATGTATCCAAGAAAAGTAATATAGTAAATCTTCTGTGGTTAACATTACACAACAAAGGAGATCTTGATATGCCATTCATATTAAAACATTAACAGTTTCCCGTTAGAATAGCTTTTGCAAACACAATTAGCAAATCACAGATGCAAACATTCAAAAAAGTCATTTTATTTAATAAAGAAAAAGAAACGAAATTCAATCAGAGGCAGTTTTACATTGGGTTGTCATGATAAAAGTCCAAACACAGAATCAAAATTCAATGAGATATTGATGAAAATTTTATAAAAAAAATAGTTTTTACTGAAGTTTTACAGTAAAAGTGTAAGTTTAAAAAGTATTTGCGTGTTAATTTCAAAGCCAAACAGAACAAAATCATATTACGCAACAAATAACTTAATGCAACATGAAATATAATTTACTTTCAATTTATTACGTTTTACTCTTTTTTAATATAGTTAATTACTTGCTGTAATGTAAAATAGTTCTATTATGCATATGTAACAATTCCCATGAAAATAAAAATCTGTTTAAATTGTACAACTGCATCCCCATATACGGATGACAGAACCGCAAAGAGGCTAGCACGTAATGCAGGCACAGGGATTGCCGAGTGAAGCGAGCAGGGGGCAAAGCCTCCTAGTAAAATATAAAGAATGAGATAGACATTGTAACAGAAGTAATGGACATGGGTGCAAATAGTGTGTGCACCAGCCTGGTAAAGTTGGTGAAGTTATCACAAAAAAAGAGGAACAAAAAGAGGCATCGTTATCGTCATTTCAACTCAAATTAGCTGACATCTCTGTTTCCCAGGGCATTCAAGAGTCCAAATGACGACCTCATTCCAGGAGATCATTGGTGTATATAGGACCGAGCCCAGCTTGGTGTCATCTCTAAGGAAACCTTTACAGCTATGGAAGAGTAAAGAGATTTTGTTAATGTTAGCATACCCTTTTTGCTGCAAGGTGGTATTGTCAGTTTTATCTGAGACATTCGGGTGATCCCATACATCCCATGCATAGAGAATTGTGGAAAAAGTAAGAATAAGAATAATAAGAAGTGGCTGAAATGTCTGGCCAGACATAAACACACACAGACAAAAGAAAACAGACCAACTTGACTCAGACAGTGATAAGATCAAAACTGAAGCTCAGAAGACTAGAGCTGTAAGGTGGCAGCACTGTCCCACCCTGCATAAAAAGAAAGCAAAGGAAGTAAACTGTGACTTAAATCCATTTTAAGGACAAGGAAAACTTCCAATACCAGAAGATGTTGGAATATCTTTCGACTCAGGAGGAACCAGTTAAGGTGTTTTAAGAATGTTACTATAGATTGCCCAGAGGCCTCCCTCAGAGGGTGTACCCATGGCAGAATAACCAGGACAGAGTCAGGACTCTCTGCAGGGATTATACATGTCAAGTAGCCTGGGGATGTCTGGGTAATTTTCAGGCTAGCTCCTGCAAAAATTTACAGTCCAATGAAAGCTCAAACCCCACCTAACTATCCATCCATCCATCCATTTTCCAACCCGCTGAATCCGAACACAGGGTCACGGGGGTCTGCTGGAGCCAATCCCAGCCAACACAGGGCACAAGGCAGGAACCAATCCCGGGCAGGGTGTCAACCCACCGCAGGACACACACAAACACACCCATCACACACTAGGGCCAATTTAGAATCGCCAATCCACCTAACCTGCATGTCTTTGGACTGTGGGAGGAAACCAGAGCACCTGGAGGAAACCCACGCAGACACGGGGAGAACATGCAAACTCCACACAGGGAGGACCCGGGAAGCGAACCCAGGTCCACAGAGGCACATTTTCCCTGTGACAATAATACACAATTTATAATTGTAGAGAAGGTGGGCTTAGTGACTTTTATGTGCAATGATATGCATATATGCTATCAAAGACCAATGAGTGCCCCGATTATTATACATTATGTAGCTGGGTTGGGGGTCCCCTTTGTGTTTCAAGCACAAAGTTTTTAGAGCATGAGGTGTCCGTTTAGAATTGAAAATGCACTTGCAAAACACCTCACGAAAAATAACACCCTGCAAAGATGATCATTTAACACGGTTTTAAAACTAACCCAGTTGGGTGAAAAACAACCCTGCACAAGAGGTGTTGGAAGATCAACACCAAAGAAAAATAAGAACAATAAATAAAAGAAAAATGTAGTAACTTATTTGTATATCTCACTCTTTGTAGCAGGTAACAACAGAGAAAAGAAGATGTATTACATATAACGTTATTCATTGGGTCAATCTGGCCTCTCTGACGTGCCAAGTCTGGTCTGATTACATATGAGATAAGCAGACTTCATGCTCATTCAATTTTCTACAGAGGCAGGGGTTCCCAGATTGTGGCCTCCAGGCCATCTAAGTCGTTTTGACGCATGCATCCAATCATTTGCCTTTTGCCACAGGATGACATTTATGTAGCTTGCCACACGCATAAGTGCATGGGAACGTGCAAGCTAGTTTGTTCTGCATGACTTATCAGGACGTGAGATCTTCTGCCATGCTAACAGAACCACACTACACTGTACAAATCCAAATTTAACTGCGTACATGTTCACCGTGAGAAGTAGAGAAAGCTGTCATGCAACAGTCCAGAGTTCATTTTATTTATTTACAGAAAGAGTAGTTTTCTTTTGCTGTCCAAAGTCACGCAGTTTAGGTGGGTTGGTGATGCTAAACTGGCCTGAGTTTGTATTTGTGTGTGTATGCCTGTATGTTCATTCTGAGATGGACTGAAGCCCAGTCCAGGGATTGTTCCTGTCTGATGTTTTCTGGGATAGGTGCTAGCTTCCCCAAGACTCTACTCTTAATAATCAGATTTGGAAGATGGATGGATTGACAATCAGAATATTAATTGTCTAATGAAGCAAAGACACCATTTTGAAGTTGGACTATAGAAAATGTAGTTAGCAGATTTTTCCATTGGATATATTATAAATTACTCAGGGCCCATTACTGGGTTTGTGAGAAAATGTAGCAGCACCCTGTAGACAGTGTTTATCTGTTAAGATTTTAGAATATTTACATGTCTCTTCTGATTTGTGAAGGTGGTTTTGGATATAGACAAATGAATATGTTTTTCTCTTAATTATAAAACTGGTATTTTACTGACATTTTTATTTTCACTTTGGTGTTTATTATGATGCCATTTTGTTTTTCACTTGAGTACCACCATTTTGCAGGTTTTTTGACATCTCCTCATTCATGCAATGATTTTATGGCCAACATCACACTAAGTGTGACATCCAAGATTGTGGATATTCCTTAAAGAAACGTTGTGCCTTGTCAAAGATGAATCACAAAGCCAGTCTAGGATGAGAAGAATACCTTCATTAATATGTAAGTGGAGTCAGTCAGTTCATGGAAACATATGACTGACTGACAGGTGGTGGGAACACTTCTTAAATACACTCATCAATTACAGAAGTGCATGATTAGTTTCATTTCTCATGCGCTTGCTAGTTACTGATAAACAGGGCTCTTGGAATCAGGATTCTGCTACACTATATTGTACTGGTTTTCTCATCAATACTTGTCCATGCAGAGTAGCAGTAGGGCAGGATCACAGATAAACAGGCTTTAATAAAAATGCTTTCTTACTGTAGAGTTCTAAAGTCAAAGCTAACAGTTAACAAAGACAGAATTCATTCAATATAATCAATATATACTGCTCAAGAAATTAAAGGAACACTTTTTAATCAGAGTATAGCATCAAGTCAGTGAAACTTCTGGGATATTGATCTGGTCAGTTAAGTAGCAGAGGGAGTTGTTAATCAGTTTCAGCTGCTTTGGTGTTAATGAAATTAACAACAGGTGCACTAGAGGGGCAAACAATGTGACGACCCCCAAAACAGGAATAGTTTAACAGGTGGAGGCCACTGACATTTTTTTCATTCCTCTTTCTTTTCTGACTGTTTTTTCACTAGTTTTGCTATTGGCTACGGTCAGTGTCACTACTGGTAGCATGAGGCGATACCTGGACCCTACAGAGGGTCTTCTCTAGGATGGCACATCAATACGTACCATTGCCAGAAGGTTTGCTGTGTCTCCCAACACAGTCTCAAGGGCATGGAGGAGATTCCAGAAGACAGGCAGTTACTCCAGGAGAGCTGGAAAGGGTCGTAGAAGGTCCTTAACCCAGCAGCAGGACTGGTATCTGCTCCTTTGGGCAAGGAGGAACAGGATGAGCACTGCCAGAGCCCTACAAATTACCTCCAGCAGGCCACTGGTGTGAATGTCTCTGACCAAACAATCAGAAACAGACTTCATGAGGGTGACCTGAGGGCCTGACATCATCTAGTGGGCCCTCTGCTCACTGCCCGGCACTGTGGAGGTCGATTGGCATTTGCCATAGAATACCAGAATTGGCAGGTCCACCACTGGTGGGTGCCCTGTGCTTTTCACAGATGAGAGCAGGTTCACCCTGAGCAAATGTGACAGACATGAATGGGTCTGGAGAAGCCGTGGAGAACATTATGCTGCCTGTAACACTGTTCAGCATGACCGGTTTGGTGGTGGGTCAGTGATGGTCTGGGGAGGCATATCCATGGAAGGACATACAGACCTCTACAGGCTAGACAACGGCACCTTGACTGCCATTTGGTATCGGGATGAAATCCTTGGACCCATTGTCAGACCCTATGCTGGTGCAGTGGGTCCTGGGTTCCTCCTGGTGCACTACAATGCCTGGCCTCATGTAACGAGAATATGCAGACAGTTCCTGGAGGATGAAGGAACTGATACCATGGACTGGCCCCCACGCTCGCCTGACCTAAATCCAATAAAACACCTCTGGGACATTATGTTTCGGTCCATCCGACGCTGCCAGGTTGCACCTCAGACTGTCCAGGAGCTCAGCGATGCCCTGGTCCAGATCTGGGAGGAGATCCCCTAGGACACCGTCCATCATCTCATTAGTTGTCAGGCATGCATACAAGCACATGGGGGCCATACAAACTACTGAGTACGATTTGGAGTTGCTGCAATGAAATTTTGGACTAGACTGTTGCATTATTTTTTCACTTTGATTTTCGGGGTGTCTTTGAATTCAGCCCTCTGTAGGTTCATAAGTTTCATTTCCATTAAACGATGTGGTATCCTTTCACTCCTAACACATTACCCAGTCCATATCAGTATAGATATCCAGCAGGATTTTTTTTCCCATTGAGATCTGATGTGTTTTCAAAGTGTTCCTTCAATTTTTTGAGCAGTTTGATGAAATAGTGAAAATCATATTTATCAGTAAAAATCAACTCTCACTGGCTCAAAGTACAGTTATGGAATTCTTAGTATCTCAATGCTCTGCTTAGTTTTTGATCTTGATTTCTGCCTAGCATTTCAGTTTAGCTGCTAGTGCCTTTTGATTTCTACATATCAACCCTTGCTTTCTTCTTCTGACTATATTTTTCTTCTGGTCTTTTCTGCATTATAATATTCACACCCTTGTGGCCTGCCATTTGCCTCTCATTGCGGCAGAACATTCACTGGGTTGGTGGGATGGCAGTGATCCCCCAGCAGTTCTCTGGATGAATGGGGCTAGATGGTGACTTTCAGAATATAAGTATAAATAACAGACCTACGCAGGTGTCAGTGCGTGTCTTAGACTCTGTGATGCCAGAGAGTGTGATAGTGGAAAGCAGAAAGTGACCGAAACCACTGATACTCTTATACCAAGAGTATTTATGTTATAGGAGGAGACTGGTTTACCAACAAAGTGATGCCCGTACTCTTAATTATTTAAAAGCTGCAGTGCTTGTCTGTGGCAGGGTGGCAAATTTTTTCACAATATACAATTCCCTTTATCTGCAAAATGAAATAGCCTTTTTAGCTTTGCACACACCATATTTAAATGCATTTGTGTCATGAAAAACAGCTGATCTGATCTTGCTGGTCACAAGTATAAGATGGCATTGGCTTGTGTTTGCACACTGTATCCATCTGCGATATGATTTGTCTACTTAACTCTTTTAGGGCAGATGTTGACTTTTGTCGACACAAGGGGTTGAGGGTGGATATCAGGGGCAGAGGGTAAAAGAAAGTTGTAAATGTTGATAAAACTCACCATTACGTTACAGGTAGACCTCCTCTTGACTCGGAGGAGGACTGTTAGACTTCTTGACTTGACGTCGAAACCCTGTGTGTGTGGGAGTAGCGTAGAGTAAGCAACGTCTAGAATGGCATTGACATCGGGCGAGAGAGCAAAGCAAATTCACAAAGCAAAATATTCTATGCCTATTATTTATTTTTTGCACATTATTGTTGAATTGGACTCTGATTTGTCGAACTCTGACTTTGATACAAGTGATCTGGAGATCGAAATCGAAGGACAGGCGCCTGCATCAGCTGATCAGTCAACCACTGATCATTGTGCTTGACACACTCGTGCAGCTGATGCGCCTACGAAAACGTTCACCCTGGCAGGACTGCACAGGCATCAATCGGTGGGAGACATGCTGGCAACTGGACTTCACCAAATGAAGTCCCAGCCACTCGACTACTTCAAAATGTTTTTTTTCCAGAAAGTGCCGTTCAGCCTATGAGTGATGAGACAAACAGGTAGATAGATAGATAGATAGATAGATAGATAGATAGATAGATAGATAGATAGATAGATAGATAGATAGATAGATAGATAGATAGATAGATAGATACTTTATTAATCCCAAGGGGAAATTCACATACTCCAGCAGCAGCATGCTGATAATGAAAATATTAAATTAAACATTGATAACAATGCAGGTAAAAACAGACACTAACTTTGTATAATGTTAACGTTTACCTCCCCGGGTGGTATGGAATAAGTATGGGAATTGACATACAATAGGGGTTCACTGAACTTAAAACAGAGTGACATTTGTCATGAATACTTATTTTAGGTTGATTTATCAGTGAAACCATTGCTTTGTGTGCTTTGTACAAAATGGAGATTTTTGGAAAAATATTCGGCCCTGGGACAATAGGAAGAAAAAATAATTAGCTCTCAAAGAGTTAAGATATGCATATTCTAGCTGATAGCATTCTCCATAGCTAATTTTTTGTATATTCCAAAGCACGAGAATCAGATTCCAGTGTACAGATTGTACTGCAGCATTAACAGGACGTCCTGATTACTATGGAGTAACTCATACACTGGCTGAATGATGTCTGGATAGGTGTGTGTTTATGTAAGGATGTGCAAAACTACACCTGTGACAATAATGAGTCTATAAATCTTATAATGTGGAGTTCAGACCCATTTGTTGTAATTGTGTCCTCGACAGCACATTTTTGGCATTTTTGGTAGTTATCATGTGGTGGTCATTTAAGTCTCTCCATCATTCACTAGTCAGCCAGAGTTCATTCCATAAAAACTGCAATGATTTCTTCTCTGTTATTAGTGAATTGGCAGAGATATTGTTTTCACTTCCTCCCACGAAGTCACCTACAAACCTGCAGTGTCTTTGCCTGGGCGCTGTACGCAGGCCAATTGTTGTAGCTGTCAGTTGCCAGGAGACCAGGCAGGGCACTAACCAGACGCGGCTACAGTAGTTAGAATGTTAATTAAAGGATGACCTGCCTAAGCAGACTTTTGATGGCAGTGATAATTGGGCCATTTTATGGATCAGTCTACTTGCATCTGTTCTCCACAGAATGGCAGTAATAGTGAGGTTCTGTTTTCCTTCAGGGTAACTGGATGGGTAACATTTGAAATTCACAATTAAGACTTCTTTAAAATATCTTTATACAGTATCAAATATCAAAGGTAACTGTCATTAAAGATGTCATCATCATTATGTAGGCATCTTTACTGTTTCTAATAAAGCAAGGACAAAAATGGTTTTGCAGATAAAACACTTAACATTCCATCTGGTCATCCATTTCAACCCTCTTGATCTGTCAAAGGGTCAAAGTCTGTTTTTGGTGTCATTGAATACAAGATAGGTAAGAGCTCTGGTAGGGGTGCTGGCCCATCACAGGGCATACTCACATACTACATGGCTGTTTTGAGCTGCTAGTTAACCAAACACCACTCAGGTACAGGGAGAACGGGCACATTGCATGTAGACAGTGATCACTAATCACAGCACCGCTATACTCATTCAAAACCCAATTAGACAGTCATATAGAAATGTAAGACGCTGTATGTGAGCATTAATTCTCCTTCCTTGCTGTGTAATCAAAGTGTAAAATATGGGCTTCAAGGGGCACCGACTCATTACCAATTTGGACCCCCAGAATATTTCAAAATAAAAATTGTCGGGGCGGTCCCAGAAAATAAATTTTAAAAGCATTTTATTTGTGTTATAAGTCACTCAATGTCCTTGCAGGGCAATATTATAGCAACTTACAGATAGCTCACCACAAGCAAAGCATGAAGACTTCCACCTTCATGAGCTTCACTGGGTTTGTGGGTTTGATGCTTGACTGGCAGTGGACTGACAGCTGAGAAGAAAAGCCTGGAGAGAATTCAAGAAAGAGGGCTGAGACTTTCAGGAGAAAAATTATAAACAGGAGCCCCATACAGTCGTTACTGCTTGCCACGGTCTCAATACTTCAGAAGAGTGGGATGTGAATAATAGAAAGTGATGAAAATTATGAATACCATGATGCCAACAGTGTTTGTATTGTAGGGGAACACATCATTGCCCTCAAAAGAGTGTGCTTCTGCATGCTGTGTGCTTAACTAACTAGAACTGCAGCACTGCTCTAGGGAAGGGTGGTAAAGATATTCATGGCATACAATTACCTCCATGCACATGGTGAACCACTCATGTTAGTATTGCACACATAGTGTCTAATTGTGCAGGTATTATGAAAGTGGCTGCTATCTGTGATGCTAGTGATAAGCACAAGAAGGTATGGCTTTGTCTGAAGATTGTGTATGCTGATATATGATGCCATTCACATACTTTAGATTTGCATATTCTAACTACAGTGTATTAGCATTCTGCATAGCACATTCATTACATAATCCGTAGTAACAGAGAAAGATTTCAGTGTTCAGTCAACACTGGAGCGTTAACAGAATTCCTGATCACCACAGGGTATTTTTCACACTGTCTGCAACCATTTCCAGAAATATACAGTAGATGTTTATCTAGGCATGTACATGCAGAATTGCTGGTGTGAAGAATTATCAGCCATATTTTGCTTTGTCTTACATATAGTGTTTCCAGAGATGTATATTTCATTGAACGCTCTGCAAATTGTTTTGTGTTTTATTACTTCACGTGACTCTGAAATTGAATCAGGCAGATCAGAAAAGGAATAGATGGATGAACATTTTTTTTCTTTTTTGGTAGTACATTAGAACAATTGAGACAAAAACAGCTCACCCGTCCTATCCACCTGGATGGTCTAAAACAGGAGTATTCAACTAAAATCTAAAGAGGTCCAATTAGAGAAAATTTCTTGAAGCAATGGTCCGGAAAATCATGTTGTCTAACTATTTAGTATCATATATATTTAAGTAGCCTAGCAGTTGTATCAGCATCTGCATGTAATCAATACCAGACTTTCAAATCAAATGAGTTCAGTACAATTCAAAAACTTTTTGACAATATTTATTGTCACGTAACACAGAACTGAACATGTATGTATGACTGCAGATATGTATAATGTTCCGTCACAGTATATAATGCTCTTAAATTTACTAAATAAAAGTAGGGCTGCATTTCAAAATAAGACAAAATAAATAAAATGTGAAAATTGTGCATGTTTAAATAAAGTGCTTAACTTCAGAAAAATAAAATAAATGGAGAAAAAGCTTGAATTTCCCCTTTTCTGTTTCACATCTTGACTCAACTGTCTCAACCAATTTTACAGATAATAAATCTCAACACATCTTAACAATTAAACAGTTTTTAATGCTCACTTTCTTCCCCTCTTATATTCATCGCCCCACTTTTTTGCTCAGTGAGAGAATTAAGCTCTAGCTTGTCCTGCCAGGATTTAAAACCTGGGCTTGAATGGAGTCAGAGCCATTCCCATAGACATGTGGAAGTGTTCAATGGTGAGCCTGGAACGATATTTAGTTTTGATTATGTTCATTGTGGAGAAAGCTGCCTCGCAGTTGTGTGTGGAGCCAAACATGGTCAAGATGTACAAGACTACTTTCCTCAGACCTGGGAAAGCTGTCTCAGGGACCATTTGGAGCCAGAAAATGAAAGGGTCAGTTCTTCCAAACTGCTGTTTCAGGGCCACATCTGCTTGGAAATCAATCAGTTGCATCTGAAGAGGCCCAGAATTTACCCATTTAAAGTGCTGTGTGACTTCCTTTGAGAACCCCCTGACATCTGTGATGAGAAATGGGCTTTGAATGAACATGGTGAGCTGCTGTCCAAAGCTGAAGGTGTCAAAATGGTTGCTGAAGTTTACAATCAGCTTATTAATAAAGTCAACAAAAGAAGACACATCTCGCTGTCCCTGAACCTGTTCCTGCACTGCTGGGAAGTGTTCACAGTCTCCCTGCAAGTCTTCCTTGAACACCACAAGTTTCCTCTGAAAGGAGTGGAATGCCGTCATCAGTTCACAAACTGAATTGTCTTTGCCCTGTAGCCTCAAATTCAGTTCATTCAGATTTGAAGTGATATCAACCAAAAAGGCCACATTGTCCATCTGTTTATCATTTTGTAAAAAGAAAGAAAACTGTGATGCCTTCTGACTTCTTAGCTCTGCCAAAAAAGTTGCTACTTCCCTCCTTATGGACCAAAAGCGCGCTAACACCCTGCCTTTGCTGAGCCATCTCACATTGTTGTGCAGCAAAAGGTCATCAGCATTGACATCAACTTCCCTAAGGAATTCTCTAAGCATGCAATGCTGGTAGGAAGAGGATGCTCTGAGAAAATGTATCCTTTTCATTATTGTATTCATCACCTCAGCGTGCTCATCTGATAGGGAAGCGCAGAGGACAGATTGATGAATGATGCAATGGTAAGCTATGAGCTCAGGATTGTCTTCTTTCAGTCTTGCTACAGCTCCTTTCTCTCTCCCTATCATAGCAGGGGCTCCATCTGTGGTTATTGAAACCGCCTTTTTTGGGTCTATTCCTCTTTGCCAACATCTCCTTAATGGCCATGTAGATGTCTTCTCCTCTTGTACTGGTCTGAAGGGGAGTGACACCTAACAGGTCTTCACAGAATGCTTTCTGATCAGTGTTGAAAAACCTGACATACACTAACAGCTGAGCATTGTCACATATGTCAGTGGACTCATCCACAGCTAAACCTACACATGGTGCCTTATGCATTGCTTCATCAAGCTGGGTTAGCACGTCCTGGGTCAATATTTCACTTTTTTTTGTGGCAGATGATGCTGACATGGGTATTTGCTTTATTTTATCACACAACTCTTGTTTTTGTTTTCCCTCAAGTAGTGTTTCAGCTACTGCACTCATGCATTCTTTGACAACCCCTCCATCAGTAAATGGCTTTTTGTGTTGACCCAAAATCCAAGCAACTCTGAGGGAACACTCATAAGCACGTTGTTGGGCAGTGAATGTATGGCTCGGGATCCTGGTGGACTGGTCATATTGGGCTCTGAGCAGTGCCGGATTAACCAATAGGCACATGTAGCATATGCTACGGGCCCCGCAATTTCGGGGGCCCCCAAATGGTGGACCCAATATTTAATGAAAAAGTGTAGCATTGAAAAACTGGTCTTTAAAAATATTATCTTTACGTTTTTAAACTGTAAATTTCTTACACAACAAAACTTTAGGGGCCCAACACATAAAATTCACATAAATATTATAAGATTCTTATTATAATCGAGAGTAAAATAATTATTTAGTCCGGTTTGAACTGTTCAGAATCTAAACTTCAGATGATGCAGACCAAAAGGGCCCCCAAATTTGAAATGTGCTACGGGCCCCCAAAGCTCTTAATCCGGCCCTGGCTCTGAGTCTAATTATTTTCTGTGATCTCACTTCGGATTTGAGTGGGTAGGTTTGTACGAAACCTTTATGTTTTGTCTCATAATGTCGTTTCACATTGGCACTTTTAACAAGTGCCACGGTTTCTGAACATATGAGATACACTGGTGGGAAGTGCTCCCAGTGGGAAGTATGAACAGAAATGAGTTTGTCCATTCCGGATTAAATGCCCTATTTTCGCTGTCCACTTTCCTTTTTTTGGAGAGCGCCATTTGTTCCTTATTTTTCTGTCCCTTTCTCTGTCTCACCCGTCTTTTCTTTTTCCAGCGCAGTTGTCTGTATCTCTCACTTTCTTCCACCTAGAATCCACAGACTTGATTGGCCGAGTGGTATCATGTGAAATGGCTTAACGCGCATACAATTGGTCTGTGCATTTCCTCATCCGCTAAAACATTACCGTAAGGACTACAAAAGCTGCGCCGGATAAAATAGAAGGGCCCCGTCAGGTTTTAAATCATAACCTTCTGTTTTGGCTGTAAGTCTGGGTCCGTATGAGACACGTCAAGATCTGCAGGTCCCTAAAGCCCTACTCTTCATCACACTACTTTGTAATTTTTTCAATGTGTCTATCTTTTTTAAGTGAAGAAAAATGACTTAACAAGTTTCCGTGGTCCTGTATTTTTGTGGTAGAATTTATTTTAAAGTAATAGCTGGGATCCACTGTACAAATCCCTTTTAGAGTTTCAAACATTTCTATCATGTCTCCATCTATTTAAACTGAAAAGGTTCTCTTAGTCCCAGATTTAGACTTTTTGCCTTTCTCTGAACACAGTACTCCATGTGAAGCCTCACTAGTTCATTATATAATTAAGCATATACTCCTTTGACTTGTACTCCGCACATCATGGTATATAATCTAATATTGTATTCATTTTCTTAATCGCTTCTGCATTCTGTCTTGATGTGATAGTGATAAGTCCACTATGACTCTTAGGTCCTTCCCACATGAGGTACTTTCAATTTTCACACCTCCCACTGTGTATTCAAATATAACATTTTTACTTCCTTTATGTCTAATATTTTATATTTACTTACATTAAATCTCATCTGCCACAAATCTGCCCATGCTTCTATTCTGTAAAATTCCCTCTGTAAATGATTCAATAGATTTTTGATTATCTCCCTTTCCACCAAGCTTGATATCATCTGCAAAACAACTTACTGATTATATTCTTGTTTAGAATGATAATGTTTATTAAAAAGAACAGTGATTTCTCAGAAATTTGCCAGAAATAATTTCTGGCACTTTTAACATCACCTAGTTCTGAAAAGTTCCCTTCACAATATGCCAGGATTTCTTAAACTTTTTTTGTCGTGAACATAGCACTGTTATACAATACCACATTTGCTACAAGTCAATACGTGAAAAGTCTGCTCTACTGGATCTGTCCAAGCAACTGTAAGTGCTGTTATTGTGCAGTGGGAACGTTTAGGAGCAACAACAGCTCAGCCATGAAGTGGTAGACCACATAAACCCACAGAGCGGAGCTCCTGAGTGCTGAAGTGCATAGCACAAAAAATGGTTGCGTCACTCGCAACAGAGTTCCAGACTGTCTTTGGAAGCAACGTCAGCACAAGAACTGTGCACCGGGAGCTTCATGAAAAGGGTTTCCAAGGTCAAGCAACTGCACACAAGCTTAAGATTGCTATGATCAATGCCAAGCAACCGTTGGAATGGAATAAAGCAGGCCACCGTTGGACTCTGGAGCAGTAGAAACGTGTTGTCTGGAGTGATGAATTGTGTCACAATCTGGCAGTCTGATGGGGTTGGTTGATTCCAGGACAATTTCCAGACTGCATAGTAGAGGAGGGATAATGGTCTGAAGCTGGTTTTCATGATTTGGAGTAAATCCATTAGTTCCAGTGAAGGGTACCATTAATGCTACACCATACAAAGACATTTTAGGCAATGGTGTGCTTCCACTTTGGTGGCAACAGTTTGTGAAAGGACCTTTTCTGTTCCAGTATAACTGTGGCCCTGTGCAGAAAGTCAGGTCCATAAAGACACCAAGGAACTGTACGGTGCCCTGACCTTAATCCTATTGAACACATTTGTGATGAACTGGAATGCTGAAGGTAAACCAGATCTTTTCATCCAACATCAGTACTTGACCTCACAAATGCTCTTTTGGCAGAATGGGCACCAATTGCCACAGCACTAGAAAAAAGCCTTCCAAGGAGAGTAGAGGTTGTTATAGCCACAAAGCAGGGAGCAATCTTCTTAATAAAGCATTAATGAAGTGGGACCACCAACAAGCTCATATATGTGTGATGGTTAGGTGTCCATAAAGTTTTGGCCATATAAGTGCTGTCACACAGATGCGATTAGGGGGCAGCTAAAAGGCTCAATGAAACGCGACAGAACAAGAAATGGGGATTTAAAACAAAGTGCTAATGCCTCTCGCTCTTATTCAGCAGAAAAGCAGAGGATTAAAGAGCATACCTTACGGAGGTCCACCAGGGTGACGTCCTTTTCGACTCTCAAAAACAGTTTCACTTCATTGTTCCTGCCAGCAAGTGTTTCTCCTTCCATCCCACCACGATGACTTCACTTCTGGTCCACTCCTGATGACCTCCTTTCTGGCTCCCGATTATGTTATCATCTCGTCCTCCATCTTCAACATCATCTCATTTGTTTGCTTCACTTCCTGCCATTTTTCCATAAAAATCCCATCAAACCTTGCTTCATGGTCTCTAATGTCTGATTCATCCTGTGATTATGTGGTATTAGCCTGGATTTACTTTTCAGACCACCTGACAGTATACGGGGTTTCCCCAAACCTTTATCTGTGTGTCTTCTCTGCTTAAGTTTGTTACAGCGTATATACAGTAAATATTATTAGAACACATATGGTATTTGCTATTATCCCTGACTCCAGCTCTAATTTTTGTGGTGTCTGCATGTTCTCACTGTGTCTGTAGTTTTTTTCTCCTGTAATAAAGCACAAAGAAAGCACAAAAAGGTTTGGGGAACCACCCCCTATATTGTACAGGGTACAAATCAAAATAGGGTCAAGCTTTCAAAAATGGCTCCAGAGCAATGTCTGGTTCCGTGTCCAAAACAGGAACAACTAAAGAAAGAAGGAGGTGGGCTTTTATAATAGCCAGGGAGGAAGAGGTGGGGTCCAATAATTGAAGCTGGACGTGACCTCAGTATGGGGCATGGTTATGCAAGGGAAGCAGGAAGTACTATGTTGGTTTCTCTTCAAGGGATCTGTAGGAGAAGGAGAGGAAAGGTTAGTGCACTTCGAAAAAACCTGCTCTCATTTTCTGCCCTCAGTTAAGCCCATAGCCTGCCTCCCAAGTGCATGTGTGTGACACGGCCCCCCCTCAGCCCAGACCCATCAGATCAGGCGCCCCAAACCGAGGTCATGAGCACGAGAGAGGGCATCAGCGTTGGCTTGAAGAGAACCCCTACGATAAAGGACGGTGAAGCGATGTGGCTGTAGATCCAAAAACCACCTCATGACTCATGGGTTCGATTCCTTATGTAGGACCATCCACTGAAGAGCAGCATGGTCAGTGACAAGGGTAAACTCATGTCCCTTAAGGTAGCATCTCAACTGCGTCACCGCCCATCTGGTCGCAAGAGCTTCCCTCTCAACTATGGCATATCTGGTCTCCCAGTTCAACAGTTTCTGGCTTAGGTACATTATGGGGTGTTCAGCGTTGATGCTTTGGCTCAGCATGGCTCCTAGTCTTGTGTCTGAAGCGTCTGTCTGGAGAATAATAGGCAAAGAGAAATCTGGTGCTTTTAGTATGGGTGCTGACGTAAGGACCTGCTTGAGGTCACTGAAAGCAGTGTCTATTTTATCATCCCATACCGCTAGATTAGGAGCATGCTTCTTTGTGAGATTCGTTAATGGCGTGGCCCTCTCTGAGAAACAAGGCACAGACCGGCGGTAATACCCCGCTAAACCCAGGAAGACTTAAACCTGCCATTTAGTCTTTGGACAGGGCCTGTTTAGTATGACATGGACTTTGGAGCACTGTAGTTTGATGGTACCCCTGCCAACTAGATTGCCCAAATATTTGGCTTTGGTCACCCCAAAGAAACATTTCTTTGGGTTGATACGGAGTTGAGCTTCTGCTAGTGTTTGGAGGACCACTATGACGTGCTGTACGTGTTCTTCCCATGTGCCAGAATAAAGGGTAGGCGGCACTGTAGGCTTTGTCGGGCCGGATCGCTTTATTCACCATACGCTGAAAGGTCGCAGGGGCCCTGTGTAAGCCAAAAGGAAGGGCAGAGTACTGCCAGTGCCCGCTAAGGGTGCTAAACGCGGTCTTTACTTTCACGGACTCCGTTAAAGGAATTTGCCAGTACCCCTTTGTCATGTAAAGGGTGGTCAAGTATTATGCCTTTCCTAAGCGCTCAAGGAGATATTCTACTCGAGGCATCGGATAGGCATCAAACTATGAGACTTGATTAAGCTTACGGAAGTTGTTACAGAACCTCCAGGAGACGTCTGGTTTAGGGACGAGAACGATTGAACTGAACCAGGGGCTATGGCTCTCTTCAATCACCCCTAGGTCGAGCATCCGTCAAATCTCAAGTTCTGCTTTGCCGTGTTTGGCTTCCGGGAGGCGGTAGGGCCGCTACCTGATGACTACGCCACTGAAATAAAGCACAAAGAAGACAGAAAAAGGCTTGGGGAACTGCCCCCTATATTGTACAGCGTACAAATCAAAATAACTCAAGTGTTCAAAAATTGGCTCCAGGGCAACGTCTGGTTCCGTGTCCAAAACAGGGACAACTAAAGAAAGAAGGAGTTGGGCTTTTATAATCGCCATGGAGGAAGAGGTGGGGTCCTGTAATTAAAGATGGATGTGACCTCAGTAGGGGGCGTGGTCATGCAAGGGAAGCAGGAAGTATTATGTTGGTTTCCCTTTGGGGGATCTGGAAGAGAAGGAAAGGAAAGGTTAGTGCACTTTGAAAAAACTCTTGTTTTCCGCCCTCGGTTAAGCCCTTAGCCTGCCTCCCAAGCGCACGTGTGTGATACTCTGCACATCCCAAAGATGTGCTTGATAGGTCATTATTAACTCGAGTAAGTATGGCAATCTGAGTCAGTGTGGCCTGTACTGGACTAGCCTCCCATCCTGCCTTGAGCCTGATGCTGCCAGCACAGACTCCGGCTCTCTGCAACTTTTTCCTGGAAAAAATGAGTCTAGATAATAAACAGCTGAATGCAATCTGCAGTGGTGCACAAAAAAAATTCAAAGCATGTGAGGATAATACTGAATTAGAAAGCATGCATCGTCTTTAAGTACATTTTTTAGTTTTTGCTTTTTCAAAAAGTGCCACAATCATGTAATTATAATTAAGTTTATTTAATAGCATAAAGGAATTTTGGACCAACTAGGATGTTCTTATGCACATTTCTAATACTGAACGATGATAGTTTCATTATTTCATGACAGCAGAACATTAAGATTTCATTTGCAAGATTAGTTATGCAGGTGTGACGTTTCCAATAACAATTATTCTGTTATTCATCCCTGAATTCTAAAATTCTTATTTCAACATACAGAAGATCAAGCAAATACAGACATAAGTCATGTAAAATAACCTAAGAAAAAATTGTCATCCATGTGGACCCTAGTTAACACGGGTCTATAAGGACTACTGCCTTCTAACATTCTAGCAAAGCTTTTAATCATGTATAAAGAGATTACGTGCAGTCATATGCAATATGATATCACTAAGATACTGTACTACAGTATTTTATTTTACTGCACACATTTAGAAAAAAAGCAAATGTAATCTAACATGATAACCCAGAAGTGGCTTTATTAACAGACTCATCATAATGACCAACACGAAAATTTCATTTTCTTTTAAAATTAAATTATGACTCACATGTTTTTCCTTTTGTTTTTCAGAGGCTCTTTATCGCTTCTCTGTAATATGATTTAGATGGAAACAGACATTGCAATTGCGTGTCATTTTTTATTCCATGGCTCAGTCAACAGCATTCTACAAAATTCATTAAGAAATTGTAAATGTGGAAATGTAGAATATGCATTGGTCTTAAGATTTATGTTTTACTTTTTAAATAATAAAGATCCATTTTTTAGTCTGAACAGGATCTGTATTAATACTTACTGCAGCATTTGTGTGAAAAAGTAATTTTTGCTCTTCGAAAAACCAACAGGGTGGCGCAGTGGTAGCACTGCTGCTTCGCAGTTAGGAGACCCGGGTTCGCTTCCCGAGTCCTCCCTGCGTGGAGTTTGCATGTTCTCCCCGTGTCTGCGTGGGTTTCCTCCGGGTGCTCCGGTTTCCTCCCACACTCCAAAGACATGCAGGTTAGGTGGATTGGCGATTCTAAATTGGCCCTAGTGTGTGCTTGGTGTGTGGGTGTGTTTGTGTGTGTCCTGCGGTGGGTTGGCACCCTGCCTGGGATTGGTTCCTGCCTAGTGTCCTGTGTTGGCTGGGATTGGCTCCAGCAGACCCCCATGACCCTGTGTTCGGATTCAGCGGGTTGGAAAATGAATGAAAAACCAACATTTTTTTATTTATAATTTAGGGTGCCATGTAACACTTTTATATCTGCACTATAAAATATCAACTCCATGCAATGCCTGGAAAATGAAGGCATGGTCAATCTACACAAAACATGAATTCTGCTAGAAATGGGTTTAAACCCCTGAAATATGTTTTATGACAGTTTAAACTGATTGATCATAGACAGAAATATTCATTTATGCATGTACTTACTCTTCCCCTCTGAAATCAGCACTTTCTAACATGATTTACCAGTAAATAGTGCAATCCAACATTTGAACATTTGCAATGAAATGTAAGAATCATATCTTGTTAAGTGGTGCAACAATTTTTACATGCTATGTCAGGAGTCTCCAACTCGGGCCCTGGAATTCTACAGTGGCTGCAGGGTTTCATTCTTCTGATTCAAAAAGAACTGAATGCTTTCAAAACGTATTACTTAGCAATAAGTATCATATTCACATGCTACCTAAAGCACTCACCCATTTTTTCTTTACTTTACAAATATTCATTATGCTCCCCTCATGTCAAAAGGCTGTGGTAGTCCAAGTTGGCTCCAAAGTCTTCATCCGCTTGAGCCCAAAACCATCGATAACAAAACTGAGGATCAGAAGGGAAAATGAGGAGACACACAGTCGGCAAGAATTGGTGTAAAGTGCTTTTATTTAAAACCAAACAATAGTGCAAATGGTACAGTGCTTCAAACAAAGTAAAAAAATAAATAATCTACAAAGTCAAACTGATGTGTGGAGGTTAAAAAGTAATATGTAATTCATTAAAACAAGGTTACAAATCTTCTTAAAATACAAGAGCCCCAATGCCTCTTTCTAAAAATCATGTGAATCCTGTGCTTATCCCAAAAGGATCTTGCAGCCAGAGGAGACGACAGGCACAGCCAACCTTTAAAATCAAGGCTTGGGTCCCTGCTGCCACCACAACACACACCCACACACCGAGCACAATTTAGAATCGCCAATGCACCTAACCTGCACGTCTTTGGACTGTGGGAGGAAACCCACGCAGACTCCACGCAGGGAGGACCTGGGAAGCGAACCTGGGTCTCCTAACTGCGATGCAGCAGCGCTACCCACTGCGCCAATAGCAATCATGAAACTGGACAATACACACATTCTGTTAGAGATTGAATTTGTTTTGAATTTCATTTCTTTTACATTATAAATAATAAAAAAGACTTATGTTTCCTTCCACACCTGTATGGATATTACCAGATTAGACAAAATTCTTCACAGTTTTGTAAAACACTTTCCTCCAAGCTACCACTGAATGATTTGAATGAATTAGCCCACATATGGAGACCCTGAGACTTTCTTTACATCTTATTTTTGTCCTGCCTGCATTAAATTATTTTAAAAATGAATCGAATTAAATTTGTTTATAATGCATCTTTTTTCACAAATTAGAGAATCGCCTTTGATTACACACAAATAAAGATGTAATATTTAAAGAATGTAACTTAAGTGCATTAAAGTTGCCTCTAATTTATTATAAAACCATGTATAAATTAATTTTGTGGCATTACGCCTGTGTTGTATTAACAGCAATCAATATTTTAAACAATAATTTGAAATCTTTTTTTCTTTTCGGCTTCTAGAAAGTAAACTATGGAGGAGAACTTCTTGGGTCGTAACCAAACCCTAACACAGATTGGAGAGAGAAAACTCTGTGATCAGCTGAGGAAAGAGATCTCTTGTGAACAAACGTCTAGCTCTTCACATCAAGAGAATCATCTTCTGTACGAGAGCGAATCCCTGAAAGAAAGAGTGTGGAGGATATTTAGAGACCCCCCTTTTACATCAGAAAAGCAGTCCCAGCACCATAGAGGGGAACTTCAGATCTTCAGAGGGCAGTGTAATAATGGAGAAGTGCCACAGCATCATGGCATCGGGCCCAATAGCACAAGAAAGGGCGAAGAAAGCTTTAGGAAGCTGCCCTGAAGGACGGCGATGCTGGAGAAGTTTCAGATCACTCACATTCTGACAAGAATTAAATACGAATGCAGAAAAACAAACGTGGAGTACTTCAGAATCCCAAGTTGTCAAATGAATGTATAGCTTTAACATTTGTTCAGAGTTTGTTACTGTTATCTTGAAAATGTTTATTTTACTGATTCATAATTGTATTTTGAATTAAATGTTTCATTATTATGAAAATTGTTTTGTTTAATAAAAAAACTACACTGAAATTTGTAGTTGTAATATTTTTTCCTGAATTGTGTTTTTGTATTATTTGTTTTCTGTTATTTTGTTTGAGATTACATTGTTTGATGGAGTGTATAAAACATCTACTTTAGTCTGGTATGGACTATTACATTATAACATATATATTATTTTACTAAAAAACAAATATATTTAGTGAATGGATGAGGGTTGTTGTGAACGTAGAGTGTCATTTGAAATTTCAGTTTTACAAATTTGACTTGAGATACTAGTTTGTGAAAATTAAGTTTGCATGGTGACATGGTGGTCTTTGCCTTATACTGTAATAATACAGTTACTATTCTCCTATGGTTCATCCCTTACATTACCATTTTTAAACATAGTTTATTTAAGTTTAAATATATTTTAAGGATTTCAAAACTTAGAAATACTATTCTGCATTTTTAAACAGAATTAGTCATTGCCTGACACTATGTGATTGCACTTCTATATGTTTTGGGTGTACAGCACCAGTCAAAGCACTAGGAAAAGAAAGGTCAGCACAATGGATGACCACCACTGACCAGCTGGCCTTTGTAACTCAAGGCACCCTGATTCAAGTGACCACACTTTACAGTGAAGAATAAAAGAAATTCAAAAATCCCAGTCGTTTTCAGTAAGTTGTATTAATCAATAACTTAATATAACCAGGTGCTGGCCACATTTGCACAAGTTTTAATTCACTTTTTTGCATTTAAAACATATTTAGTCTTAGTCTCAGTGGAGTGTTACATACATAAAGCAGTCACAGTGGTCATGTGGTGGGGCCTTAGAGAGGAGCAGAAACAAGTCAAGACACAAATCAGAACTGTGTTAGGCCACTGACACTTTACTGTGTGTTCATAAGAAAACCTTCACACTTTGATAGCAATCAATCCTTATTGTTAGGATTCCTTATATTATTTCTTTTACTTTTTATAAAACTCACATTAATTTACTTGGCCTTTGATTTCCTTTTTATCATATAAAACTACAATATTGTTAATCATTATTAATAGTTTTTGTAGGGACCTAATCATCCTGACAAATTTCTCTTTCTTGAAATTGCATCTTCCTGCAAGCCTCAGAGAGGAAGCAAAATTCACCTTTAGTACAAACTGAAATTACTTAAGCAACAACATTTTTAAAAAGCAGAAATACACCAATTCAGCCAAATCAGCCCTGTCTTTGTGAGATTTCATGAGGTTTGCAGGTGTGCCTTCGATCACAAAAATACACAAATACAACATGGAATTTACCAGCACAGCACACTGACTTTTAAAACTTGAAAGCCTCAGATCTCAGCTCATGTATCAGACATCAAAGCCTGAACAACAAATCATCAGGTTTAGAGCTCGGCCTAACAGTCCACCTCATCTCATCTTGGCAGTGAAGAGAAAAGGAAAGACGGAGAGGGTGCAGGAGTGGCATTAATGATTCAATATAAAATTTAAACATGTCTGTATAGTTTTAAAAATTCACATCTATCTATGTATCTCTGTAGTGTATCCAACATGAAGTATTATGGTGCTATAGCCTTTCCAACAAACAATGTGCTAAAACCAGGAACCTACTCAAGTTAAGATTAATGTTCAAAACAAATAGAAATAGAAAAATATTTTTAAAAAAGTCACCTTTTTGTGTTACAAAAGTGCCCGTTGTCATACAAAATTACCCTTTTTTGGCATGTTACTTAAGAGCCTGACTTGTGTTACAAAAAGGCCCCACAAGTCACAAATGTTCCTGGTGCAGTGGTACAAATGTGCCTTAAAGTTACAAAAGTTCCCTAGCAGAGTTACAAATGTGCCCTGCATGTTACAAATGTGCCATTTATTCAAAAAGGCCCTAACATCTATCCATCTATATCTATATCTATATATATATGTATATATATATATATATATATATATATGGGCGGCACGGTGGCGCAGTGGGTAGCGCTGCTGCCTCGCAGTTGGGTGATCTGGGGACCTGGGTTCGCTTCCCGGGTCCTCCCTGCGTGGAGTTTGCATGTTCTCCCCGTGTCTGCGTGGGTTTCCTTCGGGCGCTCCGGTTTCCTCCCACAGTCCAAAGACATGCAGGTTAGGTGGATTGGCGATTCTACATTGGCCCTAGTGTGTGCTTGGTGTGTGGGTGTGTTTGTGTGTGTGTCCTGCGGTGGGTTGGCACCCTGCTCGGGATTGGTTCCTGCCTTGTGCCCTGTGTTGGCTGGGATTGGCTCCAGCAGACCCCCGTGACCCTGTAGTTAGGAATATAGCGGGTTGGAAAATGGATGGATATATATATATATATATATATATATATATATATATATATATATATATATATATATATATATATATATATACAGTCATATGAAAATGTGGGAACACCTCTTAATTCATTGGATTTTTTGTTTTATCATTGGCTGAGCTTTCAAAGTAGCAACTTCCTTTTAATATATGATATGCCTTATGGAAACAATAGTATTTCAGCAGTGACATTAAGTTTATTGGATTAACAGAAAATATGCAATATGCATCATAACAAAATTAGACAGGTGCATACATTTGGGCACCCCAACAGAGATATTACATCAATATTTAGTTGAGCCTCCTTTGGCAAATATAACAGCCTCTAGACACCTCCTATATCCTTTGATGAATGTCTGGATTCTGGATGGAGGTATTTTTGACCATTCTTCCATTCCATACAAAATCTCTCCATTTCAGTTAAATTTGATGGCTGCAGAGAATGGACAGCCTGCTTCAAATCATCCCATAGATTGTTGATGATATTCAAGTCAGGGGACTGTGACGGCCATTCCAGAACATTGTACTTTTCCCTCTACTTTTTTGCATAAATGCCTTTGTAGATTTCGAACTGTGTTTTGAGTCATTGTCTTGTTGGAATATCCAACCCCTGCATGACTTAAACTTTGTGACTGATGCTTGAACATTATCCTGAAGAATTTGTTGATATTGGGTTGAATTCATCTGACCCTCGACTTTAACAAGGGCCCCAGTCCCTGAACTAGCCACACAGCCCCACAGCATGATGGAACCTGCACCAAATTTGACAGTAGGTAGCAGGTGTTTTTCTTGGAATGTGGCGTTCTTCTTCTGCCATGCGAAGCGCTTTTTGTTATGACCAAATAAATCAATTTTTGTCTCATCAGTCCAAAGCACTTTGTTCCAAAATGAACCGGGCTTGTCTAAATGAGCATTTGCATACAACAAGCGACTCTGTTTGTGGTGTGAGTGCAGAAAGGGCTTCTTTCTCATCACCCTGCCATACAGATGTTCTTTGTGCAAATTGCACTGAATTGTAGAACGATGTACAGATACACCATCTGCAGCAAGATGTTCTTGCAGGTCTTTGGAGGAGATCTGTGCATTGTCTGTAACCATTCTCACAATCCTGCTCATATGCCACTCCTGTATTTTTCTTGGCCTGTCAGACCTGCTGGGTTTAACAGCAACTGTGCCTGTGGCCTTCCATTTCCTGATTACATTGAAACTGACAGTTTAAACCTCTGAGATAGCTTTTTGTAGCCTTCCCCTAAACCATGACACTGAACAATCTTTGTTTTCAGATCTTTTGAGAGTTGCTTTGAGGATCCCATGCTGTCACTCTTCAGAGGAGAATCAAAGGGAAGCACAACTTGCAATTGACCACCTTAAATATCTTATCTCATGATTGGACACACCTGTCTATGAAGTTCAAGGCTTAACGAGCTAATACAACCAATTTGGTGTTGCAAGTAATTAGTATTGAGCAGTGACATGCATTCAAATCAGCAAAATTACAAGGGGACCCACATTTTTGCACAGCCAGTTTTTCACATTTGATTTAATTTCCTACAACTAAATACTGCTTCACTAAAAATCTTTGTTTGGAAAACACCCCAGTACTCAGATGTTCCTAGGAAATGAAAGACATATACTGTTATCTTTTTTGTTGAAAGTAGAGTAAATTATTATGCAGGCTGAGAGGGGTTCCCATAGGTATGATCACAATCTGATTATTTGGGTGGTCACCTACCAGGTAACGCTTGTGGTTAGTTGCCCAGTCGGCAAGCATCCGCCAATGTGTTATTTGACAAGCAATGTATGGCATGTCTATGATCTGCTTCTTGCAACTGAGAGGACATGGTGGATGTTTGCCAACTGGCTGACCAACCACAAGTGTTATCTTGTAGGTGACCACCCAATAATCAGATTGTGATCAGACCTTTGGACGTAATACTTCACTCTGTCAAGTAAGTCTACCAGCTGCCATGGCTCAATGTCTGAGGCTCTGCCTCAGGTTCTGATGTCCGATATATATATATATATAATTTTGTTTGTATTGTTAAAAACAGTATAAGACAATGACTTGAGATGTATATTTATAATTTAATACAATACTGCTGCGGTGGGTTGGCACCCTGCCCGGGATTGGTTCCTGCCTTGTGCCCTGTGTTGGCTGGGATTGGCTCCAGCAGCCCCCCTTGACCCAGTGTTCGGATTCAGCGGGTTGGAAAATGGATGGATGGATGGATACAATACTGGACAATGAAAATTTTGCTTCCTGGGCACTTTTGGGTGCATCTTATGGAACATGGCCTGCTAATCATAAAATCACCTTTAGGTTTTCCTTGCATGAAGTGTTTTAGATTTGTGATTTCCCTTCCTATTATAAGTATACACATACAGTACAACAACTACAACTGGAACATCTGTGGTGATATAAAAGAAGCAGCACTACTATTAGGAATGTAGCTCAGATACACCAAATCCTCCTTTTTTCTCTTATTCTGGTCAAATTCTTAGTGAAACAGAGTGATCACGATCAGTTAATTGGCTAAATGTTATTTGCTTTCCTGGAATACAAAATATAGAAGCTAAAACAGCAGGAATAATATAATACTACAGAAAAGATGAATTGAAAATATTCTGTTACTGTCACTAGGGGGTGCTGTCTGCTCATCATAATACAAGAAATGCCATTAAGGAAAGACACAATATAAAGAATGATGTATAAAGTACAAGACCTTGGTCAGGTCATTTTCATTCTGCAAAGACTTGAAACACACAGGTAGGTCAGAGGAGAATTCTCTAGGAAGCAAGCACTGGATCAGCTCATCTAAAAGTTGTTTTAATTCAATATTACTTACTATTCAGTTTTATATTAACCCTAAAAATGAAAGAAAATGACTATGATCTGCTCTAATAATTTACTTATAAAAGGCCTATAGCACTAGGGTGTTGTACCATGTCAGCCATTATGGATGTGGTGAGAAGTCAAGCAAAATGACACCTTTTATTGGCTAACTAAAAAGATTACAATATGCAAGCTTTCGAGGCAACTCAGGCCCTTCTTCAGGCAAGATGTTAAAATATTTTAAAACTACACCTTAATTAAAGGAGAAGTGTCTGTGTGTCTATTGCAGAAAATACTTAGTAAATAAAAAATGTATTTATTTACACCATTGGGTGGAGGCTCACTATGTGAGCAGCAAGGCCCTCCGTAACAAGTCTGGTTTGTCTTAAGAGAACAAATCCTGTTATCTCTTAGTTTCATTTACATATAGTAGCTGGTAAATATTTTCAATTCCATTAATGAGAACTCAGTGAAAAGTAGATTCCAGCACTACCTCTCTACCATTAAGTAACATCCAAATTTCCCAAAATAGTTAATCATTTAAAGCTTTGACTAAACATTTGGTTTACAGAAACAGATGTCTTATATATAAACTGTTATCACAGAACAAAGCACAAACATAAATGTTATATAACATCTCATTTCCTAATATAAAATGTTCTGGTACTGTACAAAGGAAGCCAGGATGCCCTAGTTTATCAGGCAGGCAGTTTCAAACACCCTTACAGTGTTCATCCAGTTTCTATATCTTTGTCATTCCAACAGATGGTGCATCACAAACATTAACACTGCTTTTATGAATCCCAAACCAAATACCATGTAGAAGAAACATATGCATTGCATTTGTCATTCCAACAACAGATGGTGCGCCACAATTATTTATAACTACAACTGCAAATGTTTGTGATATGCCATCTGTTGGAATGACAAACGCAATACATTTTATTACTACATGCATTACAAAATACATTCCAATAGATGATGCACTGCAAACATTAACACTGAGGTCCATGTTGATTACTTAGATTTTAACCCATCTTAGACATCTAGCAGAGCTAGTATTATTATAAATAACCATAGTCATTCTGTTAAAACCTGCAATTGAAAATTATTTAAAAAAACTCCCCCTGTTAGTTGGTTAATAAAATTGCAGTAGAAACACATAAGACCACTTATGATTTAAGACTTTTAAATTAGCATTAAAAATAAATTAATGCAACAGAGCATAAAAATGAAATTTAAAAAATATATTTCAAATGAGGTACTATTTGAAAAGGGTTCCCAAAAGGGTTAAAAGAAAGGATTTAAAATTAGGGTTACTATTAGGGTCCTAGGAAGGATACTTAACTTTAGGGCCCTGATCCATAATTGAAGATTACAGCTTAGATATACTACATAAAATAAGGGTAGGGGTATGAAAAGAAGGCAGGCAGATTGTGTTTAAGATAAGGATTAAGGGTGGGACAATGAAAATAAAAAGTTGTAAGTTTAAGAGAAAGGTTAGACCCCTGTTTGTCAAAGCCAATAATGTATCATTAGGTTTACTGGTTCCTGTGTCATAAACGTTACATAAGTTGGATGTGTGGAAAAGGGAAAAGACAGAACTGTATGAGGTTTAATGTGAGTCAAAATGTTACTATTAAACACAATTACAATCTGAATAGCTTGTTGGAGCTCAGGTTGTTGAGTTTGTAAAACTGGAATCTGAGCAATATACTGTAAATCAATGCATTGGGAAAGCAAAATTTTGCGGCTTGGATAAGTTGTTCCAAAAGTTTGATCGAAGGTTTAATTTGCTGCTCTGTACAATCTGCACACTCGGCAAGACTGACACAGGTTAGGTTATTCTCGCAATCACAGAAGTCCTCATTTTTTTCCAGTATGTGTGTTCTAAGTTGTGTTTAATTAATGCAGGAGTTTTGATATCTTATATTTAACTTGCCATGGTCAATTACAAATGTACTTTGAGATTTTTCAGGTAAGGAAGGCAGATGTTTTGAGCTAAGGTTTTTCTACTCACTAATCATGGTACTGCAGTGTGGTTATGTGTTGCATGTTGATTGGCATGTGGGTAAGAATTTCACTGGACTCTGTACAGGATACAGCAATGACATTAAAAACAAATATTGCAAGTGTAATACCAAGTATTCTTATCAACTTCAATAATTGTTAAATAAAACTTTTACCACTTGGGAAGCAGTCTATGGGCTCAACTAAGTGTATGGTAACGCCGGACCAAGGGTTGACAAGGTGTACTAATGTCTCTCTTCCTTCTTCTGCAGTTCCGCATTAGCAAAACCCACCTAACGATACTTCCAGTCACTCCACAGAATGCACTTTCGGTCCCACCTCCAGAGAACTCCCATCCACTCCCAAGCCTCTCCTCACTTCCACTTCTGGCCTCAGAGACATGCCTCTTTCTACTGACCCACTATAAAACCACCATATTCCTGTCATTAATTAGTCAACGTCTGATAGACTCAGCCTTAAGAAACTACTCTGGTGCACTGCAACCTTCCTTTTGTCAAGTATACGGGGTGGACCCCCAAATCTTTCTCTTGTTTTCTTGTCGTTCTTACACACCTAACTACTTTGAGAGAGAGGGGTAGGTTGGGAGAATATAGCTTGTTGCTACACCCACTGCAAGATGAATCACCTCTGGATCCCAAATTAGGACCCGGCGCAGCCGTGCAATGGGCGACACCTCAGCACCACACTGGTTTGAATGGAGTGGAACAGTGTGAGGTTTTTACAGTGGCTGGAGTCCCAATCCTGCCTCCGATCCCCAAGTTCTTCTTTCAAGTTGGAGGACCTGTCTGAAGGGCTGGATGCAGGTTAACGTCATACCTCGGATGCAGCAATTGCAGGTTAAGGGCCTTGCTAAAGTGCCCAATGGAGTTGAATCACTTCTGGCATTTATGGGATTCAAACCGGCAACCTTCCAATTGCCAGAACAGATCCATAGCCTCAGAGCCACCACTCCACCAAATTAACTACCTTTGCACTTGAGTAAATTTGGAAAGTCGTTCAATCAGAAAAATGAAATACCTGTTATAATATACTGGGTGTTCCTATTTTATAATTAGGATAAACAATACAAAATATACAGTAATGAGATCTTCATTATTTTGAGAGGAACAGAAAGACAAAACATAATTGAGAGATGAGCCTAATTTAAATGCTAAAATATCTGTCTTAACTTTTTGTCAAAACACAAATCATAACACAGAATTGTTGCTATAACTATCAGTAACTCATAACTATTGTAAAGATTCAAAATAGTCTGAATTCAATATGAAGCACACACCAAATGCACACAGTTGTTTATTTCTAATTTAGTCATAGATAACCCAAAGATCCTGTCATTGACCGTGATAAATAGAGTCCAAATGAAATGTTGGGGTGCCAGCTGGGTCACTCTGTTTACCTGAAATAATAAGTACAACCAAAATAACAAAAGCATAATGGCACAGTAATGAACAAACAGCTAAGTTCAGCCATTGCTTGTAGTTATGAGACTCTAAAGAGCGGTCAGACATCAGGGACAGAGGTCTATCGGGCAGCTGGCTTATCTCCAAAATGAGATGCCCCCTTCTGGGAGCTCCCTGCTTTTACAGGGGTGGGGTCAGTTGTCCATCAGTCGGTGTCTTCTCGGAGCTGTGGGTTGAATAAGAGACAGAAGAGCCAGTGATTGCACCTCCTGGTGTTTTGGGGTGGTACCTCTGACCAGCCTGGAAGGTGCGTAACAATTCTCAGGATTAACGTTCATGTCCTGTTGTCTAAGCTAGTAACCATAGCAACCATTACAACAAATGGTGGGTGGCACTAATAAAGAAAACAAACAGAGTCAAGAAAGACATGAAAAAATATTTATGTCTTGAAAAATGAATCCAAAAAATATTTATAGACGAGACATGAATTCTGCTGATTTCAAAACCCTGATATTAAGGTAAGAAGGAACAATAACAGCAGAAATATCACAGAAAAGTGCATAAAGAGTCTAACTATAACATGGGGTTTGCATGTTCTTCCTGTGTGAATGTGTTTTTTTTGCACTACTCCAGTTTTTTCCCACATTGCAGCTTTAGCTGATTAGTATCTCAGAATTTGTGTAATTATAGACTTGTGTCAGATTCAGTGTTAATTTCCTTGCTTATGATTTTGGCAGAGAAGATGTAGTCCTCATGAACCTATATTTGAAAAAGTCTCCTCATTTAAAAATATTAAAATATATTGATATATTAAATTGCATTTACGTTATAAGACCCTGAATTTAAGATGGATGGATTCATAAAATAATATTAAATTATCTGGAGGTATTGTTATATATAAAGAGTATACATACTGTACATATATTTGAATGATATGCTAAAATAAAATGTGTAAAAGCTTATTTGAGAAGACATTATATTTACTTAAGTACATTGTGAATGATAAGTAGACACAGAAATACCATTAAGGGTTGGGGGAATTCTGCGTATAATGTCTGGCTTCATTTCTTTGCTTAGACGAATTTGAAATTGGGTCGTAAATGGCACAATAAGGCATTCGACAGAGGGACTGAGTTTTCGAGGCGTTTTATAGAGACAAAGAGGAAGTAGGAGAAACTATAGCTGGAACTGAGTTGGCAGGAAATGAAAAGGTGGAAATGAATGATGTCTTCTCCGGTGGATGGGCAGCGTCATCAGATGAAGCCGGAAGTGAATTAATTTGCATGGGACAGGAACTGATGAGGTCGTTATGGGATGGAGGTGACATCTTGGATAGTGGAACGCAGAAGTGGAGCGATCGTGGAGAGCCAGAAGTTTTGAGGTCATGTGGAATCGAGGTGTTTTATGGCTGTTGTTCTTCTGTTTTTCTGTTGATGAGAAGAAAAAAATATTAGTACTCATTCCTGTTCCCCTATCATTCGTACTTTCACACTCGTTTGGGCCCTTTACCTGCCCCCTAAGCATGCATGTGTGACAACATACTGTACATTTTAGTCATAGTACATGATGTTTTAACTGTAAATACCATCAAAGCTCTTTTCTGCTTCTACTCTGAACATTATCAGAGGGTGGAGTGGTGGCTCTGAGGCTAAGGATATGTGCTGGTATCCAGAAGGTTGCCGGTTTGAATCCCCGTCACTGCCAAAAGAGATCCTACTCTGCTGGGCCTTTGAGCAAGACCCTTAACCTGTAATTGCTCCAGGGGCGCTGTACAATGGCTGACCCTGTGCTCTGACCCCAAGGGGTATGCGAAAACTAACAAATTCCTAATACAAGAAATTGTATAAGGCGAAATAAAGAACAAAAAAAAAAGTGGAATCCGAACCCTTGCCATGACAACAGTAAGGAGGAATTAATTTTACATTGAATGGATAGACTTGTGCTTATTCTTACAGTTAATTGCACTGTATGTTTGCACTGTCCAATGCTTTGCACAACACTGATTTTTCCCAGCTTCTTTTTTTTATGTGTTTATGGTGGGTAATTACAGAATGAAGTTACATTGGACATCACCATCACAGAAAGCGTGATTAACCATTTGCACTTTATGCTTTGCTTCTGGTCCCACAAATCTGTTAGGAGTTGATACAAGTGGCTCGGCAGTCAAAACTGTTTGTAACATATTGTACATATTTGAGTAAAAAACAGAGAAAACCTTAAAATTGGTTATTTAAATGTACATGGCACTACAGAGGTGTGATAGCAGTTGTCAAAGGGAATTCATATTGAAAGAAAAAAGAGAAATTGTAAAAAAGACAACCCACAAACATCCTGGCTGTGTCCATTTTGACTCCAAAAAACTCAAGCACATTCCCTCAACCTGGTCAGTCAAACGTAATGAAATGGTAGCTTCAGCAAGATGGTCCACTACATGTTAGATGAACCCTGTGTTAAGAGGAAAAACATTTTGTATTACCCGTTGTTTTGTCTTGTTAGTGTTCTAGGTGACTCTGTTTTCCACTGTATACTTTTTATTGTGTAGACCTTAACAAAACATCTTAAATCCCATACTTTTAGCCTTCATATGTTACACTTCCTTTTACACCTATGCCCTGAGGCAACAAGACAGAGCAACAGAACAAACAGAAGAGAGAGCTGCACTTTTACCTATGTGTCACAGTTAATAAATTTTATTGTAACTATTACAATACAAGCAGACAGAATGTGGCTTAACAAACCAAAACCATACAACCTGATGATGCTAGATGTGTGGCCCAATAACTTAGAGTTGCATGACCTCATGAGTTGATGACCTCATGATCTGCACAGACCCAGGCAGTGTGCCCGTCTCAGTGTGGCGACAGAGTTGTCTTCTCTTCGTGGGGGAATGGCAAGAGGGAGGGAGGGAAAGGTGGCGCCCGTTCACAGTGCAAATCAGATTTGCACTGTGATGAACTGCTGGTGGTGAGCTGTGAAGCCATGTTATCTGGCTGATGGTCTGCATGAAGGTCTTTATTTAACAAATGCCGCAAAACGCTCCTCTCTAAGCCAGAAAATGCAGGTTCAGACATCTTGAACTGAGATGCTTCATAGTGTGAGTCCACAGCAGTTCACCAGTTCTTTGACTCATAATTGAATCTGTTTAAATTTGTGAATTGTCGTGAGCAGTATTTTTGTATTCCTGGTAAAAAAAAATTAGATGTGTTCTACATGAACAATTGCCCATTTATTTATCTTCATCGTACATTGCAGGGTTGCTGGTGGGGTTGAATTTAAAGTCCTGCCTTAGGTAACACAGGCTACACTCAATCAGGTACCTTGATTGCAACATCTATTTAAAGATGCTAACAGATCAGTGTGAATTTTAGATATTGCACATGGATGAAGGAAACCTCAAAATTTCATGGATAGCTCTAGCAGCCGAAGAATATGGATGATTAAGCATAAACCAACCCTAACCTTATCCTGGTTAAGACCGATTGCAGGTTGCAGTAGTTAAAAAGTGCATAAGTAAGAAATAATTGTCTATCTCTTTCCAAAAACAGCTGCCACACATCACAAGAGCTGTTTATTATTTTTGTGATGTGTAGAAGCAAGAAACTGATATAATTTGAAATGATAAAATCTAATTACAAAAGATTAAGAGAGATGGTGTATGCCGTATCCCATACCCCATAATTCATTCAAAACTGCAGTTTGGCTTTTAGCCCACAGTTCAAATGCACTCACGGCATTCAGTCATATTTGTGAAGTTCAAAAATGATAAAGGAGGATTCTTTTTACTTATTTTCTATCTTCCCTTGTGGTGTTGTTTTTCAAATAATAATCAGGTAATTTTCCAAATATTTGCACCTTAATTAACTTTGAATACATATCATACCTCAAATATAGATATACTGCTCTTAAAAACTGAAGCTTATCATTGCACAATTTAAAAAAGGATAAAATAATTGGCATATCAAAAAAAGGAACAGAGGATTGTCAGTTTCCTTATGAGCCCTGACTGATGTCTGATACACGGGGATAGTTCATATGAAACTGGTTGCTCAGCAACAGGGGTGTCCAGAGCTTATGTTTTCAGAGAAAGTGCTGGAGACTGAGATATTGACAACATAATGTGACTAATTTTCTATAATTTAGTGTTTCTCTTATTCAATACTGCACATGTACACTATGCAGCCATATAAAGTAGCAGAGAAATGAAGTGTCGAGGCGCTTAATCCGAGTGTTTCAGGTCTACAGAACCAGAGAAATCAGAGTCACGGTGCAATTAGGTGAGCATGTGCCCCTTTAATTAAGCTTTGGATTATTTCTAGAGTCTGAACAAAATATGGATATGCAGATAAACAGATAAAAATAAATAGTCTGTAGGCAACCACATTTTTGTGGTTTAACCCTCCCGCAAATCCTAATCCCAATGCAGGTTAGGCACATGTATTGTTCTTTTAGCTCTTTTCTCCTTATGAAATGTATTTACTGGGCATGCAGAGTACATGTACAGGTGCCTATGACTATATTTATTTATTTTTATGTTGACCTATTGCTTGTTATTATGAGTATGTGATAGTTTCACCTAGCATGTCTGTCCTGTTTAGACCCATGGGGAGGTATGAAATGATTTACTGTATCTTACATTTTATTATGCAGTGCAACCAACAAATGAGAATCATGAAAAATATTGCTTGACCTTAAACACAATGTACATGTCACGCATGGGTGTTGGAGGACTCCAATAAGAGCCGGGTAAAGGTACACAATAGCCCACCGAGACGAGAGGGGGGTCTACTGCTGACCTTGTCCTGTTCTTCTCCCCTCACAGCTCTGAGAAGCCACCCGGCAAGGGCACTTAACCCCGCCCCTTCCGGAAATACCGCTATAAAGAAAGTGCCGGCAAAGAGAAAGATGTCTTTTGCCGGGAGACTGGAACGAGCCGCATGGCGGAGCATGTAACTCTCGAAAGGACTGTTGTTCTGAAAGAGGTCCCTGTTTGGGAGAGCGCTGAAGCGTTATTTTCGTTGCTTTTTATTTATATTTTATCTGTTTGTCTCGCAACAATTAAAAGGGATGACCCAGTTGGTGTCCCAACATTCCGACTGTTTCCAGTCTGTCCTTCCATCGCCCAACCACAGTATAATAATGTACATATTACATAAAAATTGAGGACTCCTAGTTGAATCTGCATATGTCCAGAAGGTTTGTTGAAGTGGTGTATAGTCCTATTTAAATTGTTTTTAAATAGCAGAGACAAGCTATTAACTTATGCACAAACTTACATACAAATGTAAGACAGCAATATATCTCTCCACCTTAATAAAAGGAAAAGTGTCTGAGTGTTCATCCATTTGCTATGTCTCTCTCATTCCAACAGATGGCGTATCACAAACATTAACACTAATTTTACAAATCCCATACCAAATGGCATACAAAAGACACATATGCATTGCATAGTGCACTCCAAACATTAACAAAGTGGTCTACATTGATTATTTAGATTTCAACCAGTCTTAGAAAGGTAGCACAGCTAGTCCAGATAATAAAATGATAATGTGTGTGTGTGTGTATCTAGTCCCTCTGAGCAATCTGATTGGTCAGCTTGTCTTTGGTGTGATTGGTCAGTGGCTCAGTCAAGTACAATGGAGACAGGAAGCACCAAACATATTAGGCTAACACACACGAGGATACAGAAGTAAGGCATAGGAGGAACACTGAGAGTCGCTTTCAAACACTGGAAATATTCTCAAGAATAGAAAATTATATTTTCATAGCAGGTAAGGATAGCCTGCCTACCATTGGTGGTAGTCAGATGGCACACAGGAGATGAGCAATGTGCCTCAAAATGACGCTGTCTGAAAAGCAGGCTTTGTGGGAATGAGATCAACAGAGGAAACTGCAGCCAAGACAGGTTGAGACACATGAGGATACCGAAGTAGGGTGTAGGGCAGATGCTGATGATACATGTTAGACAAGAGATATGAAATATTGAATTTGATTTTAAAATGTATTCTATTATCTGTCTTCAACAGGTAACATAGCTAATAAATACATATATTCTGTGACAAGGTGCTGGGCTGGCAAGATGGTTTAAAGTCAGATGGTGCTGGAGTATTGTGCTACAAGGGAAAAGGAGAAGACCAGAAGATAAGGGAGTAAAATTATTTCAAATCTAAAACATTACCAGAAAAAAACAAAGCCTTTAAATGTTAAGAACAAATCACTAATCAAAAAAACTTGATCAAAAAATATTAAGAGCAAAGATCAAAAATGCTGTAAAAATCAGACAAATTGAATTTTTTCTTTAGTTATTTTAGGAAGACTCTTTTGAGAGGGTAGTCAGTTTAGGACACTGTAGGACACGGAGCACCAGCTATTTGAAGCATCACGCTAGTGACGTCAGATGTAAAACTTCTAGGAACTGTCCTCCAAGCAACAGAGCGTCATGCAATAGCAACAAAACAACAAAATCCTAAAATGGTGCCTAGTAAGGAAACAAAATGGCAACGCCATAAATAAAAAAATACAGCGTTAATAAAATCCAACTTGCTCTACATGGTAAATAGCGTTAGCATAAAGACCTCTGGTGAAAACAACTTCCAAAGCACCGACTGTGATTGAGAAGAAAAATGAATGAAGCACAAAAAAAATTGCTAAAGCTATCTGACTTGCAACATAGAGAAGAGGAGTCAACAGGATAGAGACAGGGGCCTCATTTATAAAGCTTCCATACATTCAAAAAGAGGCTCAAAATGTACACATGCTGCTTCTCACACAATCATTGCAATTTATAACAGAAAACGCGATGCATACGTTTATAGCAACTCTGACCCATACACAACATTTTGGGGAAACTGGGAAAGGGCGACACCCTTGATCAAGCAGGAAAATGCAGTCAAACCAGCTAAATGACTCGCGTGTATAATTATTCAAATCTCTGAGCTGTTATTATAATGTGCATTGCCTTTGACAAACATTAAACCTCAAAAGTGTTCAGTATGAAATATAGACTGTATTTCAGTTTCCTGATAAGAGGGTGAAAGCCGTGTATTTGCAATGAAGAAAGTTTTCTGTCTGTTTATATCGGCTACCTGGTCGGCACGTCAGGAATTTCTCAGCTAAGCCTCTGTCCATCATGACCGCTGAGCTGAAAGCCATTAAACACCTGATGAGGTGCTATGTTCAGTTTTCATAGGGTGCAAGTGTGGGTGTACATTGTGGGACCTGGCCAGCCTTTTATCCCGGCCAATACCCCCAGGCCACCAGGTGGAGACCTGCCTGCAACATAGAGGTGCCCCGAGTTCCAGCAGGGCATCATGGACAGTGGAGTTTTCCATCACAGCCCTGCTGGATACCAATGGGAACCTCCAGGTGACGCTGCAGGAAGGCCCAGAGACTTTTGTTTCACCTATAACCCGGAAGTGCGTCTTAGTCACAGCGACAGAGCGAATTACACACTTCCGGGTTGAAGAAAAGGAGCTTTTATCTGACCCAGAAGTATTCATGGTCACAGGGACAGAGAGAGAGAAACGCTTCTAGGTCACGGACTATATTAAGGACTGTGAGAGACCAGAACGTTGAGCTGAGCTGGGTGGAAGGGTGGCAACGCGTCTGGGAGTGGAGGATTAGTTTATTGATTATTGAGTATTGTATTGGGAATTTATGAGTATTGTGGAGTAGAGGGTGCTTTGTGCACTGTTTATTGTTGAAATAAATTATATTTGGAATTTTACTTGGTGTCTGGAGTCAAGTCTGAGGGTTGAAGAGGACGACAGCGCCCCCTATCTGTCACAACATACATAAAACATAACATGTTTTTGCCTACAAAAAAAGGAAATGTGCAGTAGTGCTTGGTTTTCCTAGCAAAACCTGAGCAATTTACTGCATTCATATTCCGGTTAGGGCACCTAGCGAGAATGATGCTGCTTTTGTTAACCTTAAGCAATGCAATTCCACTGAGACATATTCAGGTGTTATTGTTTCACACTCCCTCCCTCCCACACACTACATTGAAACTGCTGGGTAGCATTTATTCAGTGTTGCAGTGCTTCACAATAGTCGATCAAGTGACTGTGCTTCATACCACTCACTGATTCACGTAGGACCCCAACCCTAGTGGTTGATTGTCTCTCCTGGCTTTATGGTACTTCTCGGGGGAACAGCACTCGCCGCTCTCACATGTCATTAATCGTGTGCCACAGCTTGCCGCTTGATGATTCATGGGGGACCAGACACCCTCCCTCACACCCCTCTGGGTCAGAGTGAATAAATTAGTTACGTTTAACAGTAAAAACAAAAATGAGGGAACACAGGTAGATATTCGACATTCAAAAAGTTTCAGATTTGAAACATTTTGGATTAGGGATACTAAACCTGTATTAAGAGTTTAAGAAATTCACACTCCATTTAGTCACAGACCCTCCACATCTAACAAAAACTAACAACGGCACATAAGCCTTTTCATCACTTCAGCTGAAATCTGCTGTCTGTGAAAGCAATCTCAGCCATATAATATTGTAAAATGGCATTTAAAAACATACTGTATCTTATGCACACTGCTAGTTCATGCAATTACATTCTTTTATTACTTTTACTTTTGAATATGACTCACTGTTACAAAGATCTGTAATAAGCAAAATTGTGACAACAAAATCTCTGCTGAACGAATTAGACAATTAAAAAAATGTTCCAGCTTCTGAGCCAGTTAACAAAGTCTCTAAATATGTTTGGTTTCTTGTACATAATTAAAATTCACAAGGTGAATTTCTTACACCAAGCTTATCTTAGGTTCTCATAAATGTTTTAAAATTGTAATCCATTTTTGATTGAAACCTAATACAGTGAATATTCCAAATTACCAAGTTTGAATGTCTGAAATTAATATTTAACAAAATGTTAAAGTATATCTCAAAGTCACAGACCATAACGAATAAGAAAAGCAGGCAAAAAATAGAAACTGTAAGCATGAGCAGGGCTTTTTTGTGACGGTATGCACAACTGGTTGTGGCATCGACGACATGTTAAATGATTCTATAATCAAATGTGTACTGTCCAAATTTGTATGTTCTGTGTTAACTGGTTCTGGTACACACTACATTCATCCATATTAGGAACATCTGTAGAAAATTAAAGTAAAACCTTGGATTGTGAGTAACTTGGTCTGCGAGTGCTTTGCAAGACGAGCAAAAATTTTTAATAAATTTTAACTTGATAAAGGAGCGAGGTCTTGCAATATGAGTAGTACGTATACACTTTGTCCGCCGAGCGTTACTTGGGGATTGTGGGTAATCATCTCCCATGCTTGTTCTCAGTTGGTGTGCCTCACTCATTTAGTCAACATCCATATGAGCATATACTGTTTACTATAGCATGGTGTGTACGCTGTAACGTGTGAGTCCCTGTCATGTACCCCAAAACATGAGGCTGAGTCTCAGTACTTTAGCAAAACCAGCTTTATTCAGCGTGAAACAGGACAGCATGGTTATTTATTGTAGCGGGATCTACCGCTCTCCTATACAGAGACACAGCAATCAGGCAGGGCCGTGACCAGGTTAGTGGCTAAGTAATCCTATGCTCTTGCATTTATAATGTTCCTTGCATCACCCATCGACGGCAGGCGCTTATAGCTTGACCGCAATCTTTTCTGATTCACTTTTACAGAGAAGTGCTACAGCACTGGGAGCCTGCGGTTGCTTCGGGATGCTCTTCCGCATGTCGTCCCATTGGAGGGGAATCACAAAAGTTTAGAAACTTTACAGTGCGTAAAGCATTTTTTAAATTTTGTGTCCAAGTGTAGTGACTCTTCAGGCAAAAGCAACTGTCATTGGATAGGTTTCCTTGTTAAAGTCACAAAAAAAGAAAAAGATTCGAGTGAGCCAATAGATAGCAGGGATTCCATTAGTTAGAGTGAAAGTCGTCCTACACAATAACTCTCCTCCTCCTCCTCTCCTCTTTCTCGTCTCCCTCACACCAGCCATGATTCTTTTCAAAGGTAAAGTGCAGGTTAATTTGTTTTACATATTTTTACTTTATATTTTTTGTATTAATCATATTTATATAAATATTTGAGTTTCCATTATTTCTTATGAGGAAATTCGCTATGATATACTAGTGCTTTGGATTACAAGCACGTTCCCAGAATGAATTATACTTGCAAACCGAGGTTCCACTGTACAGTTATCTGAAAGAGACACGATTCACAGATTCCATCAGTGCCTCTTTGAGAGACAGTCTGAAAACTGCAGCCTCTACTGCATGCTCTTAGTTGTATACCAATTTCATCAAGTGAGTGTGAACATGTGGGTTTTCATAAATGAATATAATTGTTACCCCAATGTGAGCTTTGTTAATGACCGTCTCTGCACATCTCTTCATACAAGTGGTTGGCCCTCCACTCACATGCTTTGGTTCTGCGAGATATGTTAATTCAAGGCTGTTATGAGTACGATTAGCCATTGACACTCAAAGCAAACAACAAATTTGGAAAACTGCATTTGATGAAAACATGAAAAACATTTGGAATTTTCTATAAAACTCAATCAAATTAAGCACTGTTTCCTTTGCGGGACTATTTAACAACTTTTTTGTAGAATGTAGAGGTCGTTATTAACATGCGGTTGATATTCTTCGATTTCGGAAATTCTGTGTTTGTAATTTTAAACTGTCAAACTCAACATTATACAGTACGATACACTTAACGATTTGTCACTTTCAAGTTTTAAACATTATGTTTCGCTAAATAAAAAACCATGTAGCGCAAGGACTCTCTGCCGGCATACATTCATAGTACCTCAAACCTGATCCAAACACAGCGTTTGATAATAATACATTTTATTTATATAGTGCCTTTCCCATACTCAAGGCACTTCACAGAGTCTCAGAAAGAAACCGCAGGTATAAGTAACATTGAATGCAAATGTTTCCTGAATAGAACATTAAAACAGATACATACAGGATATACAAAGCATTAAATAGAATAAAAGACAATAAATCAGAGTAAAATACTAAATTCAATAATAAAAGGAAAGCCTATTAAATGATATAATTTGTGATATAACACATACACACACACAAATTATCCTGAGCATCTGGACAGAGAGGTAAACTGAAAGAAGGGGCAGAATGTCTGGTTAAGGTAACAGCCTCCCTGAAGAGATGAATTTTAAATTGTTTTTTAAAAGAATGAATTGAGTCAGCTGATCTAATTAATTTAGGGCGGTTGTTTCAGAGTCTGGGCGCCATACAGCTGAAGGCCCTGTCACCCATAAAGTGGAGATTAGTATGGGACACAACAAGATTGACGGAATCAGAGGAGCTTAGTGGGCGAATAGGAGCATAGCAATGGAGAAAGTCACTGATGTAGTCTGGTGTGAGGCCATTTAAAGCTTTGTAGGTTAATAATAGAAATTTACATTCAAACTTGTAAGAAACAGGGAGCCAGTAGAGGTGTTTGCTGTTGCAGTTCGTGTAGGCAGCAGAATTTTGAATCAGCTGGAGCTATGATACAAGATTAGAAGGGCCACCAGTAGGGAGTTACAGTAATTGATGGGGGATGTGATAAAAGTATGGACAAGTTTCTCAGCATTAGAAAAGGAGAGGAAGGAGTGAACACGGGATTTGTTACGGAGGTGAAAGTAAGTGAAATTCTGAATTTGGTTTACGTGGGCAAAATAAGAAAGGGTGGAATCAAAAATTTTACCAATATTCCATGCAACAGAAGGAGGTCTGATGAGATCTCCGTCAAGAATGACTGAGAAGGAGCTCATTTTCTTAAGTTTCAGTTTAGTGCCAATTTTTAGGATTTTTGTTTTGTTGGAATTTAATTTTAAAGAGTTCTGCTCTGTGAGTTGTGAGCTGAGAAAGCCCTTATGAAGTTTCACTTTTAACATTGAAACACAGTTGAGTATCATCTGCATAAAAATGATAACCCAATCCATAGCTACGAATGATATGGCCAAGGGGAAGCATATGGATGCAGAAGAGCAGAGGGCCGAGGACAGAGCCCTGAGGAATTGCTTGAGTGACTGGTCGTGAGCTGCATCTGCTGTTTCCAAGACTAACAAACTCTTGCCTATCAGTCAGATAAAACTTAAACCACTGGAGGACAGTGCCAGAGATACCCAGCATGTTCTTCATTCTGGACAGTAGAATGTCATATCTGAGAGTGTCAAATGTTGTAATGAGGTCTAACAGAATTAATATGCTGGTTTGTCCAGAGTCTGCCGCCATAACCAAATCATTGGTTACCCGAAGAAGAGCAGTTTCACAGCTGTGCTGTGCCCTGAAGCCAGACTGAAAGGGTTCCATCAGTTTATTAGAGGTTTGGTGAGTTGGGAGGCTACAACACGCTCAAGGACCTTTGACAGAAAAGGTAAATGAGAAATAGGCCAATAATTGTTAAGACTGTCGGCATCAAGACCAGACTTTTTTAACATTGGGGTTACAGAATCGATTTTAAAAATGCCAAGGGATGTATTGATTATTGTTGTAACAGTCGGGATTATGACATGAAGGCAGGATTTAAGAAGTGTGGTGGGGATGGGGTCCAGTACACAAGCAGTTGGCCTCTTCTTACAAAGCAGGTCATTAACAAATGCAGATGTGACTGGTGAACATTTAGAAAAAAGCTGGATGGAGTGGGAAGACAGGGAAAGATATAAATGGGTGACGTATTTATGCTTATTTAGATCTTTAATTTTATTGCAGAAAAAGTGGAGGAATTTTTCATAGACTTCACTAGAAGATATAATTGGGCCAGATGCAGGCTGAAGTGGTTTATTACCTACAGAGAACAAAATCCTTTGGTTATCATGGCCACTTTCTATTATTCTGCCATAATGCCATTCTTGTCTGCAGTTAGTGCATCTCTGTAAGCCATTTGGCGGTCAGAGAAAGCCTGGATGTGCACGGTGAGGCCAGTCTTACGTGACATTCTCTCAAGGCATTGGCCAGCTGCTTTTACAGACTGTAACTATCTGCCACACCTTTTCAAGTCAACAGTACATTTCCTTCATTTCTCCTTTCTTGTTAATGCAGCCAATATATGTATCCAAACGTCCTTAAAACATTAGAAGAACTCTTTTTAGCTAAATGATTTATAACATGCGATTAACACAGCAGCCTTCTGGAACGTATGTTATCTGATTTTGCAAATGAAAGAAATGATGAGGGTGGCACGGTGACATAGTGGGTAGCGCTGCTGCCTTGCAGTTGGGAGACCTGGGGACCTGGGTTCGCTTCCCGGGTCCTCCCTGTGTGGAGTTTGCATGTTCTCCCCGTGTCTGTGTGGGATTCCTCCAGGCGCTCCGGTTTCCTTCCACAGTCCAAAGTCATGCAGGTTAGGTGGATTGATGATTCTAAATTGTCCCTAGTGTGTGCTTGGTGTGTGGGTGTGTTTGTGTGTGTCCTGCGGTGGGTTGGCACCCTGCCTGGGATTGGTTCCTGCCTTGTGCCCTGTGTTGGCTGGGATTGGCTCCAGCAGACCCCCGTGACTCTGTGTTCGGATTCAGCGGGTTGGAAAATGGATGGATGAAGAAATGATGACAACAATGAACAAAAGAGATGTTTCACTGTAGGATGAAATAGGAGAGCGTGTTACAATGAATGAGTGCGGCTGCTGGATCTCGTTACCTTAAGGATACTGGATTACAGGACTTTGAATCACAGGGCATGACAGATTTCATGACTCATTCACAACTTTTTAGCAAGTTTCATATCTGTAAGTTATTGTGAGTTTTAATTTAACAGCCAAATTACATGCTGCCTGACAATGCTGCTGGCTATTCAAAATTTTCCAGGTATGGTGTATTCAGCTGCAGTCTTGGCCTGTTTTTCCATTCTGTCATGATACGACAAACACAAAATATTTGACAGACAAGCCTCTGTTCTACTTGCACGTGCCATACCGCCTGGTGTCCTTCTTGTCCTTCTTTCCTTGCGGCCACATTGCAGCGGAGTGCTCATTGATTGTTGACTCCGGTATTGTTTGATTTTGTTATTGCAGAGTGCTATGACAGAGTAACAGGGATGTCACACTACACAACCGACAGTCATGGGCATGTGCTGAAACTCTCCACATCTCACTAAGTTTACGTAAATGAAAATCCTTGGAAACGTTGTGTAGTGTGATGTCAGCCTTAAAGAACTGAAATGACTGACTAACGCAGGCATTGAACATTCCATTTAAATGAACAATAAAAACAAATAAATGAAACTAGCAGTGTGATTCAATGGATCTTTAAATCATTTTTTGGCAATTCATAGTACTGTAAGTAGAAATGAGCACACTACAGTATGAAGGGCTAAACAGATGATCTTCCAAAATCCTGTCTTATGTTTTTGTTCAATTTTCTTGTGATATTTATTTGATCTTGTAATCTTATTATTAACTTTTTAATGTGCTTTCTGGTGGTGTAAATCCATTGACCAATAACATATTGCATGTAGAACCAACTATTTCACCTGCAGCAATTTTATGTTAATGCATTGTAATGCAATTTGCTAATAGCAAAGTATACCATAATAGAAGACCCTTCTTGTAAAATTAATAACAAGAAAATAATTTTGAAAAAACGTCAGCCATCTGGGCCTAATAAATGAGAAAATCATAGCTGCAGGACAGCAAGTTCTTACGACAGCAAGTTGCTATTTCTTGCCTGATCTTGGCTCAGCTTTACACAAATATTAACAGGCCGACAATTACAAATGTAGGAAACACAATAGCACACATAAAATAGTGCAACTGGCCAGAAGTGCATCAGAAAACAATTGAAGGCAAATTACAGCAAAGCCAGGGACATGCACAGCAAGCGGTAACGTTTGGGAGCCATTGTATTTATAACAATCATCTGTTAGTAAATGTAACACTCATTCACCCATCCATCTTCTCAAATCACTTTTTTCCATTACAGAGTCATATGGAACAAGGCCAGTCCATACCAGGTCACTTTGGAATCATTAGTTGTCTTTGTACTGCTGGAGAGAACCTATTTAGGCAAAGACAGAAGCATTAAATTTCAGACAGAGAGTAAAAGAGTGGGGACCGAACTAAAGCCACTGGGCTAATGTGGCAACGGCATTAACCACTGTGTCACCACTCCACCACGTCCTATTTGTGTGCAACAAATTAGACTCCTCAAGTTCAACAAAATGCCCCATGGCCATCATAGGCACTGTCTCTGGGGGGCATGGGGCAGCTGCACTCTCAATCCTAAAGCTGGGGGAGCAATACCCTCGAGTTTCTGAAAAATGCTAGAGAGCAGCTTTAGATGGTAAAAATTAATTGAAAAGTCTGTGCCTGCTGCATTTGAGTCTTTGTGTTGTTACTGGCTACTAAAGCTACTGCAGGTGACAATAACTTAGAATACTGTATGAGTCAAAAATCTGGTATTATTTTTTGTTTGACTATGCCAAAAATTTTGCAAGCAATTATATCTGTCCAGAATCTGCAAAATTTATAAATATGAATTCACCAGACAAATGTGACCTGGCAGACAACCATGAATACCAGCTGCAAATTATTTACAGTGCAGGATGTCTGTGAATTTGTCACCTGAGAATGGCAAGTTCTCAAAGATGCTTTGTGTGGAATCATCACTGCCAGATCTACACAAAGAAACCTGTGGACACGAGAAAGGAACCACTTGGCAGGACTGTCTCAGAAAAATATGTGTCTTTCAGGTTGGCCTTGTCATGCGTTCTTTCTGATCTCCTGGTTTTGACCCATTTCTTCCTTTTCCTAAATCTCCTGGCTCACTCTTAAACCTTGTCTGCCAGCAGACACCAAGAGCAGCAGGTTGTTGTGCCTAAATGATGGTTGAAAATATAGAGAATGAAAATGAAGCAAAAGTCAATGCTTAATTTAAAAGCCATGGATCTATCCTATCTTTCACCTAAGCCAAACAGTGAAACCAAAAATGGTAGTCAATAGTTGCGCAGCAAAGGATCTAGAACCAGAAAAATGTACATCACAATAAAAAACACACTAGCCCACAGAGATTTGTTCAGAATATCCACAAACTTGGATGGTTAGGAAATGCATGGCACAGATCTTTACCCCACACACGTCTAGTTGTTAATGCCAGCAATGCTATTGGCAGTACCCATAAACAAACATCCATCCATCCATTATCTAACCCGTTATATCCTAACTACAGGGTCACAGGGGTCTGCTGGAGCCAATCCCAGCCAACACAGGGCACAAGGCAGGAAATAAACCCCGGGCAGGGCGTCAGCCCACCACAGGGCACACACACACACACCAAGGTCAATTTAGAATCGCCAATCCACCTAACCTGCATGTCTTTGAACTGTGGGAGGAAACCGGAGCACCCAGAGGAAACCCACACAGACACGGGGAGAACATGCAAACTCCACGCAGGGAGGACCCAGAAAGCAAACCCGGGTCTCCTAACTGTGCGGCAACAGCGCTACCCACTACGCCACCGTGCCGCCCACACAGTATTCAATTTTTGCAAAATGTCTGGGATTAAAACATTTAGAGACTTGTACACAGATAATGTTTTGCACCCTACAAGCAATTAAACTTCAAATTTAACTTCTCATCAACACAATTTTTCCACTACTTTCAAGTTAGACACTTTGCTAAACAAACTTGCCCAATTTTCCTCACCTCCCCACTATTTCTATTCCAGAAGAAATACTGATCAGTATTGAAGACTCAGATTTATTTATAAAAACATTTTAAAGTCCCTTCCTTTCAAAGATCCCAGGGTACAATTGGGAATGAATCTTTCACTTAATATTTCAGAAAAGTAGTTGAAGGCAGCCATGCATAGAATACACGCTAGCTCCATATGTGCAAAGCACTCAGTTAATCAACTTAAAATGTTCTGTCAAGAGCATTTAACTCAATTAAAGCTATCTAAAATGTTTCCAGGGCAAGACTGAATCTGTGAGTGTTGCAATCGAGCTCCAGCCTCAATAGGTAGATGTTTCAGGTGTGCACCAAATTAACATCATTCTGGACAGAAATCTCTGAATGCCTATCAGACAGCCTTGGTGTCACAATCACTCCTAATCCATTAACAGCTGTGTTTGGTGGACTCCCTGGTGGGCTTGAAGTGGAGAAGGACAAACAAACTGTAATTGCCTTCACTTCACTATCAACACGTAGACTTATCTTGCTCAACTGGAAGAATCCTAACTCACAACTTGTCCTATACTATCTGAAATTGGAAAAAATCACATTCTCATTCCAAAGATCTGTTCAAAACTTTTTAAAAATATGGCAGGATCTAATCAATAACATTTTAGAATAAGCTTCTATATCGGGGAAAGGCTTACTCTTCCTTCCTTGTTGCTTTTAAATATTGGTTTTGTTGGCGGGCTCTCCTTTCTTTCGTGTGAGTGCGGGTTGAATTTTGGTTTTGTTAAGTTTGATTTGATTGTATGGATTGTTATTTGCTCTTAATTAAAATCAATAAAATAAAAAAGAGAGTAGCTTAAGTGATTATTGTCTATTCTGGAAATCAGGGTTCAAGCCTCCCATAAGGTAACGATTATTGTCTATTCTGGAAATCAGGGTTCAAGCCTCCCATAAGGTAACTATTTTGTCTTAAAATGAAGTTTTTTTTTAACAATATTGTAAACAAATAAAACAGTGAATAACATAAACACTATATTGATTTTTGGCCTTAAAGTGAAATTGTATTCACTATGATCAAAATAGTCAATGAAAAAGTAAATCAAATTTAAAGACCAACGAAAGTGAATTATAACAATGTTTCTGATATTAAGTATTAAAATGCAATTATTAATAACAACTGATAATTTCAAATTGATTGTATTTTTATAAGTTGTCACTGAGTCTTGACCGGGGTCTGAACGTACAGCTTTACTGGTAGCGTGCCATTTCAACCTTTCACTGCTCCACCTGGTAGTTTTTTAAGCTTGTGCAATCACATGACTAAACATTTTAACTGTATGATTACAAACATTTTAACAGTAAGATTACATAATAATGTGGTATTCCTCATTCATTTTGACCATCTACTTTAATAAAAAAAGAAAACTAGCATCTATTGTGTTATGTTATCATTACACAAAATGGAGCAAATCAGGCTATTTGTGAAGAGTGTGATTCAGAAACTTGGCAACAGCAGCAAAATGCTATTCAAGTGACAAGGATGTATTAATGAAGAATTCTCATTGTTAGTACTTTGCATCGTTCCTGATTTTAAAAAGAAAATACATTTACAACAAAGAGGATCTCTATCTGATCAATGTGTAAAACAGCTGTAAAGCATCACAATCAATTTTGATTTATCACCTGTGGCCAAAAATTTAACACTGCTGGATATTCAGCTGATGACATATCAGTCTGAGGAATGTATTGTTGCTATGGAACACACAATATTTATAATACACTGCACATTGCACTTTAACTCTTGATTTAATGTATTATCACTGGGTGGTGCTGGTCCCCACTTGATCATGATAATGGGACGTGACAGAACAAGGCAAATCTCCACGTTTTCTTTTGCTTTGAGGTCTGTCATTTATACAAAACAAAAAGAGATAACAATACAAAAAGATGCAGAAATCCACACAAGATACCTTCCTAATATCTCTGTGAAGCAAATACTCACAGTAACAGTGGGGGCATCCTGCGAAGCAGCCTTGCTTGTTTTCTCTTTTGTGGCCATTCTTGACATTGTCATGTGGCGCCTAAAGCAGTTCATTTTAAACACAGTGTTTGCAGTTCAGTCCCCAGCATGGACTCATTCTGTGACCCCCAAGTGAGATGCATAAACTGTCTGCGTCTGAGCTGTAAAAGTGTCATGTGGTCAACTGCTTTTTAGCTCAGTGCTTGTAATGTCTCTGGGGGTGAGTTCACTGTGTAAAGGTGCCATATAAAATAAAGGTTATTAGTTTGTCTTGTTATTTGCTTCATCTCCAAAATCTCATTTCCAGTGCCGGGCTCTAATCTGCTTTTTACATTTGGTTTAGGATTGCCTCTGGGACCTGTTTATAAAAAATGTAGTTGAATGTTGGTTATATGTTTGTAAATGTTTAAAATGCTCCAAAAAGTTAGACATGAAATAACATACATACATACATACATATACATATAGAGTATATTCTCAAATCTTCTGAATGCAATTCGATGATGTGCGGGGCAGGAGCCTATCTTGGAAGCATCAGGCACAAGGCACTAGTCAATCCGTTGTTGAGATGACTAATTAAGGTGCGATTTGAAGAGATCTTACAGGAAAACACCAGCACTGGAAAGCTGCACACATGTCTTGACCCAGGATTACATAGTTTATAAAAATTGTTACATTATAGCTGTCAAATTTCAAGAAACTGAAAAGAAACAAAATATAGTCAGTATTAAGCAGCCTATTTTGCAGTTTAACATTCTCATTTGCTTTATTTTTGCTGTTTTATATTTGCGTTTATTGTCCATATTTGGCATTTTCTTTCTTTTTGTATTATTCTTTGTTACTGCAGTTTATTAATCATCTTATAAGCAGGAAGAGCGCCAGGAAAAAATCAGTAGGGGAGGTCTGAAGTTTTAAAAGGGCGTTGATATTTTGGTTGAAACTGAGCAATTGCAACTACAAACTTTACTTCTCGCTTTCAGCCCCAATAAACAGTGCAGTAATAACACATGCAAATGTGTTATTATAAAATCAGTTTGATTCTGTATATAATGGACATTTCAATACACAGTACACTGTACACAGTCATTCCTAAACATGAAGGTCTCATTGCCCTCAGACCGGCAGTCAACAGACGTCCAGTCCAGAGTCCTCCCACGATCACTCTTGTCAAACTGGCAGGACTGGTTCTTACCCTCAATGGCATCTCTTTTAATAAAAACTCTTTTCATCAGGCACTGCAATGGATACTAGAATGAGACCTGGCTATACCAACATCTTCGCTGGTTCGGTGGAAGAACATTTATTTTTTTCCTACTTTGGCTTTGCACCAGCTCTGTACAAAAAATATGTTGACAATTGTGATGGGGCCACCTCTTGCTCCAGAAGCCAAGTACAGAATTCATTATTGACTTTACTGTTTTCCATCAATTTTTAGATACCAATCTTTCTATCAGCTTTCCAGGACTCACACAGTTACCTTCTCTATAGCTCCTTCCATCCCCGGCATACTAAAAACTCTCTATCTCTTTCACAGCTTCTTAGACTCTGCCATCTCAGCATTGATGAGGCTGACTTCTGTAATGAAGCACTCAGAATGAGGAGTTTCTTTATTGATCAATGATTCCCTTCTCATATTATGGACAGGGCCCTCAATCAATGCAGGATTAGACCTCATAAGACCCACTCTGAGGAACCCTAAAAATGAAATCTGCATCCCGCTTGTCCTCCCATTCCACACTAACACTCTGTCTCTAAATAGATAGATAGGCAGATACTTTATTAATCTGAAGGGGAAATTCACATACTCCAGCAGCAGCATACTGATAAAAAACAATATTAAATTAAAAGAGTGATAAAAATGCAGGTATAACACACAGTAACTTTGAATAATATTAACGTTTACCCCCCCAGGTGGAATTGAAGAGTTGCATAGTGTGGGGGAGGAACGATCTCCTCAGTCTGTCAATGGAGCAGGACATTGACAGCAGTCTGTCTCTGAAGATGCTCTGCTGTCTGGAGATGATACTGTTCAGTGGATGCAGTGGATTCTCCATGACTGACAGGAGCCTGCTGAGCGCCTGTCGCTCTGCCACAGATGTCAATCTGTTCAGCTCCATGCCTATGATAGAGCCTGCCTTCCTCACCAGTTTGTCCAGGCGTGAGGTGTCCCTCTTCTTTATGCTGCCTCCCCAGCACACCACCGCGTAGAAGAGGGCGCTCACCACAACCGTTTAGCACTGGTCATTAAACAAAAAAACTCCATTTTTCAGACTGATCACTACATAGGAGCCTTTTCCTAACCCTCTCTTGATCTCCTTCCATCAATCACCTAACCTATGCAGACTTTTTATCCATAGCTCTCTTAACAGAGGAGAGCCACATTCCCCTCCAGGCACTTTGTACTCTAACAGGGCCACTGTGTCAGTTGTTACTAATAATACCCTTGTACCTGGTTCCTCTGGTTATTTCGGTATTAACAAACAGGCCTCCTAACCCTTTAAAAGTCTTATGTATTGCATTTCTTGAAGGAAGTGTCCCACCATCGACATAGGAAGAACAGAGAGACAACTAGTGGAACATTACTGGAGGAACAACTGAGCCATTAAAATCAAAGACCTGACAAAGCCATTTGTAGAAAACTCCACATCTCTTGTTCATAGCCACAGCTCCCCATTTGTGTTCTTCCACAGGTCTTCAAAGACACTTTTCAAAGATAAATAGAAGACGCAAAGATCATTCTAAGTCTTGGGTCATATATTTCTCCAGGTCTTAATGATCGACTAACATTTTAATCAATCCATTCATCTTCACTAATGGCAGACTTTTCTTACCTGTTCTCGCCTTTTCTCTTTACATCTGCCCTGACTTTGTTCCCTCCTTCCCCTACAGTTTATGTTACCTGCTCTTTTCCTTTTCACCTGATGAAGGCTATACAGCAGAAATATTGAGTCTTTAACCTTGTTTTCTTTTTTAAATTGAAAATAACCTTTAACCTGATTTTTTAATATGTTATTAATAATATCTGATTCCAACAAAACACATTATCTTTAACACAAAACATAAAAAAGCACACAAACACAAAAAAACAATGGCTAATGTCCCTTGAGGACTAGGACTATCTCTCAAAATTGCCCTCAGGATATGCATGATAATGTATTCGAACCTTCTCAAGGGTATCACTGCCTTTGTGAGCTCTCCTCACCATGCTGTCTGTCTTTTTATTCCTGCACTTTCTCACCTGCCTCTTTCCTCACAGATCAGAGTTGCTACACACTTTCAGAGTTAAGTGTAATGCATTACTAATATAACACGTTATGTAAGAATGTTACTTTTTTGTTTCAGGAGTTATATAATGTACTTCTTTTAAAAAATAATCAATAATATTACATTGACCTTGACATGAAAAGTAATAATGTTACTTAAAATCTGCACTGATGTTCATTTATTATAGAAATTCACCAGGCTAATACTGCAGAGCTATTTAGAAAACTGCTAAAAACCCATTATTTTAAATTACTTTTTCGTAGCTACATTTTAGTTGTATCCCTATTAGTCTATAAGAGCACTGAATTATCATGTTCCTCTGGGTTCTGCAATTGCCTACTAATCTGTACAATTCTCTGCAATCTGCACCACCACCACCTGATCATGGTACCATGCTGTCCTCTGTGTTTATCGATTGAATGGTGGGTGTTCCAGATGTCCACATGATCATCATCATCAAATTTTTTCATGTCAAGCCTGAAAACCATAAGGACTGATTCAGAACATCTATGTTTGGTAGAATGCCCAGTGGAGTCTGGGTTGTCATTTGACCTTTGAACCCCTGCTGATTTTGTTTTTATTTTCCCCAGCCTGACTGGAGTTTTTTTTTAAATTTTTCTGTCCTTCTGGCCATTCGACCTTACCTTTTTCTTTGTTACATACTTTATAACATTATTGCCTAATCTTGTTTGTTTGTTTTATATTAACTTCCTTTTATTTCATTTTTAAAGCACTTTGTGCTAAATTGTTTGTATGAAAACATGCTATATAAGTGAATGTTGTTGTATTCTGATATATTTGCGACCATGCAGCTGTCACTACTCTTTTATTGTTATATTATGCTGTTATCACTCACAAAACACAGTCACAAAACCACAAAATATAAATGTCACTTCTCATGGCAAATCTGCTATTGAACCTTCAAAACCTTATTTCTTTGTATATCGTGGAGGACTTGCAGCCCGCATCTACTGTGGAGTCACACCTGCTATCAGATACCACTGTTTTTGAAGTGAGTCACAGACAGAAAAACAATCATAAGTATCTTTATGATGCCTATAAAAAAAAAACTGAATGTGAACTAAAAAGGAGGTGCAGTTTATTTGTACTACTGCTGATATTTGGTTTATGAACAATAAACATTTTTGGGGGAATTAATGTCCATTGGATTGAATCTAGCTTCTTCTTCTTTTTCTTTGATTTTCGGCTGCTCCTGTTAAGGGTCGCCAGAGCGGATCATCTTGTTTCCATATCCTCCTGTCTTCTGCATGTTGCTCCCTGACGCCCACCTCCTGCATGTCCTCTCTCACCACATCCATAAACCTTCCCTTAGGCCTTCCTCTTTTCTTCACCTCTGGCAGCTCTATCCTTAGCATCCTTTTCCCAATATAGCCAGCATCTCTCTGACTTTGTCGCCCAACCATCAAACTTGAGCTGACCCACTAATGTCCTCATTTCTAATCCTGTCCATCCTCGTCACATCCAATGCAAATCTTTGCATCTTTAACTCTGCCACCTCCAGTTCTGTCTCCTGCTTTCTGGTCAGTGCCACCGTCTCCAACCCATATAACATAGCTGGTCTCACTACTGTCCTGTAGACCTTCCCTTTCACTCTTGCTGATACCCGTCTGTCACAAATTACTCCTGACACTCTTCTCCACCCATTCCACCCTGCCTAAACTCTCTTCTTCACCTCTCTTCCACACTTCCCGTTGCTCTGTTGCACAAAAAGCTGCCACTGTTTACAGAGACATTCAGAGCCACCACATCTATTGATGAGGTACATACTTCATAATCCTGGATTATAAAACTGCAACTAGTTTGGAATGTCTCTATTGATTTCCTGGAAGTAAGCACACCTTCTTATGATTTAAGACACCCGTCCCATCTTGCACTCTTGTTGAAAGACTGTACAGTTCTAGAAGTCTTGGGAAGAACTCACACCAAACTAAAATTCCCTTTCAGATTTGTGTTTGGAAAGGCTGCTATTTGGGAACTATGAGCTAGTATGTTTGATTTGTTTTTGCTTTTGTTAAATATGCAAAACTTAACTTGATTGCGAAAAGTTCACAATTACATAATATATGAACAAATTTAAATGAGTTGCATTTAATACACAAAAATGAGGAGGCCTTTGTATGCCAGAGTTCAGCAGTACATATTTAATTTAAAATCAATAATGAAAAATATATGTCTTTGATTTATTTATTGCTTTACTGTGATTATTCATTTGAATTTTCCCATGGAATTTATAAAGTTTACAATCTAATCTAATATATTGAAAATAGACATACTGGAACTGCTATTGTATGCTTGCTTGTCTGTGAGTGCACATTCAATTTCAGATGTGTCCACAAATGTTCTGCACCAGTGGTTCCCAAACTCAGTCCTGGGGACCCACTGTGGCTGCAGGTTTTTGTTCCAACCAACTTCCGTTTTTCATTGGACTCTTAGCCTAATTAAGTGAGTCATTATTTCCCAGTTTTTGTGTTTTGGAGTCAATGTAGAAATTACAAACTAAGTTTGGTAGATTTTTATTAAAATGTAATAAGCAGTTATATGGGGAATATATTGTTTTTTTAAGTCATTAACTGTATTTTCAACCTAATTTTCATTCTGCTTTTCCACTTGTGCTGGTTATTTAATTGATTATTTACCAATTAGTGGGTCTGACACTGAAGTTGTTACAGCTTTCATCATCCCGGGTGTCTGCTATGCTGGTTGGTAATTGTCACTATTAGGGTTAAATGAAGGGAGCAAACTACACAGGAAAAGGGGAAAATAATATGAAACAACAAAAGAGAGTTCGGCATTTACAGCTTTAGAAAAAAATAGAAATATTCCTAAATGTCTTATTAATATAAAAACCATACTGTTGTGTTTTTCTGAATGCAGAATAAGAGAAGAGTAAAAAAGACCAGCTAATTAAATGAGATCAGTTGTTATCAATTATTATCACCGATTGTGAATCTGGTTGGAACAAAAACCTGCAGCCACGGTGGGTCCCCAGGACCGAGTTTGGGAACCACTGTTCTGCACTATTTTAAGAGATTTTCTTGCTGAATATGTTTGAAAGTTTCATACTTTTTTGTGAGGTAATAAAAGTAATATAATATCTTTATATATAATACGCTACCGTGGCTGTTAGTTTGTCTGTCCAGGATTTTAAATCACCTGTAGCTTGCAAACCGTTTGACCTATTGACCTGAAATTTGGTACAAATATACTATGTGACATCTACTATTCACTTTTGGGGTGATGATTGACCTCCAAGGTTATTCCTATTTTTATTTTATTTTATTGTAAAATCAACTCTCAGTATCGGCCAGCAGGGCGGCTGTGTGCCACATGCATATGGGCGCCGTTCTCATCCCTAATCTTAAATCATTCTTGAAGCAGATTAAGAAAATTCAGAATTAAAGATAACGTACTAAGTAATTGCAACACAAACTCTGAGTTAATCAGTTTTAACGCGAAAAGATGCCGATGAAAATAGAGAAGAAGCGGACCGCTAGGATGGAAAAAAGAAGAGCTGCTCAGGAAGCAGCAAGCGCATCAACCTCTGAGCAAATGAATGCGAAACGTACAGAGAAAGAGGATGAAAACTATGAATGCTCAAGGCAAGGGTATTAACTGCACGTTATCGTACGTTGTACATGACGGCCACAAGTGTTGTAAACTAAAGCTCAAATCACTTACAAAACAAATAATACTGACTCAAAATTAAAATAAAATCACAAGTAGGCACTGATTCATGAATGCTGAGAAATTTCTGTAAAAGTTCCCAAACCTCTATTTTTATTGCTTCTTGCAGCGTTAAAATATGAAGTGGAGTTTGAGTTGGTGCAAACCGGAGAAATGAGTGCTGACACTGTGCTGAACTCATGCAAGTGAAAGTGTTCAAAAATCCTTTCATCTGAAACTGAGAGGACAAAACAGATCAGCTCAGAGGGCAACATCCCCTTTTCACGCAACCCCCAACTCGTCACTGGGACAGCTTATAAACAATAATTACTTGAAAAACCAAAAGGAAAACACTTCATATTTCAAGTCACTTGTTCTTGGTAGCTGACTGATGATACTTCTTTGTCCTGATAATAAAACAGCTAGCAGTGTAGGGGGAGCTCTGGAGCAGATTTGGTAAAGAGAGCATAAAGGCTTGTGGCAGACCATAAACCACCTAGCAGTGCTGATCAATGCACTAACCTTGATGTCCACATCTTTACTTGGCAGAACACTGTGTGTACTCTGTGGGAGCACTTGTTTGTACCGGGCACTGGTTCTTGTTATGTGTACACAAAGGTTTTTGTGAGAGATAAGGGGACTGGGAGATGAATGACAAAACCCTACTGTCAAGTCAGACAAGTGTACTCGACATGATTGACGTGTTTAAAATTGTGAAGGGAATTAGTATAGTGGATCAAGAATGTTACTTTAAAATGACTTCATCAAGAACATGAGAACACAGTTGGAAACTCGGTACATTTTTCTTCACACAAAGTTATAGACACATGGAATAAGTTACCAGGTAATGTGGTAGACAGTAGGACTTTTGGAACCTTCAAAACCCGTCTTGATGTTATTTTGGAAGAATTAAATGGAGAGGGCCGGCGAGCTTTGTTGGGCTGAATTCCCTATACTCATCAAAATGTTTCCAATGTTCTAATGTTCTAGTAACACTTGTTTCAAAACAGATCCTAAACTGATGTTTATTTGATTATATTGAACTCATTTGTGAATCACTTTAGATAAAAACATCTGCTAAATTAATAAATGTAAAGGACTGTAAAGTAAAGGAAAGGAGCCTGTGTACACTCAGAATGCCATTGCTGAAGTATAGATCCAGTCCTGAATTGTCACTCAGGTAACTGTGTTTCTACAAGCAACAGTAGCAGAGGAAAACAAATTAAACTAAACAAGGAAATTAAGGAAAGAAATAAAGGAGTTCAACAAAAAAGAGACAGGTTTAGGCTGTGACAGGCTAGTGGATTAAAACCTTTTTAGTTTTCAGCATCGAAGGCAACATGAAGACCTAAATTAAGTCTTCAAAATTTAACGAGGCATCGCTATACTTTAATGTATCCATTGGCACTATTTCAATTAAACAACAAATCACAGAGAAGTGGAAATTTAGGGGAAGCGCATTTTGTTAAGTTTTTTTACAGTTTGTGATTATTGCTTTGTTTATTTAAAATTGCTGGTTTCTTCAACATTTTTTTGCCTCTGTTAAAGGGTTTTAATTAAGGAATTTGTCCTTGGGCTTGTTCGCTTTTGGATTGCCATGTTGGCAACTTTGTTTGCCTTTTTTTTTTGCTCTTTTGATCATATTTTTATATTTTTAATGAAGATTCTTTTGTGGCCCAGCTCTCTGCATACCAGGGGACTCACGTATAAACGGTGCGTACGTACAAAAATGTTGCGTACGCCTGTTGCTGTGCTCATGTCGAGATATATAAAAACTAAACTTGGAGTAAAGCCACACACTTTTTTCATTATGTCATTTACCTTTCTTTTTCATATTCACCTCCGTGCCGCAGTATTTATCAAATACACTGAAATTAATTGCATATCATTTACAAATTTAATTCACTTGATTGTGTGCTGAACTAGCGCTGGCTTTGCAAAGACAGACTTTGAGGAATTGTGCTCTACCTGCTCCTTTGCAAGTTCTCTCCACACTCACATTTTAAGCCAGTGGCGCTTTTCAACATGAACTTGCTGATGATCAGGTATTTCTCAGACATCACTGAGTTGCACCATGCCAGCTGTATATATGGATTATATGCTTGTCATCCAGATAGATAAAATTTCCTTACACTGTGGTTGAACAGGCAAACATCAAAGCACAATTTGCAGCAACATCCGGTTTTCCAAATGTAATCAGGGTGGTCAGCTGCACGCACGTTCTATTGCAATGGCGCTGGACAAGTTACATCATCCAGGGATGAATCACCAAATGAATTAGCTGGCATTACACTATGTATAGCAGGAGAGCCTATAAAAACAGCAAGTCTGCACAGTCACAGGTGCTTTTTCCAACTAGTGCAGAAAAAGGCAAGCAGTCCTTTAAGAATAGTGAGTCACCTCAAAGAACCATGAAAAGAGCAGAGAATCGATCCATTGCGTGTACATCCAGGGTCTGAAGATCTGCTGGGCACAGCAGCACCTGGAGTCACGTCCTTGACACTGTGGGGTCAACTTTTGTAATATTGTCTTAAACAGAATAAACAGGAGTTGGGCTGGGATTCACTTTTCATGTCAACTTAGATATCTGATCACTTCTTTTTTATTTTGGGCACTGTGAGACTTTCTGAACTTGAATAAGTGTCTCCGCCACGCTGTATCACTCCATCAACTTCCTTTTGTTGCTTATGCCACTGCTTAAGCCAATAAATAGTACATTTTTTCCTTGACTCCACTTCACATTCTTTTTTCCATGTGCATTTACCTTGAAATTCTTTTTTCCATGTGCATTTACCATTGTCTTTTAACAAAACACTGAATGTAAGTGGCTATTTGTATTGATTTGCATATTCAAATATGTGAAATTCTGGGAGGAGTCTACGTGGGGCTGTAGGCATGTGCACGTGCATTAAATTTCATGTTTATTGGGGTTTAAAGGGGTAGTGCGTGGAATTTGGTGTACTCTCAGTTTTATGCATCTGGATCTTTTTGTGCTTAATTAAATAAGTTATCAAACAACTATAAAGGTTTGGGGATTGGCCCCTTGTAATATTTTGCTCCTGGTCAAGATGATAAATAAATATTTTATCAGACATTCGACCATTGGTAAGTGACTTCTCTCGGCTTTTATACACAAATGAATCAAAATGGCTACAGGAAGTGATAATAACAGGATATGACGTAATCAGTGGGGACTGGAAGTGACGTCATCATAGTGGGGCCGGAAGTGACGTCATCAATGGGAGCCAGAAGTGACGTCATCATAGTGGGACTGAAAGTGACGTCATCAGTGTGCACCGGAAAGTGACGTCTTCATGGCGGGACCGGAAAGTGACGTCATCAGTGGGAGCCGGAAGTGATGTCATCATGCTAAGTTTGGAAGAGACGTGATCAACAGGAGCCGGAAGTGTTGTTATGGAGATTGAATGGTAGGATGAACCGTTATCTGCTGAATCAATTATGTCAGGTACTTTATTGTTTCTATTCTTTAGTTCTGTAAGGTCAGAAAGAGAGGCATTAACACTGTCACTGTCATTACACCATCTTGTAACCATTCACTCACCTCTGGGCCTGTTGATTGCCTCCTAAGCGCACGTGTGTGACAGTGTGTACACACATTTCAACTTTTGTCTGTATGCCATATTTTATTTTAATTCTATGCACAGTGTTATACATGAGGCCCCAGGGGTTTTTGGTAATTCTCTTACTTGTGAGGGCATTTTGATTATGTTTTGGAATTTTATATACATGTCTTTTAACTTTTGATGACCACTGTAGACCAAAACCTGCCATCAGAGTAGGCAGTCAGGCTGTGTTGGAGTGAACTTTAACTGGGAAGGCTACTAGGCAGTCTGGCCTGCTTTTTGGTTCTGTTATGGAGGTCTGACATCATTTTGGCTATTTCATGTGCTGCAATCAGAACACATTGAAGAAAGAAGCCAGTAAGTACTTCTTTACACAGTAAATATAGTAATTTGTAACAAACTTGCAAGTAATAGAGTTGAAAAAGTGTCTGAATGAGATTCTGGGCAAATTTAGCTATTAGTTAGCTAAATGAGTCTGATAGACTGAATGGTTTCTCAATTTTCAAATTACTTACATTTGTTATGTTTCTTAAAAGCCTTTCTTATTCAAGTCAAAAGACTAACTAATTTGTATTGAACTTTATGAAGTCAGTTCTCCTATGAGCCTTTATTTTTGTATTAATTGAACTCCATTAAGTTAGGTATCCACTGTACTTGCATTTCTGTTTCAGCCCACTCTAGTTGCCTTCTCCGTATACGGTACAGTAGTTCTTTTAGGTGTTGTTATGTTTCAGTAAGTGTGCTTCCTGCCTTAACTATACTTTCTGTTCATCGTATCATGTCTGTTGTTTTTGAATGATCATTTTGTAACTCTAACCTGATGTTTCCTGAAGCTATGGATTGGCACTATGTAAGAATATGGAGGGATGTTTCCCAGTTTGTTCTTCTAGAATAGGCTCACCTCAGTGAGAGTTGTGTGATTTAGGACTTGAATTGCTTGTTTCATGTCCTGCTGCACCATTTCCTTTGGGATGAGGTCTTAATTTTGACATGTCCCTTTCTTTGATTGTTCTTCTGTAGACTTGCTTGTGTATTTCAGATCACTGGACTGCTATGTGGCTCTTGGAGGGGATGGCCTGATGTTCTCTAGAAGACAAATTCAACATTTTTTACGAACAACAACATTTCTTCATATAGTACTTTTAAAGTACAGTATATAGGTACTTGAAAGAGGTTTAAAATAAAAGAAATCATAAAGGTTATAAAACAATAAAAAACTAAACAGCAATTGTTAATAAAAGGTTATTTAAGACAAAGGGAGAGTTGGGGTCAGTCCATGCTGCCCAATTAATGAACACAAATTCAGGGGAAAAAGAAAAGCCCATCAAAATTACTAGGCATCTATTAGTCATTTATAGGCTACATTAGCTGGTTCTTCCTCAGGTTCCATTTTTTCAAATAAAAATTTCTCCCATCAAAAGTGTATCCTTCTCAGAGGTAAGTTGGGTAAGTGAATGCTGACTTCTGGTGTCGTCTTTCCTTAAATAGGTCCTGGGGTGGAAGCGGCAGGAGCTCCCGGCGAGACCTAGAAGTGATGTCAGAAGTTGTCTCTGAACTCATCTGGTCTGCAGATGAAATAGAAGGAGGTGTTAGTGGCCAGAATGCTAAATAAATGCTTTTGAAACTGAGGTGTCAGCTTGCCAGAGCCTCCCTATATGCGCGTGTAACTGTAAGAATGAAACCATAAGTTTCCAGTTTAACACAAAATGCTATGGTCAGATAGCCAGGGAGAAGAAGAAGAGAAGAAGAAAACAAAAATCTCCAGACGTCTGTAGCTATATGGGGTTCCAAAGTCAAAAATACCAGCCAGCCCCCCGCTGGTTATACTATCAAACATGAAAATGTCAGTGATTATTGCTTACATCAATATGACAATAATCTTATTTAGATTTCTGCATTGTTCATTGTTCATTATTTATTCACAGCCCCACATGTCACTACAATGTGCTTTGATCAGATGGAAGTGGAGCAGAATGCCACCACAAAATATCTAAAAAAAACAAAAGTTGTGATTAGTGATTAATCTAGAGAGTTACATTTATAATATGAGCCAATCCTCAAAAGAAATTAAAGAAGAATGAATAGTTTTTGAATTGCTCAGCTGTATTGGCTTTGTGCACCTCCAGTGAAACTTTACGAAACACCAGCATGCTTATGTGCTGATGTTCGGTTCTCTGGAAGTAGAACATTTCTCCAGAACACCAAAAAATAGACTTATCTGTCTATAAAATATTTTTCCAGACCTCTTGTTGATTTTCCAAGCCCAAATTTGATTAGTGAGCCCTGGTTTTGTCTTTGGTACTCTTCCATGGATTTTTGCCAAAATGTAGTTCTAAGGTTCTCTGTGATCGCGTGAAAAAGTGTATACCCAGGATGAGCACTCTTTGGAAGATTGGGCACTGTCCCAGCCCATCTCTGTTTGGACATAATAGTTATAATCTTGTGGCACAGAGTACATTATGTGCTACAGCTTCAACTATTGGCTACATATACGACTCTTCTTATCTCCTCATTCCTTTTATCAAGCCCTTGTAGCATTCAGAGCACAACAATTAGAAGAACAAGCAGCTTTTAGGTATGGCCCTAGGAAATTCAATAGTGTAGACAAAAGCTTTTGTTTATTTTCCTTTTCACTGCCATTTCTATTGTTTTTGAAAGAGTACTTTTAATGTTTTTTGTTTATATGTGATTTCTGTTATTCTTTTTTTTAAATATTGTTTATGTACACTACTTCTGTGGGTGGAACCCAAGAGGTGAGGCCAACATGATGTCTTTATATTGCTGTGTAAGGTTCCTTGTTAGCTGATTACAGTTGAGTGCATTTCATTTTAAGTGTTCTTATGGATTTTATGGATTGTTGTGACTTTTTGCTCTGCCCTTAGTTACTGTCCACTAGATTGCAGATTTAGACTTTGTTTGCCTTGGATTGAGTTTTAGCAAAATATTTGTCTTTTTTTCTTGGTTTTCTTTCATTTTTTGATTATTTAATAAATCCTTTGAATTTAAAGAACATTGATTTGTACTTGCTCTTTTAAACCAGAGGTTTACATTCATGCTCTCTCTTGGAAGGCAATTGTTGTGAATTTTACAAATTTAAAGTATTCTGAAACATTTAATTTTTAGCCTGTGCAGGCCGTAAAGCCTGCCTTTTGAGATAATGATCATGCTGCCTAACTTTGAAGCTTGTCTGTTCCTGAGACTGACTAGTGAAGTCCTGATCAGGGTTTTGCACATTTCGAGGCCTGTTCACCCCTATTTTGACCACTTTATGCTGCAGCTTCATAACACATGCAGGTTATTCTTGAAGGTGAAGAGGTGTTAGATGAAGGGTTTCATGAGAATACGTCAGTCATGATGTACATCTTCTTTACTCATTGATCCATCTTATTCTTCATGCAACTGAATGTTATCTAAATGCAGTCAATATTGCAGGTGCAATTTTATGGTAAACATCTGTTCTGACTTAGGAGTCTCAAAGTACTTAAATCCAAAAAGATTTCAAAAGTACTTCTGGAATGCATTAAAAAATCAGAAAAATATGCCATGATAATCTGTAAATAAGATTTCATTGTCTTTCACTAAGGCGATGGTCCATGTAAATTTAATGAAATGATCATTTAATACTGGGACATCAGTTTGTCACCTTTTACCTTTAAATCAGTCTTTAAATCATCTGATTTGTTACTTTTTATCCTGTTGATTATGTGCAGAAGTGTATTTTGCTTACAACAACAACAACATTTATTTATATAGCACATTTTCATGCAAAAAAGTAGCTCAAAGTGCTTTACATAATGAAGAAAATAAAAATAAAAGACAAAGTAAGAAATTAAAATAAGACAGCATTAGTTAACATAGAATAAGAGTAAGGTCCAATGGCCAGGGAGGACAGAAAAAACAAAAAAAAGAAAAACTCTGGACGGCTGGAGAAAAAAATAAAATCTGCAGGGGTTCCAGGCCACGAGACCACCCGGTCCCCTCTGGGCATTCTACCTATCAAAAATGAAATAGTCCTCTTTGTATTTAAGGTTCTCACAGAAGGACTTGATGATGATGTTCATGCAGACTTCTGGCTTTTAATCCATCAATGTTGGAACATCACGGTGCTTTGAGTAGATGGTGGTGGCGCAGAAAGAAAGAAACCAGAAAAAAAAACAGAAGAGAGAGTAGGGGTTAGTACGGATTTTAGAGCCACCATGAATAGTTATTATAATGAATTGGATATACAGAGTATCAGGATTAAATTACAGTGAAGAGCTTACTCCTGTTTTACATGCTGTAACACTCCACAGGCACTCCAAACAGACAACGGCCTAAGTAATACTTTACACTGGGGAAAGATGACGGGGGACTTCTGCCATTGCCATTTAGATAGCCATTTAAAAGTATTTTCAATCTTTGTTAAAGTGATAACAGAATGAATTGAGTTAAATAATAGTTTTCAAGGCCGTGTCTGAAGCATGGAAATTGTTTTGACTGCCACGGCATCATTTGCTGTCTGCATTTGACAGCTGTAAAGCTACCACTTAATTCCTTAGAGTAAGGTGTCATCTGTGAGCACTCCATCATGGCTTATACAGTATGAAACTTTCAGCCACACTTTTAATGTCCATTTAAAGAGAAATCACCAAGAGAAAAATAATAGTTTCATTCAGCTTATGAGATATACCTCATAAAATATCACATCAGACAATGCAGATTCTTCTTTGCAGATAGACTACAGTTCAGAGGAACCTCCCTGCAAAAACAGGAAAACTACAAAAGCCCCCCCACCCCCCCATCGATTTTGTTCTACCAATTGTTATTTCTTCATTCTTTGCTTATCCCTTTTTAATTTCTGCTAATTAATCACCCTTTTCTATATCACCTGGGATTCCTAAGTTTAATTCTGGGTTTGGGAGTGACCCATGAGTGCCACATACAGGTGAAGTTTTGGAATTATTGCAAATTTATCACAAATAAGAAAACGAAATATCTCATTGATGTAAGTATTCAGACACTTTGCTATGACACTTGAAGTTTGTCTTAGGTGCATCCCATTTTATTTTAGTCATCATTGAGATGTTTCAACATCTTGTTTGGAGTCCACCTGTGGTCAATTTAATTGATTGGACACAATTTGGAAAAGCTCACTACAACTGCATGGCAGCTTGAGTGGGGAGGTGTGTGACAAGAGGTCTGTGGTGAAGCCTGATTTTTAAATAAGTAATTGGGTCCTGGAGTGTGCAGGCTCCGAACGGGTGTGGGTGTGTGCACATGCTGGTGCCACTTCGAGGTTCATTTGGCTGATCATGCATTCACATGCAAATGCAAGTGGGTCAGTCAGGTGCCTCATTCACATGGAGAACAGCACCTGCACCCAATCAGGCAATTTATAGGGAGCCTGCATGGCAGAGAGGGGATTAGATCAAAGAAAGATGAGGGAAATGAACGAATGGAGGTTAAGGAATGAAAAAGAGGCAGGACTGCTGAGTAGCCCATGTTGTAATGTGTGGAGAAAGGTGGTTGAGAGTTTGCCCTGTGGAAGCGAGCAGCAGGCCTGTGCTTAAGTGCGGCACTGGAGAAGGGGTGGTCCTTAGTGCAATGAAGGGGAATAGGAGCAATCCTGTGGTGCAGCGTCTCCATTCTGATGCCAATGGACTGGCTGTGAGGGACACATGTGGGGTTACCAAACCCGGGACAAGTGGATGACTACACCTGTAGGCATCTCCTCAGCTTAGCTCATCAGGACCTTGCAGCATGAGGAGACACTCACTGACAGGAGCTGTCATCCACTTATGCCAGGTTTGGGTTCCTACTGCCATGTCTCCCTCAGCCAGTCCATTGGAGTTTAGAAAGAGGCATTGGGCTAATGCGTGTTTTAATAGAGAAACCTTCCTGGGATTTTAACCTCATTTTTATTGATTTATATGTTGGATTTTAACCTCTATGATTCACTTTGCTTTTATGGATTTATTTAGTTAATGAAGATCTTTTGGACTGCACTTCTTGAAACACTGTTTGGATTTAATAAAAGCACTTGGCACTTCTGCTTCAAAAACCCCTTGCTGGCTGTGTGTGTTCTAATTTGCCCGGCTTATCTTAGTTTATGACTATCGACGGTTCCGGGTTGAAGAGGTTCCTGGAAGCAACCAGGTAGAATGGAGCCGACCAGGACCATCACAAACACACCTGTCTAATGAGGACCCCAAAGCTGACAATGTGTATCACACCAAAAACCAAGTTATGAGGCTGAAGGAATTCTCTGCCGGCTTTAGAGACAGGCAATGATCTAGGGAAGGCTACAAAAACATTCTAAAACATTGAAAGTTCCCAAGAGCACAGCCTTAAAAATAATAATTATGGAGGGCCCCCACAGTTCTTAAATGGAAGAAGTTTGTAACAACTATAACTCTTTCTAGAGCTTTCCACCTGGTCAAACTTAGCAATCAGGAGAGAAGGGCTTGGTGAAAGAGTTGACCACATATCCAATAGTTAATTCGCCTGAGCTCAAGAAAGCCTGTGTGGAGATGCGGGAAGCTTCCAGAAGCACAAACAACACTGCAACCCTCCACTAATCTGTGCTTTATGGCAAAGTGGCCAGATGATGCGTGAAAGCCTGTATGGAGTATCAAAAGAACTCTTAGACTATGACAAAGAAGATTTTCTTGTCTGATGAAACCAAGTTTGAACAGTCTGGACTCAATTCTAAGTATCATGTCTGGAGGAAATCAGGCATTGCTCATCATCAATATAAAACCATTACAACCATGAAGCAAAGTGGTGGCAGTATTGGTTTCAGTGTTAGAGCCAGGAAGACTATACAGGGTTGAGGGAAAGTTGAATGGAGCAAACTACAGAGATAACCTTAATTAAAACCTGATCCTGAGCGCTCTGAACCTCAGACAGGGCCGAATGTTCACCTTCCAACAAGACAGTGAGCTTAAGCATAAAGCAAAGATGACACAGGACTGGCGTAGTGTCAACTCTGTGAATTACATTGAGTGGCCCAGCCAGAGAACAGACTTGAACTCAATCAATCATCTCTGGAGAGACCTGAAAATGTCCACCAATGGTCTTTACCCAGCTCGACAGAGCCTAAGAGGATCTACAGGGAAAAATGGTAGAAAATACCCAAAAACAGAATTGTGCTATAACCAAGAAGACTCAAGGCTGTAATTGCTGCAAAACAGCTTCAACTAAATAGTTAGTAAAGGATCTGAATGCTAGTCTCAAAGTGAGATTTCAATTTTTTACTTTTAAGAAATTTGCAGAAGTTCCTAAAACTGTTTTCATTTTGTCATTCTGGGATATTGAGTGTAGCTTGATGAGGATTTAAATCGTTTTAATTTTATGCTGCAGCATAAGAAAATGTGTAAAAAGTGAAGGGGTTTGAGTACTTTCTGAATGTTCTGTATATATACAGTATATATATATATATATATATATATATATATATATATATATATATACAGTGCATCCGGAATGTATTCACAGTGCATCACTTTTTCCACATTTTGTTATGTTACAGCCTTATTCCAAAATGGATTAAATTAATTTTTATCCTCAGAATTCTACACACAACACCCCATAATGACAACGTGGAAAAAGTTTACTTGAGGTTTTTGCAAATTTATTAAAAATAAAAAAACTGAGAAATCACATGTACATAAGTATTCACAGCCTTTGCTCAATACTTTGTCGATGCACCTTTGGCAGCAATTACAGCCTCAAGTCTTTTTGAATACGATGCCACAAGCTTGGCACACCTACCCTTGGCCAGTTTCGCCCATTCCTCTTTACAGCACCTCTCAAGCTCCATCAGGTTGGATGGGAAGCGTCGGTGCACAGCCATTTTAAGATCTCTCCAGAGATGTTCAATTGGATTCAAGTCTGTGCTCTGGCTGGGCCACTCAAGGACAGAGCGCTCTGGAGCAGGTTTTCATCCAGGATGTCTCTGTACATTGCTGCAGTCATCTTTCCCTTTATCCTGACTAGTCTCCCAGTCCCTGCCGCTGGAAAACATCCCCACAGCATGATGCTGCCACCACCATGCTTCACTGTAGGGATGGCATTGGCCTGGTGATGAGCGGAGCCTGGTTTCCTCCAAACGTGATGCCTGGCATTCACACTAAAGAGTTCAATCTTTGTCTCATCAGACCAGAGAATTTTCTTTCTCATGGTCTGAGAGTCCTTCAGGTGCCTTTTGGTAAACTCCAGGCGAGCTGCCATGTGCCTTTTACTAAGGAGTGGCTTCTGTCTGGCCATTCTTACCATACAGGCCTGATTGGTAGATTGCTGCAGAGATGGTTGTCCTTCTGGAAGGTTCTCCTCTCTCTACAGAGGACCTCTGGAGCTCTGACAGAGTGACCATCGGGTTCTTGGTTACCTTCCTGACTAAGGCCCTTCTCCCCCGATTGCTCAGTTTAGATGGCCGGCCAGCTCTAGGAAGAGTCCTGGTGGTTTCAAACTTCTTCCACTTACGGATGATAGAGGCCACTGTGCTCATTGGGACCTTCAAAGCAGCAGAAATTTTTCTGTAACCATCCCCAGATTTGTGCCATGAGACAATCCTGTCTCGGAGGTCTACAGACAATTCCTTTGACTTCATGCTTGGTTTGTGCTCTGACATGAACTGTCAACTGTGGGACCTTATATAGACAGGTGTGTGCCTTTCCAAATCATGTCCAGTCAACTGAATTAAGCTGCAGAAACATCTCAAGGATGATCAGGTAAAAGTAAACAAGTAAACTTTTTTCACGTTGTCATTATGGGGTGTTGTGTGTAGAATTCTGAGGAAAAAAATGAATTTAATCCATTTTGGAATAAGGCTGTAACATAACAAAATGTGGAAAAAGTGATGCGCTGTGAATACTTTCCAGATGCACTGTATATATATATATATATATATATATATATATATATATATATATATATATATATATATATATATATGGAAGAGAAGGTCTGTGATACGGTTTGCATATTTGCAGCTGGAGATCCACAAAGGGAGAAAAAATTAATCACGTATTATAAAGTAGTTTTTATTCCTGACATCAACAGACACTTGGACATAAATCCAGCATATGAAAACTTAAGAAGAACACATTCATAATAAACAAGACTTTACACCCAATACCCCCCCTCCTGATCACACTGACTTAGCCACCCTCCCCACACGTAATTTTTTTGCTATATATTGCCTTTGATTCTTGTAAGTCTAAGCATTATCCTCTGATGAAGACCCCTGGCAGGGGTTGAAAGCTGAGGAATAAAAACTACTTTATTATACGTGATTCATTTTTTCTCCCTTTGTGGATTAACAGCTGCATATATACACTGTATATATATATATATATATATATATATATATATATATATATATATTATATATGAGAGATGGCCGGCAGCTTATCCCGGCCAATACATCCAGGCCACTAGATGGAGTCCTCCGTGCAACATGGAGGTGCCCCGGATTCCTGCTGGATATCGTGGGTGCTGCCAGGGGACGCTGCAGGGAGACACAGGGATTTCTATTTTCCCTATAGCCCAGAAGTACTACAAATGTTATGGGGACGGACGAACAGAAGTACTTCCGGGCTGAAGAAAAATATGAATCTTCAACCGACCCGGAAGTGCTAGTGAATCACATGGACTGGAGGACAGGAGCACTTCCGGGTCATGGACTATAAAAAGGACTATGGGAAACCCAGTAAGGACAGCCGGAGTTGGGAGGAAGTGTGACGGAGCTGCTGGGTGGAGGGGAGGATTTATTGTGATTATTAATTATTGAATTGTGTATTGTGGAGGTGGAGGTGCTTTGTGCACATTATAGAAGAAATTAAAACTATTTCTGGGACTTTTACCTGGTGTCTGGACGTGTTGTCTGTGGGTTACAGAGGGCAACAGCGGCCTCTAGTGTCACTATATATATATATATATATATATATATATATATATACAGTATATAGTAACAAAAGACAAGGATGGGCTGGCATCTCAGTTGGGGTGGATACTGTTCTCTTACATGGCCAGGAGGCCAATACAAGGTAATGGGATTGTGTGTCATGTATTCCCCCAGTACACTGGGTGGCATCATCCTTCTGATTGCTATTATTCATCTTTTCTAATTTTGTCACTACAAGTAATGGGAAGTCGCCTGGATGTAATTACTCCATGGATGATATGATAATGGACGGATATCTTATCCATATGTTTTTTCGAAGGAACAACATTTTTTCCAAGGTATGAATTTATCAGGGTTAAGAAAACATTTAACCTCCAAAACACTTTAAAAGCTCCTTGATTTAAATGGTGCGTTAGGGTTTACAATGTGCTAAAACTTAACTTACTTAATATTCCCAGACTGCTTATAAAATAAATGCCCAGAGGCTAAAAAACATCACACAGGTTAGTGCATGATAAAGCCTGGCAAAGAGCAAACCCCTCTGTGTTTATGGGAGTAAACATTTGGCACCCATGTCGCATGCTGTTGGTGTTCTTTTACAGACAATTGGAGCTCTGGTTTCCATTAGACTTCTCTTTAGGTTTTAGTGTTTTTAAATGCAGTATCATAGTCCACTTTCAATAGGCTTCAGGAATGCCTTCAGATCAGTTGAACTGCACTGGAGGTTGCTGAAGGAAGAGGAGAGAAACAGCAGGGGTTGTCTGCAGAGCAACAAGGAAAAACAGCACTCTCTGTCAGGGGCATGCCAAAATATGTGCTCCACAAGTGTGAAATATTTTCAGGCTGTGAAGCCTTCTCCTTTAAAACATTGCTTCCACTGTTTCTTTTTCCCGACCTTTCTGAATGGTTACATTCCTTTCACAACAGGACACTACATTAAAATTTGTAATGATATATGGGGTACGTCATTGGGACAAACAACTTGGCAGGCGTCTCTGTTTTACCCGGCGATTTACAGCCAATATGAATTGCCCAATAACATTACGGTTCAAGCGTTAGGTGTCACATATAAACTCTAAGGAAAGTCGATCCCTGGAAAGGTGGGAAGGACTTCTCAGCATGTCCCCAACAACAAGACATTGTTTGATACTGGCTGGGACAAGCAAAGTCAAGAAAGGCAGGATTGGCATCTAGATAAAGACTGCACTCTACTTGAAGAAAGATACAAGATTACCTGCCGTACCCACCCTTCACTATGAGGAATGCTCATGCTGGAAATAACATTGTATGTGTGTCATAACATAACATAACAATCATCCATTTGAAAACTGGGTTCTATTCAATAAGGGCGCGCACAAAAAGGCGAGCTTCAAAAGGGCGACCACAATTGGGTGCGGCGAATAAAGGCGCGCGTAAATAAAGGCAAGCTTCAAAAGGGCGACCTCAATTGGGCACAGCAAATAAAGGCAAACACAACAAAATTATTACAGAAAATTTATTAGATAAAGGCAATGATTGAATGTATAAAAAGGCGAAAGCAAGAATATTAAAACATTTGCTCAATTGAGGTCGCCCTTTTGAAGCTCGCCTTTATTTACGCGCGCCTTTATTCGCGGCGCCCAATTGAGGTCGCCCTTTTGAAGCTCGCCTTTTTGTGCGCGCCCTTATTGAAGGATACCTGAAAATTGTGGGGCAGTTCTGTCAATGCTGGAAGCATTTGGTTAAAGGCAGTGAGCACTCGAGCAGGGCCAGTTTAGAATCATGTAACTAACCTTATACACACGTCTTTACAATGCAGAGGAGAACCCCAACACATGGAAGAAAAGTTGTGCATTCAAAAGAGACACAAATTCCACACAAACAGAGACCGGGCAAAGAATCTGAACCCAGGATGCTGAATCCATGAGGCAGCAGCACTAACTGCTGTGCCACAGTAGGTATGGATGACCTGTTTATTTTAATGATTTTAAATACCTGTATGGTGCTACCTCTAAAGTTATTACCATTTATGCAATACCCTTTACATTTAATTTTTTATTAAATCTTCCTTTATATTAAACATAAATATGTTTGGAGATTTTTTCAGGCAGGGTGGCACAGTGGGTAGCGCTGCTGCCTCGCAGTTGGGAGACCTGGGGACCTGGGTTCGCTTTCCGGGTCCTCCCTGCGTGGAGTTTGCATGTTCTCCCCGTGTTTGCGTGGATTTCCTCCGGGTGCTCCGGTTTCCTCCCACAGTCCAAAGACATGCAGGTTAGGTGGATTGGCGATTCTAAATTGGCCCTAGTGTGTGCTTGGTGTGTGGGTGTGTGTGTCCTGCGGTGGGTTGGCACCCTGCCCGGGATTGTTTCTTGCCTTGTGCCCTGTGTTGGCTGGGATTGGCTCCAGCTGACCCCCTTGACCCTGTGTTCGGATTCAGCGGGTTGGAAAATGGATGGATGGATGGATTTTTCAGGTAAGGAAGACAAATGTTTTGAGGTAAGGTAGTTATGCTCATTAATCATGGTGCTGGAAAGGGATGACATGTTGCATGTTGATTAGCACAGACAAGTATGAATTTCGCTGTGCTCTTTACACATGAAAATAAGGACCTTACAAATCCCTCAATACATTTGGCTTGGCTCACACACTACACCATGATCCTTGTGTAATATGAAGAGACCAAATCGGCCTATTAGTTACCCATATATTTGGGCAACTCAGTTTCTCATCCTCTTTATCATTGTGTCACTGTGTAGTAGGAGTGGGCTCTCATGGCAGCCCTCCTCACCCATAACAGGTCAAGGAAATCACACATAAATAAAAATGTATCAAATGATCTTGCTGCCTCTCTGGGCCTTGTACAAGTCCTGAAGAGATGGAGAGAGATAGTGAGAGATGGCACATAAAGGGTGGGCTTTTCTGATGGAAGATAGCAAATGGATTTACTGTACCATCCCACCTAATAATCAGGGATCAGCACCTGTAGAGGAAGATGAAGAGACTCCACAGGCTTGTTGTTATCTCTGTTTATTTTGTACTTGGCATACTTTTATTAGTATCATTTTTATATTTTGTACCGATGGCACTTATCATTACTTATTCCATATTTAACAAAAATCAGACTTTGCTATAAATAATTCAAAGAATATGGCATGGTCAAAAATGATGGGACCCTTAACCTAATATTTTGTCGCATAACTTTTAGATGCAATTACTGCAAACAAGCAGTTCCTGTAGACTTCTGCACCGGTCCACAGGTAGTCTGCTCGCACTGTGTCAGGTCAGCATGTTTCAGTTCTTTCCATAGATGTTTGATCAAATTCAAATCAGGACTCATAGAGGACACTACATATTAGTCCAATGTTTAGCCATTCTTGGGGGCTTTAAGCAGTGATTTTTGGGCCTCCTTTGCATTGGTCTAACAGCATGCTCTCTTGTTCACCACAATGCATTATAAAAATAAAAATCAAAAAAAAAAAAAGTTAATAATAATAATAATAATAATCTCCTATTCAATACTCAGAGAAAGTTAAGGAAAGCAATAAATTGACTATTTTAATTTTCCTCCTGTCAGTAGTGTAAAACGTTATGTAACTTGCCAACTAAATATAAAACTACTACACAGTAAATGCCAATATTAGATGGTTACATTAATATTAAATCTGCAAGTGAAAATATTTGCTGGAAGAATTCCAAACCTTGTGATTGCTCAATCTAATGGACATACTCCTTTTCATTGTGTTACATTTCAAAAATGAAAAAGACCCAGAAAACGTTGCCATCTATTCCTGCTGAGTATATTGGAATGTAAGCAAGATCATTTTCAATTAGATTAAAATATGCAAAGAAAAATCTTAACCTTAAATAAACCATCCATTTTTTAAACTGACTTTTTCCAGTCTATTGCAGAGTATTGCATAACACATTTATCCTCCCACTCATATCAGGTAAATTTAGGCTTACATGCCCATCTTAGGGAAGTCAACATGCATGCTTAGAGCAGTGAGATGGCAATAAATACTTTTGTTTTCTTTCTTATTTTCCTCATGAGACTAATATTCAGGGGTATTGTCTGTATGGAGTTTACACGTTCTCCAGGTGTCTCATGTATAAAACTTTCTGTAAATATGTGTACTCCAAAATACAGGTAAAAGCATTCACTAAAAAAAATCTGATTTATAAAACCTGGCATAGACACATTTCTATACAATTTACCTTCGTAAATCACAATCATTTTGTGAATGTCCATACTTGAACATACCACAAGTCCTGCCTGGTTGCCACCCTGAAACAACCATAAGTGGACTATGCAAATGAACCACATACACATGCAATCACAACACTGCACTGGCTGGTAGAGCAACCTTCCACCTGAAACATCCAGCCACTGCAAATTGCATTTGAGGAGTCCTATGGTGTTCTCTGCACCTCATTGTAGCACCTAGTCCTCTGCACTCTGCAGTTGGGGAAAGATGTAAGGCGCCACCATCAGATTTATAAAACCTGGCATATGCACATTTCTATGCAATATATTGTTTATTCAGCACAATCACCTCGTAAATGTGCATTCGTGAACACACCTTGAATGCTACCCTGAAACATCCATATAAGGAGTATGCTAGTCAACCTCATACATATGCATATGTCATGATTCTGCCAACTTCATTGGACGGTAGAGCAGCCTCCCTCCTGACACATCAAGACTCCACCTCCTGCATTCAAGAGTATCAGGCTGTGCTCTGCAAACTCTTCTTCTTCTTTCGGCCGCTCCCGTTAGGGGTCGCTACAGCAGATCATCTTCTTCCATATCTTGCATCACCCCCGTCCCAAAGATGTCACGTCCTAGTGAGCTGAACGACTTCCGGCCTGTCGCTCTGACGTCACATGTGATGAAGACCATGGATCGGCTGCTGCTTCACCACCTGAGGCCACAGGTCCAACACGCCCTCGACCCTCTGCAGTTCGCATACCAGGAGAAGGTGGGAGCGGAGGATGCCATCATCTACATGCTGCACCGATCCCTCTCCCACTTGGACAGAGGCAGTGGTGCTATAAGAATTATGATTCTAGACTTCTCTAGCGCCTTCAACACCATCCAACCTATGCTCCTTATGGACAAGCTGACAGATATGGGAGTAGATTCATACCTGGTGGCATGGATTGTGGACTATCTTACAGACAGACCTCAGTATGTGCGTCTCGGGAACTGCAGGTCTGACATTGTGGTCAGCAACACAGGAGCGCTGCAGGGGACTGTACTTTCTCCAGTACTGTTGAGCCTATATACATCGGACTTCCAATACAACTGCAAAAGTTCGCTGACAACACTGCTATCAGGAATGGGCAGGAAGAGGAGTATAGGAACTTAATCAAGGACTTTGTTAAATGGTGCGACTCAAACCACCTACAACTGAATACCAGCAAAACCAAGGAGCTGGTGGTGGATTTTAGGAGGACCAGGCCCCTCATGGACCCCGTGATCATCAGAGGTGACTGTGTGCAGAGGGTGCAGACCTGTAAATACCTGGGAGTGCAGCTGGATGATAAATTAGACAGGACTGCTAATATTGATGCTCTGTGTAAGAAAGGACAGAGCCGACTATACTTCCTTAGAAGGCTGACGTCCTTCAACATCTGCAATAAGATGCTGCAGATGTTCTATCAGACGGTTGTGGCGAGCGCCCTCTTCTACGCGGTGGTGTGCTGGGGAGGCAGCATAAAGAAGAGGGACACCTCACACCTGGACAAACTGGTGAGGAAGGCAGGCTCTATTGTAGGCACAGAGCTGTACAGTTTGACATCTGTGGCAGAGTGACGGGCACCTCTCTCTTCACCTTGCGCCTTATCTCCTTGTACGCTTGTCTTGTCTCCCTTACTACATCTGCTGTAGTTTCCCAACTGTCTGGTAACTCTTCACTACCACCCAGTGCCTGTCTCACCTTCTCCCTAAACTCAACCTTGCAGTCTTCCTTTTTCAAATTCCACCATTTGATCCTTGGCTCTGCCCTCATTCTCTTCTTCTTCTTCTTGATCTCCAATGTCATCCTACAGACCACCATCCTATGCTGCTTAACTACACTTTCCCCTTCCACCACTTTGCAGTCTTCAATCTTCTTCAGATTGGCTCTTCTGCATAGGATGTAATCTACCTGTGTGCATCTTCCTCCACTCTTGTATGTCACCCTATGTTCCTCCCTCTTCTTAAAATACGTATTCACCACAGCCATGTCCATCCTTTTGGCAAAATCCACTGTCCTCTGAGCTTCTTCATTCCTCTCCTTGACATCATACCTACCCATCACCTCCTCGTCTCCTCTGTTCCCTTCACCAACATGTCCATTGAAATCCGTTCCAATCACCACTTTCTGTCCCTTGGGTACACTGTTCATTAGTTCATCCAACTCACTCCAAAAATCTTCTTTCTCATCCATCGCACACCCGACTTGCGGGGCATATGCACTAACAACATTCATCATCACACCTCCAATTTCCAGCTTCATAATCATTACTCTGTCTGACACTCTTTTCACCTCCAAAACACTCTTGACATACTGTTCCTTTAGAATAACCCCTACTCCATTTCTCCTCCTATCCACACCATGATAGAACAATTTGAATCCACCTCCGATCCACCTGGCCTTACTCCCCTTCCATTTAGTCTGTTGCATGCACAATATATCAGCCTTCCTTCTCTCCATCATATCTGCTAACTCTCTCCCCTTACCAGTCATACTGCCAACATTCAAAGTTCCTACCCTCAGTTCCACTCTCTTTACCTTCCTCCTCTCATCCTGCCTCCGGACACCTCCCCCCTCTTCTTCTCCTTCTTCTTCTTCTTTGGCCAACAGTAGCCCAATTTCCGCCAGCACCCTGTTGAGTAACAGTACTGGTGGTGGTTGATGTTAACATGGGGCTTGACCAATCCGGTATGGAAATCTGTATTGTTGTTTGTATATTGATTTGGCAAACTTTTACACCGGATGCCCTTCCTGACGTAACCCTCCCCATTTATCCGGGCTTGGGACTGGCACGAAGAAACAAACTGGTTTGTGCATCCCTTGTGGCTGGGCTAGGCTGTGCTCTACATACGAGGGTACAAAATCATACATGGCATTATAGGGCCTCTCCTCTGTGCTCTGGGAGTCCGGGAAAGGCATACGGTGCCAGCATCTGAAGGGAGAGCCACTCTCATCTGTTACAATGAATAGTACAGGTCATATGAAACACTGAGGGTTCAGCCAGTTACCTTACCAACAAGCCAGCCCTGTGATCAATGCTAGTTTGCTTCAGCATAAATGACAGAAATTACTTCAGCAAACATAAAAGAAATGACTGTAGGGCATGGTTTATACCCTACAGTTCTGGTATCGGCCTAATCACTCTTCTACAGTATATACTTTCTCTAGCACTGCTGTCTTTTTTCAAATATGGAGACCAAAACTATTCTATATACAGTAACTCAAGTACAACCATCCTTTACTTGCATGCAGCACATTGGCCCTAACATCTTATTAGCTTAATGGCTTCTGTACATTGTCTGGACATTGTCTCCAATGGGAGGCTCTACAGAGGAGGTAAGATAGAGGACTGGTTTGGACAGGACACAGTCTCTAACTTCTCTTCCTGTTCCTACCCTAGTGTGGAGGATTAGCCAAAGGAAGACCAGTAACCTCACTCTCAGCTTGTTTTGGAAGTCCTGCCTCTTACGGTTCCAAGCTTGTATAAGAACAGAGTGTGTTGGAAGTCGCCGTTCATTATCACACTAACATCCACCAGAACTAAATTAGCCTGCAAAAGCAACTACTGAGAGCCTAGTGCTGAAGTGTCTACTTCAAACTGTTTCTGTTTATTTTCTTTTTCTCACACTTTGCTATTAAACCAGGTCCTCTGGCAGATCCCAAGCCTTTATTTTGTACTGTCACATTTATCTTCACAATATAGATAATAAAACTCCTTGGTCCATCCTATAAGGTTTTCAAATGTAACATTTCTACTTGTTATGTGTAACATAATATTTTATTTTACGTTTTTACTTCCATTTAATTTCATTTGAAATAATTTTGCCTGAGTCCGAATTCTGTCCAGGCCCATCTTTAATGATCTGGGTGATTCTAGATTATCTGCCGTTGCACATAGATTGGTATCATTAAAAACTGAATCAGCTTGTTATTTATATTAGATAATTTATATACAGTATATATTAGAAAGAATGGCTATAATCCCCAATGAACACCACTTTTAACAGCACCTAATTCTGAGAGAGTTCTTTCCAGTGTTTTAGACAAAATGGCACCTATCTACATACTGCTCTTTGATTTCCCACTTCTTTCAGTTTGATCACAAGCCTTTCATTATGACCTTATGATAGGCTGTCTGAAAATCAAGATAGACAGCATCATGTCCACCTCTCTGATCATATGCATTTGTTGGTTCTTCATAGAATTTCACCATATTAATGAAACACAACCTCCCTCATCTAAACTCATGTTGACCGCACACTGATACATCTGTTCTTGATATGTGTCTCTTCCTTAATTGTTTCCATTTATTTACATGAGATGCATGTTAAGATTCCTAGCTTATAGTTGGTTGGATTGGCCTGATCAAGTCAAGTTAGGTTTATTGTCATGTGCATTCAGTACAATGATTCTCTTATCTACATATCTCCTCAGAACAGTTGACAAAAATTAAAAAACCCACCATAAATAAATAAATAAATAAGATTAGCTGTACTGATCATGCTTGGTAGCAGCAGTATGAAAAGAAAAATGGGAAAAGGAGATGGTCATGGTAAAATTAGTGAAGGTCAGAAGAAGAGTGAGAAACGAATAACAGAGCCCAGAAACAGAAACCAAAATTGTAGTCAATATTCAGAATAAGAGAGAGATGGAACATCAAGAATTTACACGCATAATGAACCACAACACAAGTTGCAGATCATGGTCAAAATGAAATAAATAGTTCATTACAAGATTTCAAAATAAGATTCAAAGAAAATAATACTAATCTTTTTAGGTCGTATCCATTGTCACACACATGCGCCTGGGAGGCAGCTAAAAGGCCTGAATGAGAGTAATTCCATGCCAGACCAGGGAGTGGAGGAGTATGCTAACTCATTCTCTTACTCTTCCATAGACCTGTTATGGGAAATTCCACCTGGACCTGATGATGTCACTTCTGGCCTCAAAAATGCCACTTCTGGTTCCGCTCCCCCAGAGATGACTTCACTTCCAGTCCCGGGTACAATGACACCACTTCCAGTTCCTGGCCTAGAGATGACTTCACTTCCTCCGCTCTGCCTTAAAACTGCCATGTTGGTGCCAGCAAAGAAGTTCTATTCTGGACTCCTGATCTATACACTTCATATTGCTATTATTTACTCCATTTGCATCCGGAAAATAATATACGGGTGGCTTTTTGTTGATTTTGTGACGCCATACACTTGGAAGAACTGAAGTGTTCGACGCCAACCTTTTGACCCTGTGATGTCTTGTATGACACCATGGGAGAAAGTAATTTATTTTAACATATAAAAAGCACTTCTATTCCAAAAATTAATGCAATAATTAAATTCCTTTTCCTCTAAAACAACAATATTTCTATAGCACATTTTCATACAAAGAAAAGAGAAATTTACAAAGAAACAAGTAAGATAAGAATATTAATAAATAAGTAAAAAAGAAAAAATAAATAGATCTATACAATCTTATAAAACATAGATATGTAATTACAGTAGTAGATATATTAGCATATGTAATTAGTAAGAGTTTAGTCCTTATGTACAATAATATAAATGGTCTCTTTGAATGTGGTGATAAGGTCAGATGGCCGGAAAGACAGAGAAAAATCCCTCAAAATCTCCAGGGGTTAAATAGGAAAAGTCTGTCCAGCTACCATTTGTTCTGTCTTGGCTGGAAAACAGATAACTAGTTTATTAAATAAACCAGGAGATGCGGGCAAAAGGCAAAACAAATGAAAATAAAAATAAAATGAAGTGACTGGAACCCAAGTTAGAGGCATAGTTAATAAACAGGCATTAAATTGAAAACCAGGCAAGACACAAAAAATAATCACAAGAGATGTCAAAAATGTAAGAAAAGTTTTATTTGCAGATCGGTTAAGACTCTGAACACCTCAAATTTAAACCTAAATCATGACACCACTGGGCATTCTACCTAACAGAAATGTTCTTAAATCATTCTTCATTCTTTCAATGTAGTTGATCTTGTGGACAACTGGAGTTACCTGTGCTAATTCCAGCATCATATGTTTCTGCACAGGACTCTGATCAGGTGATGGTGGCACAAAATGGTACCAACAGAAGAGCTGGAAAAGAAAGCAAGAGAAAAATAAAGGTAAGTAAAGATTATTAATCCCTGAAGAATATGGTCATTCCTTGCCCATATAGCCCATATTGTGAGAGTACACACTAAAATGCAATCCCCAAAATGATAAGCTAGGTCATGACACACATATATATATTGTGAGAAGAACGACACTTAGACATCATAAAGGTTTGGGGCAGCCACCCATATGATGTGCTGTGGCTGCAAAAAGGTATTTTTAAAGGTTGTGAGTTCGACTGAGTCCAAAACAGAACTGTAGGATTTAGGCAAGATGGCGGGTATAAAGACATGTGTAGGAAGTGATGTCATCGGGGCAGGAAATGGAATTGACGTCATCAGAGGCAGACCTGAAGTGACATCATCAGAGGCATCGGAACAAAAAGTGGCATCAACAAATGCAGCGGAACCCTGTGGGATTGAGAAAGACAGTTAGTTCATCCTGCCGCCCCCGGTCGGACGTGGAATTGCCATTATTCAGGCCCTTTAGTTGACTCCTACTCGCACGAGTGTGACAATATATATATATATACAGGAAAGCAATACATCATAGGAAAAGTTGTGATATTTCACAATCCCATTGTTAATGCATAGCAACCAATGAGATATCCTCAGGTGTTTTTGATGAGTCCTGTTTGAGGGGTATGAATTGTTACAGAACATTTTGCCCAGGATTTGGGGCTATGATATTCTTTGTCAGGTAATAACATTCAGAAAATCCTATGCCTGCTGTGGGACATAAAATCAAAGTTTACATTTCATTTACAACTTTTCAGTACATTTGAGCTTATCACTTAATGCTTTCTTTTTTTCTGTATTCCTGCATTTACCTCTTCAAGCAATTTCATAGACAATGGAAAATTGGTAATGTGTTAAAAATGCAATAAACAGACCAGTAGATATTTGAACCCATGAAAAACAGGAAGACAAAAGACCTTAGGGATTGTAGCCATACTCATTATGTTTTTCCGCCAAGGACTATTTTATTACAAGTAAAACTGTAATAACAAGACATTTGGAAAAGAAATAAATAGCTTTTGCTACTGTTATTCTGCAAACAAATGTAAAACAGACCTACTATTCATAATGTTGTGCAATGTATAGTTCATGTTAAGGGAGGAATTTTTCCCAGTTAAGTGTTTTGGGGAGAATTTCACAATCTAGTATTTTCTTATAGGAAGTTGTATCACCAATTTGCTCAAATCCACCATAAACAGAGAGAAAGGTGCCTTATATAATAATTATCACAGTAATTTGATGACAAAAATTGAACAGTTAATACTATATGTGGGCCACACAGGAAGAGAAACACTTAAAGAACTCAACAGCCATTTTGTTGTCTGATTCAGATCCGTAGCTAGTATGCTCTCCCCTACTCTTTCAAATCGCTCACCTCCCAGGCCCTCACATTTATTGGCTTCTCTCTACCCTCCTTTCCTCCCTTTTATGACCATCCTTTTCCTGTTGTCCTTTGTGGGATTTGCTTCTGAACTGTTCACTAGGATACCTTTTGGGAGTTGATAAGGGTATCAGATTGTTGTGAAAGTGTGGATCTTAATAAAAATAAATAAAAAAAAAAATAGAAAAAAACGTAAGAAAATGCAAGTGCCAGAGATGTGTTCTAGGTAAATGAGAAAGACAAAGTCGGACAGACAAGTGGTTCTTTGCAATGGAGAACAAATACATGAGTCCTAACCGAAAGGACAAATTAGTCAAAAAAAAGTTGTGAATTTGTGCTGAACCTTTTTACTTTATTTGCTTTTTTATTTTGTATGAAAATCCACTTTAGATGGGACTCTCTTGTTGTAAAGCTCTCTAAATTGGGTGAAGGTTGAGGGATAAGTTTAACGGATAGTCTTTGGAACAAGTTATTGAGGAGACCATTCAGTCCATGAAGCACGTTTGTTTAGCTAATAGCTACAGTAAGCACACTCAATATCTCATTCAGGTGCTTCTTAAAGCTTGTCAGGGTTTCAGCTTCAACTATATGGCTTAGTAGTTTGTTTCAGATTCCTACAACTCTTTGGGTAAAGAAGTACTTCTTGGCTTCAGCCTAAATGCACTTTCACTTAATTTCCACTGGCAGGTCTTTCGGTTCTAACATGTCCAAAATGGCTGTCGTCCTGGGCCTTTCACACATAACCCGGTGGTTGAAGTGAGCTGTTTGAATTTCAGTGTTTGTGGGCTGGAACCTCTGTGTTAATTTTCACAAAGTAACGTGCTCTTAGATTGACGGTGAATGTATTGTGATGATCTACTGTATATTTCACCTTACCAGCACTTTTTCTTAGCATACCAGTGAGTACCGCCACCTCTTTGTGAATCTTCACAGGACTACCCCACCCAACTATCTGATCAAACGTCACTGCATCGGCATATATAGAGTATTGCCAGTAATTTGGTTCGCCTTCAAGCACTGCACATACTGTAATTTCAAGGGTTCATTAAGAATAGTGTGAAAAGCAAAAAAATACCTGTTGTAGGCAGTAGGCAATCCTGTAGATAAAAACAACATGTGGATCTGAAGGGTCAATTAAGAGACTCCTATAAGCAACTAAATGAGCAGCAACCAAGCAAATCTCATCAGATTTCCACAGGGTTTTCCAGAGTTTCCAAAATTCTACAGCTTCAGCTGACTTCATGGAAGAATTCTGGAAATGAGTGTGACATGTTTCCTAATAATTGTGTCTTTGTTTTAATAGTTTTAGTAAAATACAAAGCGGTGTGATGGATGGCCGGCTAAATATTCCGGTCCACACCTCCAGGCCGCCAGGTGGAGCCCTTCCAATAGCATGGAGGTTCCCTGAATTCCAGCAGGGCCTTATGGACCTTGTAGTTTGTATACACAGCCCTGCTGGATACCATGGGGACCACCAGGAGCCGCTGTAGGGAGGCTTGGGGAGTGCTATGTGCCCTATAACCTGGAAGTACGTCCCGGTCATGTGAACAGGAGAAACGACGTGCTTCCGGGTTGAAGAAAGGACCTTTTATCCGACCCGGATGTGTTCACGGTCACATGGACAGAAGAGAGAAACGCTTCCAGGTCATGGACTATATAAAGGACTCTGGGAGACCAGAACACTGAGCTGAGCTGGAAGGAAGGGTGGCTAAGTATCTGGGAGAGGAGGATTGGTGTTGGATTATTTGATTATTGATTATTGTATGTGTAGTGTGGAGTGGAGGGTGCTTAGTGTACATTATTGTAATAAAAAGAAAAAGTATTGCACTTTTACCTGGTGTTTGGCGTGGTACCTGAGGGTTCAAGAGGTCGATAACAACCTCTACTGCTACAGCGGAAAGAGTTCAAACAAAAGTAAAGAGAAAAATTGATAAAAAAAGGAAACGTTCTTGTATAAGATGTTTCAGCTTAAGGCTTAAATATCTTGTTATACCTATTTATATATACAGTCAAACAGTCATATGGGCAGAAATCTGTATGCTGTTATTTTATATGTAAGCAATTTTAGCGGTTCATGCTCTCATCAGACAGACTATGCTCTCATCTGACTAATTAACTTTCTTTTATTATCGATAGAGTTGAGAAAGTTCTATTACATGTTAGTTTATTGGGGGTGTGGTATAGCGGGTCCCCAGCTCCACATCAAAGGCCAGTTTTTAAAATAAATAATCACTGCGATCGCGGCTTAGCGAGGGGGCATGGTAGTTGTGTGGCTGAAGCAGTTCTCAGGGCGATTTGCAATGTGGGCGTTTCTCACTTAAGTGCACAGGTGAGAGACCGCCTGCATCCGTGATTGTTCCTGGGGCTGCTAATTTGCTACTCTTGATAAAATAGAAGCGCGAGTCGGCTAGGGGGAGGAAAATGAAAAAGAAAAGAGAAAGGAGAGAAGAAACGGAGGTTGCAGGAGAAAACAGGACGCAGAAGAGAGGGAGAGAGAGAGAGAGAGAGAGCGAGAGAGAGAGAGAGCCGGTGCAGGAGAGCGACAGACTGCAGGCTCACATGCAGCTGTACGGGAAGCCTGGGTGCTGGGCCAACACCCGGGAGTTGTAGTAGTGGTCGCTCCCGCTGAGTGTCATGTAGCGGGAGCGACCAGTGAAGAAGAACGACTGGCAGCGGAAGGCCGGGAAAGCAGCGGGAGTCGGGAGGCTTGGTCGTTGAAGTCCTTGATGTGAGCGTCCTGGTCATCAAGGAAACCAAGTCTCGGGCCTGGGATGAGTGCGCGACCAAAGCCAGGATCGGGAGGCCTCCAGACCAGTCGAGCGGAGTGAAGGTCAGCTGCAGAGAGAGCGACTCGCCTGCTGTAGGGCCCAAATGGGAGAAGCAGGAGAGACGCTAGGATAGAAGACACCGGGCTCTGTAAATGTTTTAAAGTACTGCTCCTGCATTGTGTTTTAACCTCGTTTTTAAAGGATTGTTTTTTCTAATTGTTTTTAACCTCCACATATTTCACTCGCTTTTAATGGATTATTTATTTAAGACTGAAGACTTTTTGGAAGGCACTGCACTTTAATTTGAGCACCTTGTTTTGTTGATTGTTTTTATAAAAGCACTTTGCACTTTTTCACCATCCCCTTGCTATGTTGTTGCCTCACTGCTTACCTCATCGGTAACATTACCGACGGTGACGGGTTGAAGGGCTCCCAGACAGAAGATGGGAGCATGTGATGAACCCGCATCGTCACAGGGGGGTAAAAGATTATACAATTGTCTAAGGAACTAAACAAGTAGCTACATGAAGTTAACATTCCACTCTAGTTAAGCAAACACTTATGTGTATCTTAGCATTAACATTAACTTCTGAAGATTGGCTCCTACAAACATTAACTCAGAATGCGCTACATATTGTACTTTGTGAGCTACAATCATGTTGTGTGGCGATTTTGTTAGGGAAAAACAAGAAAGTGTGTCTCCTGTGGGCACAGAAGCATGAACATTGGACTATTGAGGTGTTTAAGAAAGATGTCTGGTTGGATGAATCCAGGTTTCTTTTGCATCATTTTGATTGAAGGATCAGAATTTGGCACAATTAACATGAGTTACAGCTATCCTGTTTGGTGTCAACAGCGCAGAGTGGTAGTGGCAAAGTATTGACATGGGGTGCATTTTCCTGGAACATATTAGGGTGCCAAATGGCCATTGAAGGTTGTTTGAATGGCAAGGCGTATCTGAATATCCCCTCGTGGCTACAGTTTATCCACATACAGATGATACTGAATCATGTCACATGGTGTGTATCATCATTGAATAATTCTAGCAACATGACAGCATGTTTTTATTGCTTCAGTGGCCAGCACAGTCTTCAGATCTCAACTCATCGTGTATCTAAGGGGTCAGTTGGAAAGGACTGCTGGCAGTAAGACTCTGCAGCTGTCCAATTTGCAGCATTTGTTTCTGCAATACATTCCTGAACAACTTATCCAACACCTTTAGACAAATGCATGGTGTTTGGAAGGGCAATAAAGGTGCAGCACATTACTAGGTAGGTGTGATCCCCTAATCATCACCAAACTCATTTCCCTGTTTTGGTTCTTTCACAGGGCTTCATAGACACTTTAAAAAAAGTAGAAGCTAAGCTCATTCATAGACTGGGATCACACATCTCTCCAGGCCTTAATGACTATCTAACTTTTTAAATCTCTCCCTTCACCTTCTCTAATGGCAGCTGTTTTCTCACTTAATCTCACCTTTTTTCCTTTCACCTTCCCTGGCTTTGTTGCCTCCTTCCCCTCCAATGAATGTCACCTGCTCTTTCCTTTTTTGTACCTGATTAAGGCCATACAGCCGAAACAGTGTGTCTTTAACCTTTTTTCCTTTTCAGCATGGAAATAACCTTTAACCTTTTTTTCCTTTGCAGATGTACAGTGATACAGCTCTGCACTAAATCTACTAGACTGGTAACTGGCAATAAATGATGAATTATCCTATATCTGACATTTTGGCTTTTTTGCGTTGTTTTACACTCACTATTTCATTAACTCAATTGCTTTCATTTTGCAAAACTTTTTTTGTTCTGTTATGCAACAGTGTTCACTAAGAACGGCGATCAATTGATCAATTGGGAAACCTTTTTGAGACACATTTTAAGAGTTAGCACAAAGAAAATGTTTTGGCCGAACTTATGAATTTTGTTGTTCTAAATGGTGAACTTCACATATAGTGTATTATTTTGTTACAGATATGGAGTGTGATTTTTATAGAGTATACTGCAATTTGATGACAGAACATAAGTACATAATAACAAAGCATAAGAACACATTTTCCAGCAATATGTAATGCCAAGTTTAGCTCAGTTTTGGAAAGTGTCAAAATTACAAATCCAGGCCCTTTGGTGAAGCTGTAATAAATAAGCAGAAATCCTTTTTAATGGAAGAAATTTGAAAACCATGCCAGATTTTTCCCATTGATGTTCAATCAAAATGTGCTGAGTTTGACTAAACATTTATTATCAGCATCTCAAGCAGTTTGGTCTTGCAAAAATCAAATTACAAGGCAAAGTCCTTTGAGATTTAGCCGTTATGCATTTGGAAGTGTTGCAACGATCCCAGAGGTATTAAAAACAGTAAATATGTCTGATTATCCCTGAAAAACCACTCACAAGATCTTCTTGTCTATCATATTCTTTAAAACACGCACAGTGGGAGCCACAACAGAGTAATTTCTGCTTGGCCCAATTATCTGTTTTATCATTACATGCCTTAAAGTTGGCACATCACGTCGCAAATTGGCGTGAAGGCAAAGCCTGTATTCCTCTTGGTTGTGATCACATTACGCTCTTCTTGATATGATCTTGACAAGAAGGTTGACAATCTGCCGTCATGTGTTAGCACAAAGAAAACCATGATGATTGTAGAACAGATGCTGTTAAGAGCGGCAAAGATTTTTCTGACATTACTGAGACTGATATGAAAGGAAACACGCTTATCAGCTGGAACAAGCAAGCTGCACAACTCCAAGGGACTCCTAAAATAAGGAGTGGGGGGTGTGATAGGCTGACTGGGCCTTTACTGTTTTCATAAGCTCTGATGCCATTGAGAAGAGACGATAATCTTTGAGATAAAAGGTTATCATGCATTACAGAAACTACAGTCAAGAATTTATTTCAACCTTTCATTCCAAAAATGTGGCTGCCTGTGATAAGAAAATCATTTTGTTTTATTCTTTGCATTCATATGTCTTTTCCTCTTTATACAAAGCTTTATATAGACAGATGTCAAAAGGAAATAAAAATGTTTTTCTTGAGGTGCGGATTCAGATAAATTCTTTGCAATTTGAACTTTGCAAATCCATTTGCTTAATTTTTATAAGCAGTGCATTGTTGCATTATATGAATAATTATTCTCTGTTGCTCATGATAACTGTTAGGAGCCTGAAGATTTTTTCAGATGCCTTTGCTAACGCTTTTCTATCCGGTGTCTGGATGGTGTGTAACATGAGCTGTAGATTGGCTCCTTTAACATTAGGAAACATGGCAAGACTGTATGTTAGTGGACTTACACAGGGCACTACACTGACATGGAAAGACACCAGGCAGCTGTGAAGGAGGACCACTTACCAGAAAATGGAATGAGCTTTGTGTGATTACAGGTTAATTTGGCCACATTGCACAAAAATATGCAAGGACCAAAGGAAAAGGCTTTCAAATAATCATGGAAACCAGACCATCTTTACCACAGCATTTCTTTATACGTCGTTCCACTCTAGATGAGAGATTATGCCCTTCTTTTAAAACCAAGTTGCTAACTGAGGAGCAGCTCACCAACATTGTTAGCAGCATGAGTCTCAACTTATGTCTATAACTAAAAAAGCACTCAGTCACAAAGTTAAAGATTAAAAAAAAGATATATGACAGTACTAAACTATTCAGCATTTACACACATAAAAACGCATATCTAAATTACCAAACAAAGGCTCATATAGGTTTGGTAAAACATGCAATTAATCGTGGAAACAAAAACATACAGCTGGTGCTAACAGTTGAGAAAGATAAAAAAAACACTGTTAACACCATTATTAATCTAAATAATGTATTCTTTGGAATAAGCAAAGCTCATTTTTTTATATTTGATCAAACTAAACTTCTGCTACTAGTGGCTTCATTCAGCTGCTGCAATTGGTGCCGGCATTCATTGGCGTTCTTGCACAAAGGAACAAACTCACAGTCAGCCACACTACTGATGAGGACTGCTTCAGAGAGAAGCTGTAGAAATTGGGAGAATCATCCAGCAGAAGGCAGAGCACCTGAGAACAGAAGGACTACCATGACACAGATTTCAATGGCTACCATGGCACACAACTAAGTAGTATCTCACAATCATCTCACCTTATAGCAAAGGTGCTGGGGTCTCATTTATAATCGGTGTGTATTCACAAAAATGTTGCGTACACCTGTTTCCACGCTCACATCATGATGTATAAAAATTAAACTTGGCATAAAGCCACGCACATTTTCACGCCAGGTCAATCCCTTGTGTACACAAGTTCTCTGCTCGGTTTTGCAAACTGGTGGCACCCAATGTCAAAGTAGTGCTACTGTTCCTGTGTGGTTTTCCTTTATTTTTTAGATTCACATCCCTGATGTGGCTTTATCAAATACACTGAAATTAACCGCATATCATTTATTGGTTTAAGGTATTTGATTGTAATCAACCCATAACCATATAATGGCTCACCGAATGGCCAAACTATTCCAAATACTATAGCTGCTTTAGTGTTGTTACTATCAATGCACCACTGGGTATTTTAACCCACTTTATCTGAGTTTGGAATCACAGCATACAGCAGCTGATTGGAAAGCTCTACGGCAGATTGTGTCAAGAGCGGGGAGAAATATCGGGATAGAGCTTCTAGCACACGCTGCCTCAGCCATGGGCACAGTCTATTTGAACATCTCCCATTTGGCAAATGCTTCAGAGCCTTTCCTGTACGGACCTCGCAGTTCAGAAACAGTTTCACCTCAAGAGCTAAAAACGCACTCAATCAGTCCATCAAATGCTCCTGGTAGAACTCTTTGTAATATAAGTACAATTGCCTCACTGTAAACTTGCACTACAGTTGTAATATTGCACTTATGCTTTTGTATTGTATATTTTCACCATTTTTTACCCTATTATTATTATTGTTATTGCTATTTTACCATTTTATAGAAAAATAAGTTTATGGAGGATTTGCATATTGAATCTCATTGTACCATACAATAACAATAAAGGAATTCAACTCAATTGAGAGTGCATATTTACAGATGATGACGACTATCTTCTAAGTCGATTTAGTTTTCCAGGCTCTATCTTCGTGGACCTCTTGATATCATTTTAAAGATGAAATGCATTAAAGTATATATATATTACATGATACAGATGCATTTTAAACTTCATTTAAATAATGTATATTGTTATTGATTAAATATGTGAGGACTCGGTGGCATAGTGTCAGCGATGAGCTGGAGCCCTGTTCAGGGATTGTTCCTGCCTCGTGCTGTATGCTAGAAATTAAAGCATGAAGAAAACATGTTCTGTAACAATGACCTGTAAATGAAATCGACTTGAAGGATGCAGAAGCACTGGCTGCCATATGTGCTTCAAGTGAGCTGGTGCTCACTGGGACCGGTAGGTAATGTATGTGTACAGGTGCATACTGGCACTTCTCATCATGCATGTCCCAATACCCAACCATATTTAAAACAAAATGTCCTTACACTGTGTTTGCACTTCTTGGAGGCACCAAGCTCTCTGAATTAGTTTCTGTAAATCGGCACACCTTCAGGCCTCCAAGAATCACTGACGACAATGTAATAGTTTGAGATGTGCCAGTGATTTCTAAATATTTACTTGTGATTTATGATTTTTATTGGTGTTTTTTAGGATTTATTTTCCATTCCTTTCTATGTATAGTTGGCAATAAAGCTTCAAAGCACCTCATGCCTTTCTTTTGAACTGAGTCCTATAAGTTGGGTGAAACACTTTGCTGGCCCAGAACGTATAGAACAGAGCAAGAGAAGAGCCTGAAGAAGACTATCCAATTAGAAATGGGCAGAAATTGGTGCAAACAAGGAATCACATTCTTGACCAAATTAGAGTCTCTGGTTAATCAAATATAGAGCAACCCAGAGTACTTGAAGAAACTCCAAGTGACCACGGAGAGAAGGAGTGACCTCCATAATGGTTTATTGCTGCACCAGAAACTGAGTCGAGATCCACAGAATTGTTAGACAGCAAGGCTAACTGTAGCACCATTCTATTAAGACCACATGTTACCAAAAGAGAATCATTCTATAATATTTTATATATCCTTTTAGTGAAATGTTTGGTGTGTGCAAACATATTAAGCTGTTTTCATTTATAAACAGTAGTCATCAGTGCAATACCTCAGTTAACGTGTGCCGAAACCATTTGATTGAAACTTTTTTGAACATGTGGTCTCCAGTGCTTATGTGATTTTAATTGTGATTCTCAGTGGCTCCTCATAGAATAAATCATTTTTAATTCAATTGAAAATGCAATAGATAGTATAATTAGATGCAAATGTGTATATGACAAAAGTGTATTTTCTTCAAAGAATGCATCAGATTTACTGTTTCCATACGTACCCACAAACCACATCTGCTTCTCAATTCCAAGCCATAACTGGCAGTTGCCACAGGAAGACTAAGCAGCAGTTTTGGGCTCTGGGTGGCACCTAACCGCCCTCCAGGACTGACTGACTAGCATGTGTGTGGCAGTGAAGTCATTTCCCAAAATGTTTTCTGCTTATGATTTAATGGATATTAAACCACCACTTCCATAGTTGCTTCAGACAGTCACTATCATCATCAATGTCTTACATCTGCTTAGCAACATTTCCATTGATAATCAAATAAAACTAGCAATATTTGATTTGTAATCAAAACAAAAGTGGTATTTCTTCATTAACAGACAAATTACAAACAAAGGACTAAGAACTTGAAAACAAGTTTGTCAGCCATGCAATTTCAGATTAAATGAAATATTAAATATAAATATAAAATATCATGAATACAAGTGGCTGAAATGAGTTTCCTCCGCAGAGTGTCTGGGCTTTCCCTTAAAGATCAGGTGAGAAACTCGGTCATCCGGGAGGAGCTCAGAATAGAGCCACTGCTCTTCAGCATTGAGAGGAGTCAGATGAGGTGGCTTGCCATCTGATCAGGATGACTCCTGAACTCCTCCCTGGTGAGGTGTTCCAGGCACGTCTAACCGGGAGGAGGCCCCGGAGAAGACCCAGGACACACTGGAGGGACTATGTCTCTCGGCTGGACTGGGAACACCTTGGGATTCCCCTGGCAGAGCTAGTAGAAGTGGCCAGGGAGAGGGAAGTCTGGGCATCTCTGCTCAAGCTGCTTCCCCCGTGAACCCGATCTCGGATGGATGGATGAAATATTAATGTACATTATATATCCAAAAGTATGTTTACACCTCTACAACTATATGATTTCAGGTGTTTCAATAGTATTCGTTGTTAACATGTCTATAAAAGCAAGCACAAAGCCATGCAGTTTCCATTGGCAAACTTTGGCAGTAGAATGTGTTGTACTAAATAGCTCAGTGACCTTAAACGTGGCAGGATGCAACCTGTGCCACAAGTCAGAACGTGAAGTTTCTGCACTGCTAGATCTGCCCTGGTCAACTGACAATGCTATTTTTGTGAAGTGAAAGCATCTAGGAGCAACAGCAGCTCAGCCACTAAGTGGTATACTATGCAAGCTCATAGAGTGGGGTCAGCAAGAAGTAAAGTGCATGGCGTGTAAATATCACCCATCTTCTGTTGCATTACCCACATTTAAGTTCCAAACTGCTTCTGGAAGCAACTTAAGTACAGGAAGTGTGCGTCAGGAGCTTCATGAAATGGGTTTTCATGGTCAAGCGTCTACACATAATGTTAAGATCACTATGTGCAGTGCCATATGTAGGCTGGAGTGGTGTAGAGCACGCCACCATTGGACTCTGGAGCAGCAGGACCGTGGAATGATAAATCACTATCTCGTACCCTGATGGAACAATGGAATCTGGGTTTTGCAAATGCCAGGAGAACACTACTTTCTAGACTGCATAGTGCCAGCTGTAAAATTTGATGGAGGAGGGATAAAGATTTGGGGCTGTTTTTCAGAGTTTGGGCTAGGCCCCTTGGTTCCCTTGAAGGGTCCTTTTAAGGCTATAGCATGCACAGACATTTAACAAAATTGTGCTCTTACAATTTTGTGGCCACAGTTTGGGGAATAGACTATTTTTTTCTAGCATGACCGTGCCTCTGTGCATAAAGCCAGGTCCATAATGACATTGAGGAACTCGAGTGATCTGCACATATCCCTGACCTCAACTCTATCAAGCATCTTTAGGATTAATTGGACCAATGATTACAAGTAAGGTCTTCTCCACCAAAATCACAAATGTTGTTTTGGCTGAATGGACATAAAGTTGCTCCAACTCTTTCCAAAATGTTGTGGAAATCCTTCCCAGGATAGTGGAGGCTGTTATAGCCCCTTTGCACGTCCAGCTCCAAATTAAAAACTATGGTTTTGAAACGGAATGTCCAATCATCTCTTATAGTTGTGATGGTCAGATGTCTACAAACGTTTAAAGTAAATTCAGTAAAATGCATGTATTTTACAAAAAACAATACAAGTAAATAAACAAATGCAGGCCATTTTTAAAACAAAGATATAGTTTATTAATGTTTCTGAACAAAAATACATCTAATAAGATAAATGATTCATGACAAATAAAAAAATGTGGATAGTGTAATAGGAATATTTTTAGAACATAAAAGCATGATGTTTCTATTTAATTTTATCAAGTTCCAGATGTTTTTACTGTCAAGTAGAAACAAGCAAAAAGACATATGGAAAATGTAGGCCAAACAATTATTTTTCTTTACCACTTCAATAGTCACAGTAACTACTCATGAAGTCATGCTTCTTTCTAATATATTGGCTTATAAGAAATCTGTAGATGGAGCGCATGTACTTCAGCATTGAGTCCAACTGAATGGTGTGTTTGTTTTCTTCATCAGCCCAGTTTCTACCAATAATTTGTGCAAGATGAAGATGAAATGAGGGGTCTGCTGCTGGGCTTACCTACCATGATAGAACGAGGAGATGAGCAAAATGAGAGATCTTAAGATCAGAACCACTACTTCTCTGGACTGAGAAAGGCAGGTCAAAATATTTTGGGAATGTAGGTAAGAGGCATCCCCTGGACACCCTGCAGAGATTATACCTCGCATGCAGGCATCTGGGAATTTTCTAGGAGAAGCTGAAAAATGTTGCTGAGAATAGGGTGGCCTGCTCTGTCTAGTGACCATCATTTGGACTGAAAGCATAATGAAAGTGATTTACTGTATTACTTTCTTTATCACCAGCACCTGATATCTTCTTCATAATGATTTGGGGGTTCCGAAAGAGCCTGAATTCACGTTCAGCTCATACTTTCGTTAGGACACATTTATTTTTTAAGATCATTTTTATAACATTACTGTCACCATTTGTATATATGTAATTTATCAATGTTATCTTTTCTTTAGTGATATTAAATCTTTATTATTTTGTGTGTTTGTCATTTATGGGTTTGGAGATCATTGGATGGCAAGTGTATTAGGATACAGTTTGATTTTCAGAGTTTTTATACATTTTTTGAGTCACTGAGTTTGATTCTGACATCCATTTGTGGCGATTCTCCTTTGTTTTGATGGTTAAATATTTTTTTAGGCCATTTTGTCCACCATCATTGTTTTCCCACTTGTCACCATTTTGGAGCTCCCATCTTTAGGACAAAGGCGTATGTTGTTAGGGACGTATTCTTTGAAGTCATGGCATGACATGATGGGTTAAAAGGTCCTGATGGTAATCATTTCCTCATCCCAGGTGAGAATTTAAAACCCTTTTCTAATATAGTTCTTTCAGACTCTTTTGCTAACGAAATTTTGGTTAACATCTTCTTTGATCTCGTTTTTTGACCACAAATTTAGCCTCTCGTTTTGGCTTTGATGCTCATACTTTTTTGATTTCCTGGTATTGACCCTCTTTTTTGTCCTTCATCTATTCTCCTGGCTCACTCTCAAACCCAGGCTGTTTGCAGACATAACAGTGAGGTGCACATAGTACAGTACGTGACATGCAATGTCATGATAATCATATTAGAAGAGAAGGCTGCATGGTATTAAATGTGTTCCAGCTTGTTGGAAAGTAAAGGAAAGGTCATTTGTTTTGTAAGGATCCTTCTACCTAGTCATTTCTGATATTGATTCTATTTTAGGACTATAAATTTAGTGAACTCATTTGAACTGAGGATCAATCTTTTACTTACTTTTTTTCAAGAATATATGTCATAGCTTCCCTAGAGTCTTTTCATTTCATTTTTGAAAATTTTAGCTACATATTTCTCATTATTTATATATTTCACTTGATTTGGGTGGTAATTTTGTATTTTTTTGGAAAATTATCACCATTTTTGGAACATTTTGGGAGGCCAAGGCCATATTGTTTATGGTCACCATGCCCGATTCTAGTCATGTGATGAAGATGTTATGTGACAGTGTGCATTTTTTTTCTCTCCCTATAAAAGATGGTGGCTCACAGCTTCTACTATCCTAGTGTTGGATCTTTCTTATATAAAAACCCACTTTGCCATAGTGTGAGTTGGAGAAAAAAGAAACAAATTAGTTTTAGGATTTTGGGCCTTTCACCTTCTTTGTTTTTGACTTTGTGCTTGCCATGTGCTTCTGCTTGGGTTACTTGACTTTCTTGGTTGTTTCTATAGTGTTGTACTGTGTTAGCCATTATGAATGTGTTGAGAAGTCAATCAAAATTACACCTTTTATTGGCTAATTGAAAAGATTACAATATGCAAACTTTTGAGCAACTCAGTGCTTCTTCAGGCAAGATGTAAGATGTTGGTGGTTTCGAGCATTAGACTGCTTTATCTACCCCTTGCCTAAATTTTTACTTGTGCCACAATGTTTTTTTTTTTCCATTTCCTGATACAGTTCTTAATTTTTCTTTTACTGTTTCGGCATGTGGTGTCTTTTGCAAATCATTGCACTTTTTAAGAAAGCTTGTACTAGGAAAGCATTTTACTTAATGTTGGTTAAAATATTCTCATACAGTATATCAAGTTAAGGTTGCCAACACCCAGACAGTTAAAGCTGCAGGCCAGGCACATAGTCTTTATTTCTAATTGTGTATAATGACGAATCTGCAGAAATTGTCCACTTAGACAAAGAAGTATGGACAATAATAGGCATTTAGATAGAGCACCTGTTCCATATTTATCTTGTACTATGTCAAATGGTGAGGCAGCATACTTAAATTAGGAGAACCAGAAAATCAGTTCTAGCCAAAGATGTAAGTAGAGATCATAACAAAGGTCAAAGTGCATTTTCAACAAGCCAAAAAACAAAACCTGATAACTGTGGTAAAAAAAATGTTCCCTGAGAGAAAGAAAAGAAAAAAATGCCCAAGTCTTTTAGGAAGTTATCCGCAAACTCAGATAGAAAATGGCCACCAGTGTTGAACTGTCAGTAACTGATGACAGGTCACAACTTCTGAGACCACATCCCAGAAACCAGGAAGCCAAGTCTTGATGATGGGCTCACAAAATAAGATGACAAAAAGAACACCTAGTACACTCTGCCAAAGGACTGTCTAATATATTCTGAATCAACATTCTTCAGAATCTGGAGAAAAAATTTATTTGAAGAATGCAAAACTTCAAACTCTGCCATGTTGTAACAAATGCTACTGTTGCATTATTTGTGCAGTTTAATTGTTATCCAGTGGCAACAGCATTTGTTTTATTGTTGTGTCAGACAGGACCTGGAACACTGTGGCATGTGACATCATCGAGGTGACAGGATATAAGGCTGTCTCCGAAGACCTTACCTTATCTGAGTATGCGAATATTAGTACTGAGTGACCATTGTTGACAGAAAAGATGAAAATTAAAGCCAAAAAACAAGTCATACTCAAATTATCAGTCCTGCCAGTAGAGCCAACTTGAATCAGAAAGTAAATAAAAGGATGATAAAATGGCACACAATCATCAGCAGTTTATACCATCACATATTGTGGCATCAGAAGAATATTGAATGTGATTGTATGACCAAACACAAGAAGGTGTTGTGTAACACATGCCCCATGGGCTGGACAGGCATCCCAGCCAAGAAAGTAAGCAGACCTGGAAGGAAGGACCGGAAAGGGTGGAGGGAAAGCCCAGTAAAAATGGGAGGTTTTTCATTCCCCCAACATGCTAGATGGCAGCAGCCCTGGAGCTCGGTGTACAGTAGGGAACCAACATGCCGGGATATGAAGTCCGGCAGTGCAACCCTGCTGGGATCACTGGGTGCCATGAGAGGGCACTGTAGGGAGACAAGCATCCTATTATGGACTTCCATGTGACCTGGAAGTGCTTTCTTCGGGCAGTTGCGCTGGCACTGGAAATACTCCTGAGTCTGTAATAAAAGGGACCACACTCCCTTATTCAAGCGATTCGGAGCTGGGAGGTAGTGCAGTAGGAAGGACATATTGTGAGAGGAACACTTGTATTTTGCTTGTGCTTGTGTCACATTTGGAGGTATTTAAAATAAAACCTTCGATTGTTTGAACCCGGGACTGTATAAGTGTGTTCGTGTTGGGGTTTGGGGCTCGCTGACGCCCTGGGGTTTATCACAAAATAAAATCTAATAGTAATTAAAATCAACTTTCAATCTGCAGCAATAGAACAGTCAAACAGCACATTTTAAACTGAAATTGATGTGATGTAGAAGCAGAATGACAATTATTTACTTATGACAAGAGTGACTCTGTGTCAGCCACAGAACATGATATACAAGGCCCAAAGGGAATATTTATTTTCTTCAGCATGTGGCTCGCTGCACTCTTTCATAGACACACACGCGAGGAATACATTGTAGCATAATAACATGCAGCTGAGGGTGAGATCTTGGCTGCTCTGTGCAGGCCTGACTATGCAGAAGATTCCTTTCTCTATTCTTGGCGGGTATTCTTCCTATGTGCCCCTGTGTATCAGAACTCCTAGAATGCTGAAATGTTGCTGTTGCCTCTTCCAGTATTGCCAGGGAGTCACCACCGTACCTTATAATTAGAGTGTAGACTCCCCAGGATAATGATTGGGGTCTTTCCACTTGCAGTAGTTTAGCAGTTAGTGTTACTGCTTCAGAGCTCACAACTTCACGGCCCCATCTCTGTCTGTGTTGGATTTTCTCCCACATCCCAATGTGATGTGTGTTAGATTAGGAGAATGCAGAGCTAAGTTTGGAGACTGGATGTGGGTAAACATGCCCTACAACGATCAGGACTATCCCTAGAATGGTGCAGGACCTGAGGTACCTCAGCCACTGCACAGACCCCCTATTATGCTGATATATTTAAAATAAATAAGAGCTTAAAGGAGTCAGTTTTAATTTTCATATAGACTTCTACTTCTGCATTGTAAATAATGGGAACTTGTCATGTTTTACTGGATATATTATTTATCAGGAAGAGCAGTTTTATTTGCTAATGAAAAACATTAGAAACTGAAATGCTGTTAGTGCATTATGAGTCATTAACATATCAGTGTCATTTACAGTAACTATAAAAAGTATTCACTTCTCATTGGAAGTTTTCACACTTTATTATTATACAACATTGAATTATAGTGGATTTAATTTGGAATTTATGACACTGATCAACAGAAAAAGACTCTTTAATGTCAAAGTGAAAACAGATCTCTGCACAATGATCAAAATTAATTCCTAAGCTTCTTCCTGTACAATTTTAAAATCACTCAGTGCCTCTTTAGTAGTTCCTGTAACTGCCTGGAAAACGTTCACTCTTTCACCATGTGTGGATTTTTTCTTCTCCTCTAATGTTTCTAATACACTTCACCACCTCCTTAACCGTTCTCTTACTGCTAAATGATTTGGATCATCTTCCTAAATTACGAGTGTTGCCATTTATTTTACGTTCACTCCCATCTCTCTGATTTAGCCAGGTTTCTGTTACAGATATTACATCATAATTATGTGCAGCTACATAGAACTTCAGCTTCATATAATTTTTATTCTGCTAGCATCAAGGGAAGCAAGTTCTATTGCACTACTCAATTTATTTTGGCTTTTTACTGCAGCTTAGAAACCAAAGTTATCTTTCATATTTCTTTTAAAACTGTTATGCCTTGTTGAAAAAGAAAGAGATGAAATCAAAAATGAAAAACACACTAAGGTCCAAACCAGGAGATAAAGAATCAAGACATCAAACTAAATTACTAAACTAGAATCGTAGTCAGAAGGCACAAGCAGTAAATTCGGGAAACCAATACAAGCAATAACAATATTGCAAGAGACTCTTAACCTTTTATTCTCAACCTTGGATGAAGTGACTAATGAGCTTCCAGGTTATGATGAGTCATATATATGATGTCACAGGTCACGACCTCTGGGGACAGACACACAAATGAACAATATGTCCCTGATGGCAGAACTACAACATGGCAGCAAACCTCGAAAACAAAATGGCACCACTAGAAGAAACAAATGATGTTTATAAAGTAAAATACCTCAGAATAATGAAATAGTACAAAGTAATACATTCTGAATCTGCATTATTTATAACTCAGGAAAATGTACCCCAGAATGTGGAGAATTTTTTTTTTAACTCTTTCAGGGCTAGTTTTTTTTTTTTTTTTTTCTGTTTTGGCCTAAGGCTGAATATTTTTTCCAAAAAACACACTTTTCTGAAAAGCACACAAAGCAATGGTTTCACACATAAATCAAAATACAATATTTAGTTATGAGAAATGTCCCTGTGTTTTATGTTTCGTGAGCCTCTACACAAAGTGAAATCACATACCTATTACACAGCATAGTCTTTCAAGGTATGGTGATGTTAGAAGCAGCCAATGGCGTGCATTGCCACATTACACTGCTTGCATTACATGTTACATTGGCACCGAAGTTTGAGGCATCTGTTGCTGCATACTGTGACCACTGTGACCACTGTGGCAGCTGGGCAAAGACAGCCGGTGGCGGCCGTCTTTGATCAGCTGGCGGAGATGCTAGCAGCCACAATTCTCCCCAACCCAACCCCCATCTTGACCGCATTGAACGGCGTCAGCCAACCACTTGGGGTCAGTTGTCCTCTCGTCATCCTTCTTGGCCCCTAGACCACCGATCCTTTGCTCCGTCTCAGGGCCTATGACCATGCTGCCTCTCACACTCTGGCTGGCTCGTCCTGCCTCTCCTTCCAATGCTGTTGTCACGGCTCTGTTCTCTCTTTGCTTTCTGTTTTTTCACTCTCCCATTCTTCCTCTTCTGTCCTGTGCAGACTTCTTTATCCTCTACTCCCTAATTGGGTACAGGTGTGAGGAGCCACTCGCTCCATGGCATCATTGAGGTGCTTATGATGTATATGCGGTGCAGTCAACCAGTTCCCCAATTAACCGTGGAGCAAAATGCACTTGCGCATACCTGCACCCTGTTGGAACCTGCACCTTCTCGTGGCACAATTCTTTATTTACAACTGGCCACTGCTTTCCTAGTCACGGACCTGTCATACCGCACTTCTACCTTTGCATAAGGAAGGCACACCTGAGTTTCAGTCATTACATGTATCAGTATTATTATTGTTTTCCTTTTTACTTTCTCATATACAAAGTATAGGGAAAGTATTGTAATCGTCCAAAGATTCGATGTTGAGATTTTGATGAATCTCGATGTTTTAGACCTACCTGACTTTCTCGTATATGAAGTATAGGGAAAGTATTGTAATCCTTCAAACATTCCATTTTGAGATTTTGATGAATCTCAACATTTTAGACCTCCCTGAATCGGAAAATACCATTTTTGGAATTATGTCTGTGTGTCTGTCTGTGTGTGTGTCTGTTTGTGTATGTAAACACAATAACTTGAGTACGCTTTCACTTAGGTTAACCAAATTTTGCATACAAGTATTAAATTTAAAACATTGATTTCTACCAACTTTTGGGCTATTTCCGTTAACTGGAAGTGGTACGTTACCTTTTATTCATCAGCTGAATAGTCAGATTTATTCAACTTTAATTTTATAATAATTGTTCAATACATTATTAATTTGATTTGATTTGTTGTTGATTTTTCTTTAATGTTCATAATATAAAAATATAATCATTGTCTTGCGGTTTACTCCTCAAATATCCATCCCCATATCTGAGTATACGAGAAAGTCTAGGGGAGACCATTCCCGATTTTTTCATTTCTTACGGTTATTTTTACCAGGAACCCACCAAACTCCTTGGCTTTTATTTTCAGATTTTAGGATTTTACAAAGTACTGTATGTGAGCAGTTCCATGGAGAGTGTTCTGATGTAACTGGGTGGTACCTGCATTACCTGGCAGTTCATCTGTGGCAACCTAGTCAAGCACTTCCAAGTGCTCCAGTTATGACTAGAATCACCCAAAGCTTTGTGTTCCAAATGAAAAAAACCTCAATCTCAACCACTTGGTATTTTCTTCCTCTTTGACTGAGATGTTTGTATCATCTAGAACAGCTATGTGCTTCTGTCATGGAGAATGATGTCCAGCCAGTTGGCTCCAATAGCATACCAAATAATGTTCACAATCATATTGTACATAACGGTGGCGGTCTCTGTCTCGATGACCCTTTCAGGTTGGTGATCATACTAATGATCAGGCAGAGGGAAGCCAAGCAGGTCTCTAACTATTTGATTGTGTTAATGAGTGTAATTTTTTGGCTCTAGCACTGAGCATCCAGCAAAAATATGACTGGCACATCCATCTTGAAAATGTTCTTCTGATGATTCTGAGCTGCCATAAGGAGACTCAGCCCATAGCTTCACAACCATCTAATGGTTAGTTTCTTGTTGTTAATTAATATTATTATTACTATGTTTGCTTTCTTTAATAGGGCTAAGTATGAATACAAACTTCCAGTGTCTTTGTGTCATACTTAAAAAAGCCACTAAACATCACTAGACACAGCCATATGGTTTAAAATCAATTTTATTTAACTGTAGTGTGTACTCTGACATGCATTGTACGTACATGTTACAATTTTTTGGAGGAAAGAGAAAAACCTTCTAAAATCTAGTCTATTTCAAGCAGGCAAACAAAGAAATTAAAAAATCAAATATAAAAAGACACTGCGAAACAGGACATTAAACATTTTAAGAGTGCTTGGATGTACCTTCAGACTTCATGAGTTGAAAAGTAGAGTTATCTCTCCAATGTTTACTGCTCTGCCTGAAAACCTTGTTAGTACTCAATAAAATAACCCCTGTGGCCTTGGCTACGCCAGCCATTGAGCTGCAGGAAAAACAAGAAGTTGTTATTTTTAACCGAAAAGGTAAAGGGGTGACAATTTGGGGCTGACCTCTGCATTACAAAGTGAGTACAGAAGAAGACATTTGTCTTGCCTCCTACTGGGTGGTAACAGCCTGTCATATTATTTCTACAAAAGTCTAAAGAGACAGACAGACTCGATAGAAAGTTTAAGAGCAGCAGTCTGAATCTGGTGTAGTGTTCATACTTTGTACAGAAAAGAAAAGATGAGAAAAGATGAGGATGTAAAAGGCGAGGTGGACCACACTTATGGCCTAGAAGGGAGTTTTAAAAGCAACCAAGATGTCAGATTCAGAGGTCAAAGTATTGTCAAGTAGACAATGGGACAGTTTTACTTTTAGGTAAAAGGAGTTGGGCTTCTTCCTGGAGACCCTCGGGAAGCAAAGCTGTTATGTGTGGGTGTTCATCTGCAAGAGATTACAGGACATTTATTTGCTGATGTCACTTAGGAAGGCAGTGAATATTGTGCCTAGCGTACAGGGGAAAAGATTTACTCCACAGCATTAACTGGAGACATGAAGAGTATTTAGGGGTGAACAAATGAAATAAATCACAAAGCAGATTTTAGAAGCCAGGAAGTCTTTAAGTAAAGCAGCAACAAAGCCCAAATGTAATGTTAGAAACTGGGGGCAAAACAGAAAAGAATGATCTCTAAATCTAAATATCTTTTCCCATACTAAAAACAAATCTTATGTTTTGTTTTTATATTCAAAAGCTTGTTTGCTTAGTAATGCATGCCTTCATTTTAAGTAATGCTGGCATAATGACAACACACACAACATGGACGTCTGGACATGTGAGTAGCAATGAAATGTCATTCCTATAAAGAAGATGGCTGCCATGTGAAACAACGAAATGAGGCTGAACATAAAACAATGGCATTCAAAATGCTGTCACAATATTGTAAGCAAAATAATGATAGAAAATAACAAAAATAAAATGACCATTGCAATAACATTAATCACAATATAAAAAATGATACCTTCGAGTATGCCAGTGATCTCATCAGAGGCCAATGTCTATAGAGGTGTCATCTTCATACAGTATAGAACGGGGTATCTCTGGCATGTCAATGAAAACTTGAAATCATAATGTGTACAAACATAAAGAGATAAAGAGATTGCAGAGTGGCAATGCTAGACATGCTTTGGTCCATTCAGTACTGGAGGGGAGAATTTCTACATTCCAGTAACAATTTGTGTATGGTAAAGTAGAACATTATTCTGACTGAAACACCACCACCCTGCAGGTTAAATGAGATAAAACCCGACTGTAAGTGGAACTGTTTTAACATTTTTTTTTCAGTGAACAATTGGTCTCCTCATGGAAAGAAACAGAGAAAACACAAACTAGGGGTGGACCTCAGAATGCTATTTATTAATTTATTTTCCAACCTGCTCATTTATGTAAAGCGTTGTGGGAATCAGGAACAAGCTACCCAGACATGAAGTTGAAGCAGAAACCTTGACAACCTTTAAGAAGTACCAGGATGAGATACTGTGGCAGCTTAACTACAAGCTAAACAAACAAGCAACAAATGGACTGAACAGTCTCTTTTTGTTTGTCAAATATTTTATTGTGGCGAATGGCTGGGTGTGGTACCCAGCTGGGACGCCCAGGAGGACCGGATGAGGGCTTACGCCTCCTCCAGACCACGAGGGTGCGACCGCCCTGGTGGCTTTGGGGACCACGGGAACTGAGCTTGGAAGCTCAACCCTATAGTGGCCCGTGGTCAACGCCAGGGGGCGCCACAATGCCTGGAGGGCCCTGGTCCTCAGCACTTCCGCCACACCCGGAAGTGCTGGGGGGGAAGACGACCAGGGACACCCGGAGTGTTTCCGGGTACACAGCCAGTACTTCCACCACACTGGGGAGTGCCGGTGGAAGATTATCGGGAGGCACCTGGAGCACATCTGGGTGATTATAAAAGGGGCCGCCTCCCTCCGTTCAGTGGCTTGAGTCGGGAGCGGAGAAGGACGGAGCTCGGGAGGAGAGGAAAGGAGGCGGCCTGAAGAGAAAGAGGCAGTGTGGAATGGCCTGAACTTTGGGGGAGTTTGGGTTTGTGTGTGCACCTTGTATATAGTAAAATGTATAATAAATGTGTGTTGGGTGAACCATCGCTGTCCGCCTGTCTGTGGCCGGGCTGCTTTCCACATTATGATCTTATGATCTTACTCTTAGTCCAATGCAATGCATTTAGTCTATTCTGGCAAAACCTACTGCACAGAAAGGAGCTCACCCTGAATAGGATGGCAACCTGCCATAGTGAAAAAATTGATCTACATGCACACATTCACTGATTTAGAGTTACCATTAAACCTAATGTGTCTCCATAAAATGGAATCCCTGGAAAAATGTACAAATGGCAAGAATGTGCAAATGCCACACAGGTTGTACCTTGGCTAGAATTAACCACAGGGCATTTAACATTATATTGCTCCTAAATACATTAAGCATCAGTTTGTGTGTGTATATGCATCCCTTCATCAGTTTACTGAACGTGCCATAAACTTCACAGGGCCACAGGAACTTAGAGTTTATGGCAGTGTAATCCCAGTGCTAGCACAAATGTACTCCACCGCAGGATTTACAGTGTTTGTTCATACCTTCTCATGTCAGCTAACTGCACATACACTAAATATTTAAACTACAGCCTCTGAATAACCATGGTTCACGCATGCTAATAATGCATTAGGATTTTCTGCAATTAAAGTTTTTAATACAGCCCCTAAGGTGTTAATTTAATCCAGTCAAATGAATCCAAGTCTATTAATGGTAGTAGTGGGTCACCGGCTCTTGATTGTTTCCTGATAATGCTCTCCATCCAAACACCAATAAAGTTGTCACTTGTCCTTTATAATATGGGATTGCCCTGTATTAGAACATTAAATACTGCATACTATACTGAATCAATAAGGAACACGATTTGACCTGTAGTTTCATACACATCGTTTCATACCCACACTAGCTTTTCAAAGTGCAGAGAATAACATAACAATTAAAATCAAACCAGTTAAAGAAGCAGAGTGAATGAGTTTCATTTTCATGTCGTGCTGACATTGCAGATGGACAAGCACTGTGCGCTCAGTGAGATTGCGTGTCAGTATCTTCCTTGCCATTATGCTGCTTTCACACATTGACAGTATTAAAAAAACAAGTTACATTGCACAGTGTAATGTAACATTCAGAACAAGATGCTACATGAAGTGATGTCAGCTAATGCAAGTCCAACTGTGAAATGTAAGACTACCCAGGTATAGGTCTGAGTGTGAGACACAATGTTGGTGGGTCACCCCCTGTTTCTGGCAACATTTTATACATTTGTCATTGGTTTTTTCACTCACCCTTGGATATGTGACCTGAAGCAGCACGGTGCATGTTGCTACCCTTGTACAAGCAAGAACGGAATTGCTTGATTCCTTATATGTACATCACTCTGACTTCCCCTAAAGCAGAATGGTATGTTGTTATTTAATTATTTGTGTGTTACCTACTATAGTCCACATTATAACTTACATTAGTCTGTTTTATAGTATAACCAATAAAACACTAGCTATAAGTGCAAATTTGTTCTATTTGGGCCACATTTTAAGATAGTTAGACTTATTTTATAATTCCTAATAAATAATGCAATTTAAAACATCTAAATCAATAACCCTATCAAATATATGCTTAGAAGTTTTTTTTCAGTGATGTGCGGTGAAGTTCCTTCAGAGTCAGATTTACAAATATATGAACCCCAAAGAGTACCTTCTTCACTATTCAGTTGGCATCATGCACATTGACTACTGGTTATGTGTCATATCTCATCAGCATGTTTTACACACACATCGGTAAAGGTTCAGATTTGGCTAAGAAAGAACTTTACATTTATAACGGCGAGAGAGAGCGGAGAGAGCGCATTTGCTCCTCAGCCTCCATGTGTTCTAAATTTGCCGTTGCAATTTCACAATTCATACTCATTCAGTACAAATGGAAGTACTGAGTGGTATACAAATAAAACGGATTTCAGTTTTGACCTTAATTGAAATATTTAGTTGTTTTTAAAAGCTTTTAATTCTGATGCTTTAATCAACTTTAATACAGACTGTTCAACAAAAGGATAACAAGAAAAACAAAAGAATATTTTATTTAAGGTCTAAATTTAGTTTTTAAATATTGGATTTTTTTTTCTTAGTCTGATCCCACTTTTTATAAATTTGAAAACCGTTTATGGTGTTATCTTTATTTGTTAATGAAGTCCATACGCCTATCCTCCATGAAAATCTCTGTCACTTTCTTATAAAAGTCCTCCTTATTTTCCTTCAGTTTTAAAAGTCTTAATCTTCCATTTTGGCAGTCAGTCGGAACAAAAAATAAAAATAAACGGACCGCTGCAGTGCACTTGACTTTCTGATATCGCTAACTTATTGGCGCCTCTGTGTAGAAGAACAACGGCAACAAGCACCTGTCAGGCTCACATGCGCCCCCTTCAGGGGGGCACAGTACTGTCTGCTTCACCTTGTGCCTTTTCACTGCAGTTTTATGTCCAATCAGCAAGACTGAATATGTCACAAACATTCATTAAAGATATTAGCCAGACTGTGGAAATTGAGGGTGTATAATAAACGTGTCTGTAAACCTTATAATGGCAACATGCAGAGAGACAGCAACATGTACGAGTCAATTGTATGCATCAACCCCATGTGTGAGGGAGAGCGCAGTCTGAAGTGAGGTGAGGCTCGTCGTTGCCGCACCTCGTGTTTTTCCCCTGTATTTGAACAGGAAATGTGCAAAGTCAGCGATTTTGGCTATAAATTGATCAAAATTATTGGAATCATACAGAAAACAAATTTATAGCACAGACCAGTGGAACAATTTATTTTATGTTATCATTATTAGTTTTTTTACTTTTCATGATGACAGCCTCACCTGTCTCCCCTGACCACACGTCTCTGGTTTCTTTCAGTTTATCTTTTGCTATTTAAAGCCTTATCTGTACACATTTTAAATCTAATTAATGACCAAGCTACATGTTTTCAATCCAACTCCTCTTCAGATATCACCTGTGGAGTTGACTTGTGTCTATCACTCAGTTAAGCACAACCTGAGCTATAACAGTGGTGACTGTGCAAAAAAGTTGAACCAGGATGTAATGTTTGTTTTTTAATATTTAATTGTTTGTGTTATTGTTAGTGGTTTTGGTATATTGTATTGCAACGTAACAGTTCAGAGGGAGGTGTTTGTTAGTTGTTTCTGTTACACAAAATAAACTAACTGGAACAATTTAATATGCACAGACAAGCGATTATTAAACTTTTTTATTAGAAATTAATCACCAAGTTATTTCTGCATTATAGAAAAATATTGATATGCTTGAAGAAAATATGATAAATTATGATTAATATGGAATTCATTTCGATTAAACATTTTGATTGTGTGATTAGTTGCAATTAAAGTTTTCTAATTGGACAGCAGCCCTAATTTAAACTCACACATACTTTCCCCCTTAATACTTCTTAAAGGTTAAAGGTAACATAGTACAATGCACCAGGAAATTACTAAATGAAAAAAATGAAACAGCAGTTATTTATTACTGAAGCAATCATCCTTGCCTTGAGAAGACAAAGAGTCAATCCTATCTCTAAGCTCTGCAGACAATTCCTTCTACCTTATGGCTTGGTTTTTGCTCTGATTGGTTGAGGAGCATGCACTGGTACAGCGTGTAACCGCACCCACTACACGACGAAACAGTTCAGGATCCTGGTTGGCAACCCCCCAGGCAGACACATGGTCCAGTCCCACCCCCTGGAAATGACCCTCTATCTGTTGCAGCCAGGTGTTATGTGGGTGTCCCCTTTACCTGGTTTAGCTGCTCAGGTCTTCAACAATGAGGCTCTTGCGAGCCGGATCACTTTTGGGAAATTGCATTACATGGCCGTAGTGCTGTAACTGACGCTACCTCACAATACAGGTAATGTGCCTCATTCGGAACTCCATGAGCAACTGCTCGTTTGACACAAAGTCAAACGTGAGGTACACAAAGATTATCTGATGAGTCAAAGTACAGAAGGAGTCCAGTCTTTGTTTTAGGTCACTGGATAGCATCCATGTCTCTCAACCATATAGCAAAACAGGAAGCACCAGGATTCTAAATACTTGAACCTTCGTCATTTTGCAAAGATATTGAGACCGCCACATACCTCTTTCCAGCGACTTCATGATCCACCATGCCCTCTCAATCCATCTACTGACTTCACAGGAAGAGTCATCTGAGACATGAATGTTGTTGCTGAGGTAATTAAACTCTGATACATGTTGTCAACTGTGAGGCCTAATCAGGTCCAATCAGTTCAACTGACCGTGGACTTCAAACAAGATGCAGAAACATCTCAACGATGACCAATAGAATGGGTAGCACCTGAATTATGATAGACTTTTAATTCTTGGGGATTTTAATATTCATGTGTGCTGCCCAAGTAAACCTCTGGTGAAAGACTTTTTAAATCTCATTGATTCTTATACGCCTGTTCAGTCTGTGAGAGGCGCATCATATGAACATGGACATACCTTGGACCTTGTTTTATCGCACGGTTTAATTTGTCTGGGGCAGTGAAACTGGTGATGCTTGCTTTTCTGATCACATGGCTGTTATAAGTGAGGCTTTCTTACCTTACCAAACAGTCAACATTGGTAGTGAGACTCACTGCTCATATATAATGAACTACACCACTACTAGAAAATTCTCTGCGGCTTTTATGGATGCTGTGCATGGTCTAGTCACTTTGTTTAATGATACTTATTTTGACATTTTAGACTCTGTTGCTCTGTTTAAAGTCAAGTGCTCAACACCTAAACCTGAGCCGTGGCTAAATGATGCCACTCATACCCTGAGGTGGCCATGTAGGTGGAAAGAGTGCAAATGAAAAAAAGACAAGCTTCAGGTCTCCTTTGATATTTTAAAGGACAGTTGGTCTAATTATCAGAAAGCTGTAAAATCTTCTAGGGTTAAGTATTTTCCAAATATTATGTTAAATAATTGCCATAGACCTAGCGTTTTATTTAACAGTATAAACACTATTCTTCACCCATCTGTTCATATGTGGCCGGACATTACATCAACAGTCTGTGAGGATTTTCTCCAATTTTTTGTTCAAAACATTGTTAACATTAGAGCCCACATTACACACTCTGTTGATGACCCGTCTGTCCCTCCTACGTTTATAGCTGTTCTTCATCAGTTTAAGTCTGTATCTCTTCATTTTTTTGCAGAAGTAATTAGTCATCTTAAAACCACAAATTGTCTGTTAGATATTGTTCCCACTTGTGGTCATTTTCATCATGAAATATTGTTTAGGGGTTACAGATATTAATCCTCTGTTTTGGATTTGCCACTGAGTCAGTTTGCTTTTATTATGGGCACCACCATTGCAAGCACATACGGTTAGGGACATGTTTGAGGGTTGCCAGTTGACATCATCTGGAAAATGTGCAATGAGTTAAAATTCGTCAGCATGGAGTACTCATCATCCAAGTTTGTGGATAAGATTTTTAGTGCTTAATGTATTGTGAGCTGCGGAGCTGCTCGCACCTCCAGAGAATACAGACGCCCCTGGGAAAACCCCTGAAAAACATTGACAGACTACCTTCACATTCGTCCTTACCCTTCTGGCTGGCTCTGTCGCGTAATATGCCTCTTGCATGGTGCTCTGCCTTCTTAAAAAGCCTGTACGGGCTTCTTTCAGTTTGTTAAATTGATTGTTTGCTTCTCCTTCTCTCTCTCAGACTTCTCCTGCTCCTAGCATGTATTCCTCCTCCTCCGAAGAAGACCGAGCTTACTTTTAATTGATAAATGGAGGTGACAACTCTTTCCTTTCAAGGAGCACATTTGAAACTCTTTAAAGAGACAAATGTTTGTTTGCAGTGTTTGAATAAAATTCCAGTCTCTTCAACCTCCTCTGTTTTCTGTGCAATTCTGTGACCCAAGCGTGACAGTATCTATTTGTAAAATCCTTACTGCAAATGACTTTGCAATCTTGTTTCTGACTTTGACTTTACTTTATCTTTTTGTTTTGGTAATAGATAGGCTTGATTTATTTTCTTTCACAAGACATCATCTTCTGATGACAATCTCTGCCATTGTGACCTACTGGTAGAACACTGTAACTTGTATTTATACATCTGCAAGGCTACATGGAAGCTGTAGTCCTAATTGGCATCTCTGTTGCAATCTTGGGGACCATTGGTGGGAACTGCTGTAACAAAGACTCCCCTGTTACAAAGACATTCGTCCTGGCCCGGGAGTGCAATATTGTTGTACCAGAGGCACTCTGTCTGGCAAATCAGAGTCAGGAGCATAGGAGGACAACACTCACCTGGAGAGGAAGAAAGGAGAAAACAAAGAGGGTATTGCATTTAATGTGCTTTGGAGCCTGTGGAGAAGGTATTGTGTGAAATAAATGAACCTGTTGGACTAGAACTTGTGTGTGAAGCAGTTGTGTTCCAGGTGTGGTTCACAATATATACATATATACTACATATACATACTGTTTGTAACAAAACTTGACACTGTGATTCTTCTGTTTGTAATCTTCCCATAGTTCCTAGCAGTATTTCACTTAGGTTGTCAGTGATCATTCATCACTACAGCCATTTACTGAGCCCACTTAATCCAAGCTTAGGGCCTAACTCTTGTCAGCCATATTTCAGTAAACAAATAAAGATATTCTTTCAAATCCAGAATACCCTCCTTTGGCCTGATTTGCCAGTCTAGCACAATCAAGCATCTCGCTTGCTTGTAAAGTCAATTCCATCAGTATTGTCATTTCTTTTAAATAACCATATTGCAATCTGCACTCTTCCCTTTTGCAAATATGAAGCACTAGCTTGTTTGTGTTTGTTAAAGCATTGTTATAAAATCTTTAGAGAGTTTTAAAGTTAAAAAAAGTACAAGACATAACTGAAAAGAATGAGGTGTCATTATTGCAAGGGTCACTGCATACTGAAAGTTTTGTTGCTGTATACAACAGGGATGGAAACAGCAAAGAATTTCTGATAGATATGTTTACTGAACTCCATCTGGAATGTGTTGCAATTTATCCAGCTGTCTTCACACAATAAAGGTGTACACAATTTAGACAGTGTGTGGTGAGTCCTAAGTAACTTTTGAAGTTGCTGGTATTCTTCTCACTCCTCGGGTTTCAGTGTTCTCTCCCCTGTTGCTAGCAAAGATGTAATTAAGTGGCAGGGGTCAGAGAAGGCATTCTCTCATTCTGAAAAAAAAAGAAAAACTTCACGGGTGTAGAAAGCTTTCTTTTTTCTGTTTGCACGCTCTTATTCCTCTTTTCAGAGTCCATTCTTAATGGGTACTTAACCATCAGGCAGTGACTAATTACAGCATTGGTCTTTACTCAGATGACAAGCTGTACATTTTACTGCTCTGTACCTCTCATACGGGGGAGATGGTGCTTCATGTGTGACCTCTGGACTCCTGATGTTGCAAGTGAAAGCCAACAGACCATTAGGCTTCTTGCATTGTGTTATGCACTGCTGGTTCATTGAAAGCCAAGATGCAATTAACTGTAGGTAGACTGTGGTAAAGAATACAGCAGTAAAAAACAGAGAACAAAAAGAGAAGAACTAAGCTACATTTTTAACAAACATTTTTATATTGTGGCCTTTAGTAAAAGGGTTTTTATGATTCTGGGTCTAATTATTATTTGTAATTACTTTATTTTGCATCTCTGTGATGCTTGGCAGGATGGTGCGGCATTGATAAGCAGTTCTGTGTTATGGACCCCATGTCCTGGTCCTGGGCGTTAATCTTTATTGTGGCACTTGTGCTTCAATATATCAACCATGTGCCCCATTCAGGGCTGGTGCTTGTGAGTCAGGATGGGCTCTAATCCTGTAATCCTGAATTCACTTAAGCAGCTTTGAGAATGTTATGTTATAGTTACCTTACCAATGATGGTGAATAGTGATGGGCACAACCAAAAATGGGGAAAAATGAATTAAACCATTGTCACAGAAGTGCTTGGTTAGTGCCAACCCGACGCAGACTTGCACTGGAGGCACAGGTGAAAATGAAAATAAAGATTTCATTTTTCTTCCACTGGGGGGAATCACATCTTCCCCTTGTCCCTCAGCTACAGCACAGTCCCAAAACACACCAAACACACCAACACACTCTTCTTCCTCCACTCCTTTCAGGTAGCTTTGTCCTCCTCCTCATCCCGACTCTGGCACCTCGAGTAGTGGCTGCAGGCTGTTCTTATAGCCCACCTGGAAGTGCTTCAGGTGATAATTAACCTAATTCAGGCTGCACTTCCGGGTGTGGCTGCACCTCCCAGTGGTGGCCACGGAGCCCAACAGGGCTGAGCCCTGAAGTCCCAGGCCTATGGCCCCAATGTAACCCAGGAGGGCTGCCACCAAGTGTTCATCCCATGCCTGCTCCCCAATCCAGTGTCAAAGGGGTGTCCCAGCCAGGCATAGTTCCCGGCCGTCTGTCACACCATGATTCTGGCCAAACGTGATACAAGATTCTTTTTAATTTCTTTCAGTTTAAAAGAATACGGTTCTCAGATCTTTGTGTGTGCATTGCTCTTCCATTTTGGTTAATGTTGTGGGATTCAGTTCTGCTTCTCTGGAATTCTTCGCTATAACAGGGATGGTGTTTCTATATATCGTTTTCTTTCATCACTATTTTTCCTTTATTTCTGTAGTTCTATAAACCAGGGGGTCTTAAACCTTTTAATCTCAGGTCCCAAGTAAGAAAAATGGTACCATACTAGAACCCAAGAAGAGGATTATCACTATAATGACAGCAGAGCCATAAATACACAATAATAATGTCCATATAATAAAAGACAGTAAATGGATCTATTTCTCATATGAATATTACTAAAAGAGAAAAGTAGTAAGCAAAAATATGGTCAATGAAACATTAATTATCATTCCAAAAAGGGAATAGATTCCTGAGGCATATCACTGCCATGGTAAGTTTTATAATGGTTGCAGCTCAACGACATGATGATTTTCAAGACAAGTCAAGTGGCTTTTACACAGTATTGCAGGATCAATAAGTTTGTGGATGGCACAAAGGTGGTTGGTTAGCTTACAGAATGGAGATATGATGATTGTCGGACTGGTGCAAATGCAACAATCCATCTCTTAATGTGGACAATATGAAAGAGATGATTGTTGACTTCAGGAAGGCCGATGCTATCCACCTCCCACTGCACATCGAGGACTCTGTGGGAGAATGGTCAAGAGCACCTCGGTGCGCACTTGGCAGCTGACCTTACTTGGTCAATTAACACCACCTCCATTGCTAAGAAGGCTCCATTTCATTTGGCAGCTGAAGAAGCCAAGAATACCTTCCCCCATTCTCACCACATTCAACAGGGGCATCATCGAGAGCATTCTGATCAACTGCATCACTGCCTGGTATGGGAACTGCAGTGTCTCTGGCCATAAGGTCCTACAATGGATAGAACATACAGCAGATAAGATCATTGGGACCTCTCTGTCCTCCATTGAAGACATCATTGTAAAGCATTTTATCCACAAAGGTTTCAGCATTGTGAAGGACCTCTCCCACTCCTCCCATGGTCTCTTGTTACACTTCCATCTGGCAGAAGATACTGAAGCATCTGAACCAGTTCTGCCAGGTACTACAACAGCTTCTACCCCTCAGCTGTCTGGACTCTGAACTCTGTGCTGCCCTCCTACCCTCAGATCTGCCCCTAGTAGTGAATTTACATGCCGTATATTTGTTACACTTGTCACTATTGTTGTTTTTTTATCTATTAGTTTTACTGTTATTATTTATTTATTACTATCTATTTAAAATTACAGGTCATTTTAATAAGAGATAATTTTTGTGTGGGTTTTGTAGTGTTTTTCATGCCAATTTTAAGTCTGTGTTTAGATTTTCTCTAGCATGTCTAGTTTTTGTGATGAAGATAATTATTTATTGCATAATACAGTATTTGTTTTAAGTACCCTAAGCATATTACAAGATTTAACGACAGTTGTCTGTATTTTTATTTTACAGATGGCATTAACTGTGATTGCTTTCAGCTGTTATCATGCCTAGAAATTGCATTAATCACCCAGGCAGTTTCTGTTATGTATGTGGTTCATTCATGACAAAAGCACAACGTCACCCAATTACCGCAGATCTTAAGAAGATATACAAATTGTATTTCAGCAGTCCACATGGTGACTAGGATAAATCTTGGGCTCCACATGTCATCTGTAGGAAGAGGATATTTATAGGTGTACAGATCAAGCCCATTGGTTTTAAACATTCTCTCTCAGTAGCAGAGCTAGAAGTTTGGGAAGCATTCACGTGACTCTGTGAAAACTTTTTGGGGAGCCACAAGTCTCCTCCATAAAAGGAAGGAGTTCAGAATCTGCTTGATTCATACCAGAAACTGGGCTGTCACCTGTCATTGAAAATACACTTTATGCACTCACATCTAGAGTTCTTTCCAGAAAATCTTGGTATGATGAGTGACAAGCAAGGAGAACATCTTCACCAGGACATTCAGCTTAATGGAGTGTTGTTACCAAGATTTCTGAGATGACAGTATGATTGCCGACTACTGCTGGATGCTCTACTGTGACAATCCAGACACAGAGTACACAAGAAAATCCTACGTGGAGCGTTTATGAAGAAACAGTGGTAGTGGACTGACACCGTTCAGTATGTCTATGCCACGGTGTGTGCCAATTTGACTTCACACTGAAGATATTGAAACATTTACTACATTGGTGCTTACGTTTTAGTAAAAACTAAATGCAAGTATTTTTGCTTGGAATGACTTACCTCTGCACATCAGGGACCTCATGCATAAACGGTGCATACACACAAAAATGTTGCGTATGCACAAAAAATGTTGTATACGAACATTTCCACGCTCAAATCGCGATGTATAAAACCTAAACTTGGCGTAAAGCCACACACATTTTCACGGTAGCTCCAACCCTGGCATATGCAAGTTCTCCACTCGGTTTTGCAAACTGGCGGCACCCAGCGTCATAGCAGTGCTACTGTTCCTGTGTGGTTACCGTTTCTTTTTTAGATCCACATCCCTGACGTGGCTTTATAAATACACTGAAATTAACTACATATTGTTTATTAGTTTAATGCATCTGATTGTAATTAACCTGTAGCAATATAATGGTCCACAGAATGGTCAAACTATTCTAAATACAATAGCTGCTTTAGCGTTGTTACTCTCACTGCACCTTCTTCTTCTCCTTTCAGCTGTTCCCATTAGGATTTGCCACAGCGGATCATCTTTCTCCATATTACTCTCACTGCACCACTTAGAATATTTATATCACTGTATCTGAGTGGGGAATCACAGCTGTATAGCAGCTGATCGGAAAGAGAATTATCGGTATACAGCATCAAGCGCACGCTGCCTCAGCTATGCTGTGTGTTGAACTGCTCTCATACGGAAAACGCTCAGAGCCTTTCCTTGCGGTTCAGAAACAGTTTCATCCCAAGAACTATAAATGCACTCAATCAGTCCATCAAGTACTCCTTGTAGAACTGTTTGTATTTATTAGTACAATTACCTCATTGTAAACTTGCACTACAGTTATAATATTGCACAACCTGAGCCACTTTATAAAGCATTCGTCATCATTTACATATGATGACGATATCATTTTTAAGATGAAATGCAGCAAAATATGTTTATTAAATTATACAGATAAAACTTTAACTTAATTTAAATAATCTATATTGTTAATACATAAACATGTGAGGACATGGTGTTGCAGCGCTAGCAAGGAGCTGGCGCTTCGTTCTCGGATTGTTCCTGCCTCGTGCTGTATTCTTGCTGGGACTGGCGCAACACTGGATGGATAGAATAATTAAACATGTACTACAAAGATATTTCAATGTTCCTTAAAAGTTTTGAAGAATCGGCATTCTAAGCTTACAGATGGCTTAACGTCTATTACAGAGCTGATTGTGTGGTGATTGGGTATTTGGAGAAAGAAAAGGAAGGACAGGAATTGGGGGTTAGTATGTTTGAAAAAGACAGTACTGCTGCAATAAATTATTTCATCAAAAGTCACGCAAATCTCAGCAAGCATCCTGCGTGAGGCATGGACAATCACTGTGCCACTGTGTTTCCATGTTTAATAACATGCTTTAACTCCTATCATCATGAAAATTATATCAAGTATACATCTCAGTATTTTAATTATTCAGAGAGCTGTAATATCACGAATGTAATGGATTCTGTGTCCTGTCGGAGGAAGAGAAAGCCCGTTTAAGAAGCACATAGTGCACATAGAGCAAATAGAAGATCAAATACAAAACAAAGCATTTAACGTGCTACTTTAGTTACAATGGGATTTGAGAAACTAGTAAATTAAACGATTTTAAGATGAAGTTTATGATGTTCTACTTTAGTGATAAAATAAACTACGTGATTAAAGTGGAAATTTAGAGATTAAAGTTGTCATTTCGTGCTTTTTCCAACTGTGTGCCTTTTTTTTTTCTCTGTACCCTGCTTTCATATGACACTCAGACGTTCATAAGCTTTCATATGACACTCAGACGGTGGGCTACGACTCGCCTTTTCACGGCGACTTTTGATATGTGACAACTTCTTTTTTATTTCGGACACTGTGTGACTTTGTGAACTTGAGCTTTCGAGTTTCTCCGACACTCTATGTCACTCGATCAACTTCCTTTTGTTGTTTATATCACTGTTTAAACCAACAAATAGTGCGTTTTTTCTTGCCTCCACTTGGTATTCACTGAAATTCTTCTATTTCCCCTGTGCTTTTGCCATTGCCTTTTCACAGAACGTTCAGCTTAAGGGCTATTTATATTAATTTGCATATTCAAAGAGGCGTAATTATGTTATACATGAGGCCCCAGGTCTTCATCCTCGATCGAGTTTTTTAAAAGTCGGCTTAAGATCTACTTGTTTTCTTCTGTCTTTCATTGTGTATGATGGGATTGTGGTGGATGTTGCAGTTGGATTGTTTTATTAATCTGCTTTTGCATGATTGTTTGTATTGTGTTTTTTTTAATGCTTTTTCGTACAGCACTTTGGTGCAACCTCTGTTGTTTTAAATGTGCTTTTATAAATTAATAATCTAATCTAATCTAAAGTACCGTACACTGTAAACTAACATTTCCCATAACTCAAAAAGTTGACGTGACTGGAAAAGACTGAAAGTGGATCTGAGATCAGCTTGAAAAACTAATTTAGGAAAGTCTCTGATGATTACCAAAAACAGATTTTTGTTGCCTTGTGTTATTACTATCTATTCACTTACCTATTATTTATTTTGAATTATTTATTTATCTATTAAAATATAGTATAGTTCTTTACATGGTTTGCACTTGTCCTGTGTTTATTTTGCACATGTTAAAATGATGGTATGAATGGTCACTTAGCAACCAGTGCCTGATAAGGAATAAAGTGCTTAAAAATAATAAATCAATGCATCTTATTTTTAGTGTTTTAAATAATATTATTTTTTAAACTTAACATTTTCAAATGAGCTCCACCATTAACAGGCTTCTAAATGAGTTCACAAAATGCTCAGCATATCTCAGTTTTCATTTAATAGTTTGATAAAATGGAGTACAAAGGTCAAGTTGCTTAGCTAAATTATTCCTAAAAACATTCTGTACTATTTGTATTTTATATGGGTGACAAGATAACTCTTGATGGAGAATTCAGAGAACAGTCCACTCTGAAACATTTAATTCATCATTCAGCATGATGTCATGCTGAATGATGAGGTCTCTGCCCAACAGCCTGTCTCACCCTTTATATTTTATATTAATATTTTCAGGTGTTCTCACATTTCTCAGCGGTGCAACAAACATATGCTTCCCACTGCCAGTAGACTGAAATTTATAGAAGGACTTTAAAATAGTGTTTCAAGAAGGAATTCTTTCTCAATGAGGCATGTTAAAAACAAGATATTTTTGCCTCTCAGTTACGGATTTAGATTTGATGTATGCCATAATGGCAAACACATTGTAAGGCCCCAAAAAGTTGTCAATAGCCAAACAAAATGCATTTAGTGTACAACATTGCACAGACACTATAGATGTGGGACCCAAAAATTTCCTGGAATCAGTCGGTAATATGATAATAGAGTGTAGTTGTAAAATATGCCACTAGGTATTATATTGTAAATGTTTGGTAAATCAACTGAATGGCATTGTACTGAGTTGATCGAGTGTGCATTTACGACATTTATTCTACAATCTTGCATGTGCCTTAGACAATTTTTTTTCTCCAAGCTGAAAAAAGCATGTCAGGACATATTGAACAGCAAGACAACGATGATCAAATTTTTTGATACTGACTTGTTCATATATAGTTTTCTCTCTATGGACAGTTAATCAGCAACAAGTGTTCGGTGAAGTGACACATCCAAAATGGGATATTGCATCACGATTATGCACCTGCACACACCACGTTGTCAGTCAAACAGTTTTTGACCAAAAACAATGTGGTTGTTACTTTACACACCCCGTATTCACCAGATCTCAGTTACTCCTGGTAACTTATTTTGTTCCCAAAATTAAAACTGAGACTAAAAAGTAGAAGATTTGCTACCATGGAAGAATTCCAGAAAAAAGTGCTGGTGGCTGTAGACACGGTAGCAAAAGATATTCCCAGGGATAGGAGAAGTGCTGGGACAAGTGTATTTCATTTCAAAGAGAGTATTTTAAAGGTGACTAAAAGGAAATTGCTGTAAGTTTTATAATAAAGTTTTTTTATTTTTTAAAGTTCCCATAATTTTTGGTCCTCCCTTCATATATACCTCCACTCTATTGGCTCACACCTCACAACACCCAGGAAATGGTCACTCATTATTTGCAGTTCAGCATTTCAAACTAGCTCTGTGGACCCTTCACCTCACAAGCTTGCCTGTTATTTCCTCCTCTCTCCTCTTTTCTTTTTTGTGTCTTTGCTTGTCAGCCATCTCAATTTGATGGTTTCACAGGAGAGCGGTGATGGTTCCATGGGGAATATTTATTGTATTTTTGTTTATAGGCTGCTTTTCGGATCACATACTACTTCAGTAAATCTTACAATAAATAGAGGGTGCTTTATTAAAACTGAATTCATGCTTGGATGAACTTAATTAATTTTACTACACAATTGTATGATGGCTAGAATGACCAGCCCAAGGTGGACAATTTAGCCAGGATATCGTGATTCAGCCAAGGAATCTTTTATAACCACAGAGAGTCTGGACCTCAGTTTTACATGCTCATTGGAAGGATGGTGCCATTTTTTTGCAGCACGGTGTCCCCATCACTGCACTGGTGCATTTGGATCCATACATAAACCACAGTGTTTATTACTTCCTGTTGCCTTCTCCAACACCTCCTCCAGCAGCTATAAAGCTTTTCCTGTTCTGGCCGAGCCCAAACATGCTTAGATTGAGGTGGACTACTTGTTGTGTGAAGTGCACATAGTATGAGTACTGGGTAGTAACATCCTTCACATCTTCTACAACTCTGTGATGACCAGTGACATTTTAATGCTGTGGTGTGCGGGGCTGGTAACATCACTTCAAGGGAGGTCCTCCATATCAACAAGCTAATTAGAATGGCAGGCTCTGTTATGGGGCACACTGTGGACCCTCTAGTGGTCGTAACAAACGAGAGAATTAAAAACTGAGTGCCATTATGAACAATGCAGCACATCATCTCTCTGACACACTAACACTGAGGACTTTCAGCCAACAAATTATTCAGCAGAAGTGTGTCAAGAGCTATGACTGAGGTTCCTTTACAGCAACAGTAAAATGCCCCCATAAGGCCTCATTTTGACTGAGACTGGCAAGTTAGAAGTTTTTCAGTCTTTTTAATTTTCTTTCTTTTTTAGTCATCCTAGTGTGTGTTCAGACTACAGTCTATCAGTGTTAGTGTACAACGTTACTCGGGCAGTGGTATAGGCATGTCTTGCATAAGTGTCAGGCCCGAGTGTTACCCAGTCAAGAGTATAGATGCGTCTTCTCCAAGCATTATAATGGCGTCTCATAAGAAACGCTTCTCATCAGCAGTGATGACGAAGTGAATCTTTCTTCAGGCAGTGAAACTGAAATTCTGGTAATCCGAAAGTGACACTCGCATCTTTCACACATGTGTAGTGTGCTGTTTATACTATTATTATTGTTATTTGTATCATTATTATACTTTCTGCACTTCTTAATTTGTACTTTTAGTGTTTTGTATGTTTTACAGTAGAAAGATGAGATTTAATAAAAATGTCTTTTTTCAAGCCAAAAAATGCAATGCTTTTTAAATGTTTTTTTGAGAAAAAATGTAATTTTCAGGAGGTTAAAGAGATGCAGTAAAAAGCCCCTTGGGACAAATAAAGTTCTATGTAATCTAGCCAATCTAATCTATCTGATCTTATCTAATGTAGATTTTACCAATCTTAAATAAGCCTAATCAATCAATGCAACAGGTGAAGTTGCATCAACACTTATATAAAGTAATAAAGTAATGTGTCATCAGCATAGCAGTGGAACCTTAGATAATACCGATTCATAATCTCACCTAATGGAAGCATATACAGTAGATGTTAAACAGGATTGGACCTAGAACTGACCCTTGAGGGATACCTTGTGTAAGTGAAGCAGTGGCAAATTTGTGTTCCCTAATGAAGACATAATACTGGCGATCACTGAGGTATGATGTGAACCAAGAAAGAGCAGCACCAGAGGTACCAATAGCTGAAAGTCGGGACAGTAAAATGTCATGGTTAACCGTATCAAATGCTGTGCTCAAGTCAAGGAGAACTAGAATAGCGGTCATCCCAGAATCTGTTCTGCTTCGAAGCTGATCATCTTTGATCTGGAAAGGTCTCTGGTTGGAACTGATGGATACCTCGAATTTCTGGAAACACCTCATATTTATCCCAGTCTTGTTCTTCCTTGTTGTACTCCTTGAAACAACAGGTGCCAACTCCCTTCTCATGTGTATGCCTCATGACTTTGAAGAAAACATGACTAGGCACAGCTTATGTTGTCGAACCTTTGACCAATCAATGTTCAATCTATGGTGGTCGGCTTGGGTAAAATGTGTCTTTTGGTTTTGCAGCCCCCAACTTGTGGTTAATGTGTCTGTTTAAATGACCTCAAGTTCCTTAACTCAGTGGGTCTGACTGGTTGTGTGCAAGCAGAGCAAGCACAGAAAGCACCTAATCTATTATGCACCTGTCTATTATTAAGTTTTTCTTTTGACTACATATTGTACTTTATCACTACAGAGATATATGTATAATACTCATCCATCTACCTTCCAAACCTGCTTTATCCTGGCTTGGGTTGCAAAAAAGCTGGAGCCTATCCCAGAAAGCATTGGGCACAAGGCAGGAACAATCCCTGGAGAGGGTGCCAGCCCATCACAGGATGAAGCAACACCACACTCTTGCATACACACTAGGGCAAATTGAGCTTCACCAGTCCATTTAACCTGCATGTCTTTGGACTTTGGAAGGAACCTGGAGCAGGAGAACATGTAATCTCCATGCAGGGTGGACCCGGGATATAAATACAAGCCTCCTTGTGAGGCAGCAGTGCTGCCACTGCGCCTCCATGCCATCCATATCTAATATTATAGGTAAAGCATAAAACAGTTTACCAAAGAATTATTCAGAGTATGTTGCTATTTAGCGACTTGCCTAACACACCTCTTATAAATCTTGAAGTGCCGCATTTGTAGTGGAACCAGTGTTTACTTTTTCATTTCCACTATTCTCTGCAACCACATGTGAGATCCGATGACACACTTGGCTCCTGTTCAGTATGTGGAACCTGTGGTGACCTGGGAATGCCTTCAACTAGTCAATATTGTCCTTGAGGTCACTGCTGTGTCATTATGCAGACAGCAGAACTTGTCAAAACTTTGTGTCTCCGGGCTCTGGATTTAGTTTCAATTGATTGTGTGTAAGCATTTATCATAGCCAAGAAACTTTTAATCCAAAATAATGGAAAATTAAAGAAGAAACATTTACATTATGCAAAGAAAAAGAGTATTAAAAAGCAGCAGAATAACTATTGGCACTGAAGTAATTTTTAAAATATTTTCTATGAGGCTAAACATGTAGATAAATCATAAGAGACAAAGTCTCTTCTGGAAAAACAAAAGAGAGAGAAGCAGAGAGCAGGAAGATCCAGGAGAAAGAGGACATGAAGAGCAAAGGTGATGGCACAATGATAACTGATAAAACATACTAGAACAGAATTCTCCAAAAATCTGAAATTGGAACATTCCTACAAATGCAAAAAAGGTACCTTGGGACTCAGCAGAGGAGATGACCAGAAAGGTCCAAATCAAAACGTTTCCATTGGTTAGATACACATTACGTACACATTTCAACTGAGTGTGTTGATGATTGAGGTTTTTAGATACTGAAGTCTCAGTAAAAACAGCAAACATTGGCTGACTGATTGAACATGAAAGGGCTTAAAATTGCATATGCTGCAGAAGCAGGTTCATCCTAGGGAACAAAATGCAAAATATCGTTAATTGAACTACTTTATTTATTTTATTATATTAATTTTATTAAAATCACACATCATTCCATACAAATAAATCAATTTTTGCAAATATAAGATCAAAGGCAAATTAACCAAACTACTTTAAATACATTTTAAACAGACAACTAACCTTAGCTTTAGAATCTGAGTGTTTTAAACCTAACAAAAAAAAAACAGAAAAACATAGCACAAAACTCAGAAAAAATTCAAACAAATCCACATTATAACACTTTTAAGGTGAAGGAGACTGGAAGGATGGATCTTAGTAACCCTAGAAGATGATGTTGTGGCTCTTCATCCAGGGATTTTCTTCCATCCATTCAGTTGAAGGGAGCAGAGAGTCCATAAACATGTGTTAATTCGTGATTATTCCCCTGCTTGGCTTTTAAAATTATCCTTGCAAAAGCTTCGTCATGGGGCTGTGGGATGGGAATTCTTACTTTAGGATGTTTTAATGGTTCAGTGATGATTTGCACTACTATGTATTGGTATACATATCAATTTGTTAAAACAGAGATCACAAAAAATTGTTAACACTTCAGTTTAGGTATTGAAGAAGTTCATCTATTATTTACTTACTCTTATGTAATAAGACCTTAACAAAGGCTTCTTTGAGTCTTCATAATACTACGTCAGTAGATCTGTTAGTCATGTTTGTGCAGTATGACATGTTGACAAATTAATTATTAATAAGAAGGATTCACAGGTCTTATACTAAATATGGAATATCAAGAGACATGTGTCCTCAGTTAAGCCACCCTGGCCAACTCCAAAGTGACGTTATGTTAGTAGGTCACATTGCCGAGATGAATAAACACTTTACTGATGCTTTGGATGTTATGGAGACCCAAAGAATTGTATGTTACGGTCTTGTTACATAACAGTAAATTAGTAATTGAAACATTTTGTTCGTTTCATCTTGAGATTGAAAGAATAACAAAATTTTAATAATGAGATTGAAGGGTTCATCTCTTTTGGTCGGAATAAGTCGACAGAGAGAGTGTTTGGTCAGAGTAAGTTGGCAAACTGGTCAAATTTGGCACTTGTAAAATATACCCTTGCAACAAATAGTTTTTAAACATTATAAATGATGTAATTTTGACATAAACACACATTTGCTTGCCAAAGTCCTATCAAACAAAATTGTTAAAAAAGTCTAAAAAGTCTAGTACTAATTTTTATTAAAAAATTCCGCCCATAAAAAAGTGTCGCTGGGGGCGGACCACCCCCTCCGCCTCTCCAGCTACACCAGGGACTGTAATGTAACAAGACTTTAACAAAGGCTTATTCTGGTGTTAATAACACTTAGTAAAGTGTTTATTCATCTGTGCAATGTGGCCTACTAAACTAATTTCACTTTGGAATGGACAGATGTGCACATTTCTCTTCATACTGCATACTTCATTATAAGACCTGTGAATCCTTCATATTAACAAGTAAGTTTACCAGTCTGTTAAAGGGTTATTACTATGCCACACTGCACAGAGATGAATAGCCTGTCTATTAATGTGTTACAAGCATGATGAAGATCAAAAGAAACCTTTCCTAAGTTCTTATTACTTAAGAGTAAATGAGTAATAGATGCATTTTTGCAGTACCAGTATTTATATGGTGAGAGACGACATGCAGGTAATGGGTGAAACAGAGCGAGACGCAGAAGACAGGAAGATATGGAAGAAGATGATCTGCTGTGGCGACCCCTAATAGGAGCAGCCAAAAGAAGAAGAATTGATGTTTTTGAAACTCAGGGCAAAATATAATGGGTTAAAGTGGTTATATTATCTTTCTGAGGACTTCCTGCTGGAGTGGACACAGCTGACTGGAAGAAGACTTTGGTTTTATATTGAAAGAATTATATCTCATGGCTTTCATTTGGGGGGGGAAACCTGGCAAAAAAAGGGATCTATTGAAAGGGAAAAGGAAACTTGGACAGTCCTACCCAGGTAGTTGGTGCTGATAACTCTCACCAGGGCCTACATTTAACAAATGGTATTGGAAATCGATGGTCAAATGTTAGTCTTTGATGTTAGGTGGGAGTAGGAACATTACAGAACATAACAAACTTCAGGCTGTTCATGGAGCACTCACGTAGAGGCCATCACAAGTATAAGAAGGGTTGGGTACCCAGACACACCCCCTGCTTAACAGACGTAGTCGGGAGGAGAGAGGTGTGTAAGCACACTACTGTCAGCTCTCAGATCAACTCCTCCACTCTCAAGTCTGCAGTGTTGGCGCTAAGAAAGAATCGGGCAGACGCGTCAGTTTTCTGGCATGAGTTACTACACCCGTTATTGGTATCTATAGTTTGGTCCCTGCAAACGTAGGGGAATTTTCACTTCCAATGACAAAGATCCCGGTAGGTTACATGAAAGACTGTAATAATTCAAACAGCACTAGTAGAGTGCAGTCGTACATTTGCATTACCCACTTACTCCTGTTCACAATTACAAGATTGTTAAGAACTATATTTCTAATTTTGGAAACGTTTCAAATAAAGTTACTCTTAAGCACGTTGTGCTGGGAGTGAGGGGCTACCTCCAATCAGTTTTGTCCTAATACAATTAAAAAAGGGGCAGGAGGAAACTTTTTTCAAGGAACGGTTGTTAAAACAAACAGAAATGCTGAGATATCATGTTCTTTTCTACCTAATTGCAAGCTCTCCATCACTGTTGGTAGTTGCTAGGTTTTGGAAAAGCCATGCCATGTTTTAAACAAGAAACAATTGTCTCTAAGTAGTTTGCAAAATCTTGGTCTGATCTTGGGTGTTAAAAATGCTGTAAAAATTGATTTTAAATCAAAAGGCCTCCCTCTGCATGGAGACAAAGGATGACATTATCTGGCAAGCTGGGTCAGTTGTGCTCCTCTGTTGCCAAAAACACTTATTATCTGTCAGGAAATTTATGAGTCCAAAAAGGCGGCGTGACAGTTTTATAGTAACTAATAGGTCTTTTGTTGCAGTCAGCCTGGGTGGCACTGTTGGATTCTCAACTACCCTTTTATTTACCCTCTCAGAATTTACTTTCTGAGCAAAAAGCTTGTCAAGAGCAGTCCGCAACCAGCAGGATGAGCAACACATTGTGTAAATAAGTGGTTTTCTTGAAAGAGAGGCATTTCTGTAGCTTGCAGTCTGTCTCCCTGGGAGTGGAATTATTTCAAGTGGTTAGAAAGAAATGTCGCATGTGATTTGTGGCTTTAGTTCAAATGTATTTACTGTGGAAGGACGGTGCATATTGTTAATTTCCCTTCCCACAATTTAGGAGAGCTTACTTCAGGCTATGGTGCTTTGGGATCACCATATAAAATCGATTTATGCTTTAATGTAGTAAGTCTGTACATAACTGCGATGAGCGGGTGATCTATTCAGAATAAATGACCACATTTATTTAGGGTCTACATGCCCAAGTGTGTTTGTAAACTAATTTCATGCTCATTTCCTGAAAAACTGCTGCCTTTACTAACATGATGGTCTTTGTGCTACTAAATGCCATGTAAAATCAAAGTGTATGGGTAAATTCTATCAAATCTCAGTTTTGTGTTATTGTTCCTCTGCTGTGAATCAAAAACCTAAGTACTTTCACAGCAGTACAGTCAAGTGTATAAAATCCCCCTTGTAAGTCTGTTTGGAAAGCAAACACATCTACTGGTGCTCTGAAAAAATATTGCTGTACACCAGTTGTAGCATTCCAACAAATGGCACAAATATGCATCAGAAAGGAGCCCCACATTGTTTTTCACTGTAACAAACTTAAGGTGTTTACACAACTTGTTTGTGAGGGCAGTTGTTTTGATTTCTACAGAAGTCTCCCCAGTTGTTCACTTCATTTAGGTGAATGTGAATACACAAACTCTATAGGGGACTGAAACACCCTTTAGAAACAGTGGTCTTGTTGTGGTACCGCCCGAACCCTGGAGTGGTTTGTATGAGGTAAGAATGTAGTCCTACACAAAACAAATTTAACTGCAGGAAACACTGGGCATTAGGGGTAAAAATTGTGCATGGTCTAGTTGTAATCCTACATCATTTCTACTGATAATTAGGTAATTCAGCATAAAAATAAATACACAGATACACACGAATGTAACACAATTTGCACAAAATCAATGCCAAAGTACCAGTCAATCAAAGCAAGCCTGTCACCCTACTTATGACCCAGCACCTCTCTATCTGTCTCGCAATTGGATAGCAATTGACTACATTAAAAAAAGAGGCGTACATTTACTCGTGATGAGACCAATCAAACGCGGTGATGAGGAATGAATAGCAGCACCCTGTGCCACTGACAATCAAACCTTCTAATCTTACAATGCAAGAGCAATGTGTGCAGGCGTCATCTTAATAAGATCGCGGATACTGGAGGCTGTGACAGATTTAGGGTCCCCGTGACCCCTTGAACCCTCAGACTACACATCAGACACCAGGTAAAAGTCCAAATATTATGTTTATTTAGACAAAACGTGCACAAAGCACCCTCTTCTCCACAATATTCAAATAAATACACAATAAACAATCACTGATCAATAACAATAATCCTCCTCACTCCCAGACGCGTTGCCACCGTTCCACCCAGCTCAGCTTAGCGTCTGGGATTTCCCATCATCCTTTTATATTTCCTGACCCGGAAGTGGTTCCAACCCTACAGTCCATGTGATTCCTTATCATTTCCGGGTCAGATAAAAAACCCCTTTCTTCATCCCGGAAGCACGTCATTTCCTTTGTCGCCTTGCCTACGACGTACTTCCGGGTTATAGGGCACAAACAACTCTCTGGGCCTCCCTGCAGCATCATCTGTTGGCCCCTGTGTTATCCAGCAGGGCTGTAAAGGAAAACTCCTTCGTCCATGATTCCCTGCTGGTATTCGGGGCACTTCCATGCCGCAGGGAGAGCTCCATCTGGCAGCCTGGGGGTGTTGGCCGGGGTGACAGGCCGGCCATATCCCACAAGGTATTGAAACTTTGATACTATGTAGTAAATGTTAATTAAATATTCCAAAATAAGCATTATTAACAAATCTCTACGGGCATATAGACATTAGACATGTGATTTGAGAAAGTACATTGAGGTAAAACTCATATAGCACAATACAGGAGAGAGATCAAGCAATATCATACAGTGAAATTCAACTTAATCTGATACGTCTGTCTGTATGAAATTGATGCACATCAGCACATCTTGCCATCTTTTGTAGAGTCACCAAGGTGACATGTCCTTTCTGTAGCATGCACAACAGTGCATAATTTTCATGTGCTCTTTGGGTTATCAGATGATAAGCATTCTGTTCATAGAGGTGTGTTTAATAAACAAACCACATAATTATTGCAAATGTGGTGAAGCACAGATGCAGCTGTTATCATCACTCTATGATGATTTTTCTCTGGAATAAAATGTTTCTGCCCAATATAACCTGCCCATTGGTTTTTTATTGTTGCGTTCTGGTTCACTTGAAGGTTTGCTGTGTGAAATGTTATGCAGTTAACTAAAGCTTGAAACAAAGTCTAGCCATCTCCTGATTTGGCACAAAGCATATGGGCTACGAGTACGAAAACACCTCCAACTGGGAGTTTGCTTGATATAGGCATGCCGTTTTAATGGGAACAGCCTGTCCAGCTGTATGTTCATAAAGACTCCTTCAACTTGATGTGTGAGGGACTATTAGAATAATATCCGATTGTGAGTGCTCCAACAAACCGCACAGTTGGTATAGTACTGGTTCTAAGAGCAATGCAGTGAAACCATGAAACCCCTCCATCCATACACCTGAGGTTGTTATCAACATTATGGATCGTATGGTAAGTCTTCCAATGTTGATGTGGCAATTATCATGACAGACGAACTGAGGCCCATTCTCATGAAGATGTTACAGTGTACAGAACTTTACATTGCTGCTAGTGGAGACCATTTTCAGCAAGGCCTTTAAAATGGTCTTTACAATTCTTTAAATAATAATTCAAAAAATTAATAAAATATCAAATATTACTTTTCTAGCATAATAAAATGTAGGTATTTTTTAATCGACTGTCTCTCTGTGTGTCTGAGCAATCTGGTCGGTCAGTTTGGCTTTGGTAATATGATCGACAGAGGAACTGCAGGGAAAGAGAGACTGAGGTACACAAGAAGGAGTAGAGGTATAGGAGGCACCCTGAGAGTCACCTTAAAGTTGGGAAGTAGTCACAAGAATAGAAATAATGTTTTCACAGCGGGTAATCTACTATTACCCATCTACTATTGGACAGGAAACATGGTGTGCAAGTCGCCTTTAAATGACAGAGTTTGAGGAGCGGGCTTTATAGGAACACAACTGAGAGCTGCAAGCACAGTGCAAGAAAAGTTCAGACACCCATGGATACCGAGGAAAAGCATACAAGGAACACTTAATGTACACATGGAGCAAGAGATATCAGATATTTTTAAATTTATTCAGTTACCTGTAGTAATGTGGTTAGTTACTAATTTATACTTTATGTACTTTTTGTGTGCCACTTTGTACCTGTCTTAACTGTACTCTTATTATTATACTCTTTACAATGCTGTAGGTTTGTCTTTCTCACATTCTTGAAATCTCTTTTTTGATGTCACTCTACATTACCATAATTAAATTTGGCTTGTTATTTGTGTTGAAAATTTTTTTATCCTTCATGTGTTTATGTTTTATGGTTAGTGCACCGTCAGCTCTTTGGATCCTGTCCCCATCACTTTTCTGGCTCCCATGTTCATTTCCACCATTGCTGGGGACATGGATATGACTTGTTGGCACACATTTGTCAGCTCATGATTTCATGGCAGCCATCATATTTGGGAACAGCTCCATAGGAGGAGCTTAAAAGAAAGGCTAAATAAAATGTTAGGAAACCTGTCAAAGAATAATTAAATCAAATAAATGTACTTAAGAGTATTCTTTTAAGTCACTGATTTTGAAGAACAATTTACTACCAGCTTCATGTTCAAGGACCCTTTGCTGTTTTTCCACAATGATTTTGCCTAGCATCTGAAATAGCATCAGTGCCGCTCACAATAAATCAATAAACACTGCTGGTAGTTTTCACATTTTATTGTTATACAGAAATACATCACGGTGGATTTAATTTGACTTTTTTGACACTGATCAACAGCAAACAACTCTTTAATATCAAAGGGAAAACAAATCTCAACAAACTGTTCTAAATTAATTACAAATATAAAAACCCCAAAAGTCACATTTTGTGGATGCACCTTTGGCAGCCATGACAGCGTTGAGTCTGTGTGCACAGGTCTCTGTCTATCAGCTCTACACTTCTGGATAGCGCAGTTTCCCCCCCTTCCTTCGTCTTTGTAAAATTGCTCAAGCTCTGTCATGTTGCATGGGAATGATGATTGAACAGCATTTTTTAAGTCCAGCCACAAATTCTCAATTGGATTGAGATCTGGACTCTGACTTGGCCATTCCATTGTTGTTTTGAAGCCATTCCTGTGCAACTTTGGCTTTATGCTTAGGACTGTTGTCTTACTGCAAGCAAAATCTTTTCCCAAGGCGCCGGTTTCTTGCAGCCTCAACACAAAGTGCTTTGTGATGCAGGAAAAGTGCTATATAAATGTAATTCATTATTGTTATTATAGTACAGTGCCTTGAGCATGGGAAAGGTGCTATATAAATAAAATGTATTATTATTATTATTTATTATTACAGAACTTAATTTTAGTAAATCAGCAAGTTGAGTCACTTTGAAAATCCACACAAATTGCTCCAGATATTCCTTTCTCTTCATTGCCATAGGTCTATCAAAGATAATAATAAATACATTTCAGAAGTAGAGAGTTATTCTTATGTATCATGTAACAATTTTAGGTTAAATGTACTATCAATCTTTAAGGAGTAGTTTTAACAAAAATCTGTTTTCAAATGATGTAACCTGTCTTTTCTCTATTTGTTGAGTTTATTTAATTTCTGTCTCTTACTAGAAGCAACTGAGAAAGCAAACTTCATATTTTCTTAAGTAAACATGACTAAATAAAAACCTTGAACCTAACATGGCTGTCTTTGGAGTTACACTGAAGAAACCTAATGCAGAAGCAGGGTGACCGGGCTAACTTTGAATAGATGGTTTCTCTGGTATCAGTCTAATTCAGGTCCCTGGAGTGGAGTGGTGGGACAGCACAACTACACCCGACTGTCTTACTGAAAGTAGTATTATTCTTTAGTAAGCAGGGAGAAATATGTGTTAGTTTTTGGATTATGAGCCTGCCATCATATATATTGTGGACACCTGGGGGCGCTGTTGCCCTGTGAACCCAACAGACAGATACTCTAGACACAAGTTCAAAAGCACTAAGAATATTTTACTTCTTTTTCTTCTTTTATAGTGCCTCCAAAGCACCACATCCACCACAATAAACACGAATGAAACTCAACAATACAATACAATTCTCCTCCACACCTCCCAGAAAGCTCTGTCACACTCCCTCTCAACTTCAGCTCTCACTGGGTTTCCCATAGTCCTTTATATAGGTCTTGAACCAGAAGTGCTTCTCCTCTTCTGTTCACGTGACTTGTCAATAATTCTGAGTCAGATGGAGAATTACATTTTTCTTCAGTCCGGAAGTACTTCTCTCCTTCTGTCCCCATGACTTGGGAGTACTTCCGGGCTATATGGAAAGTATAAATCCTCGTGTCTCCTGGCAGCGTCACCTGGCGGAACCCACGGTACCCAGCAGGGCCGTGAAGCCGGACTACAAAGTCCATGATGCCCTGCAGGAATCCAGGGGCACCGCTACGCTGTAGGAAACTCGCCATCTGGCATCTTGGGGGAGGCAGTGTCCCTGAATAGGTGCACTCCCCCATCTTTCTTCTCTTTGGGTGTCTCAGCCGGGTTGAGCAGCCTGCCATCTGCCACAATATTCTTAGCTGAGCTCAATTTGACTAACAAAAATACATTGAATGGTAAAAGACAAAGAACCTTCAAATGTGAAATTGGTGCTTTGCACTTTGTGTTTGAAATTGACTGATTACTTTTATAATACGACTACCACTATCATACTCCTAAAAAAACAGATTCATATCATTGACAAGTACAAAAGTGCCAGAAGTCTGTTAAAGCCTAGTAGTGTTACTGATTGTTTAAACAATGGCAGGTAAATTATGGAAGTGCTCTGTGTCATGGTAAGCTGACTAAGTTTCATTAGCCAAGGTCAAAAACTAAAAAACAAAAAATATCACATGTTGTACAAGGACTCAGAATATTCAAATAACTTTATAAGCTCTGATAAACAGGAAACATAAGTTCGTTCACACATACAGAAGGAAATTTGGCATCCACTCAAGGAAGAACAGTGACCCATGATTAATGTAGAGGACATTTATAATTATGAAAAATCTCACCAAATCTCCTGTAAAGTACTCTCTTTGTATAGTTTCTGAGAAGAAGAATGCCGAGAATAATTTCTAAGTTGTTATGGACAAAGATCTCTGCTAAATAAATACTGAACATCAAGAAAAGCTTATTGCTTCATCTTATTGCCCCCATCTTTTTCTGGCTGTTGTTATAGTTAAACTAAAGGGTAATGTTGCTGAAAGTATCTGAAAAGTACTGAAGCTGTCCCAAGGACACTTCAGAGATTTTATTGGAGCTGACAAGTTGTTCCCCAAGGAGTACTTTATTAGTGTTTTGGAGGGCACACAGAAATTGCAAAAAAGAATCAAAACAAAAATATCCAAAAATATTGCACTGGGGTCACTGTTGTGTTGCTTTCGTCTAAGTGTCTTAAAAAATGGATAAATCTTGAATCATAAAGAAAAACAAATAATGCAACATACAATCCAAGCCGTGTCAAGGACTAGCTCCAAATCGAAAATCAGACAGAAGCATTAGACTTTCTAAAAGGGTAAACAGCTAGAGTTAGGAGGGCTAACACTTAGTGAAGATGTCAACGTTAAAAAAACTGCAAGTAGGCCTGGTTGTGCTTGGGGATGAGAGGGAAATGTGTTTAGATTTTTGAAGTTACAGTATCTGCTTGACTAATCCGATCATCTCAGATATAAAGACTGAATGAATGATATCAGTTGCGCCCAAACTCCGGAAACCAGGGCATAAGCTGCTTTAAAGTCTGAGTAAAAAGCTGTATTTCTGTTACCATCGGGGTATTGCTCAGGGTCTCCATTTTCCATTCTCACACAAAAGGGCTAGGATTCAATAAGGGTAGCCCTTCCTACACTCACCCTCAGTAAAGATCTTTCTATTTATTACTACTAACTTTACTCTAATAAAGACATCTCTTGTGTTTGGGATGGAAAGTTTGATGAAGGATCTCATGCCTTGTTTTTTTTTGAGAACTTTCAAATAGTCACACTTTATGTAAATCATTATTTAAGGACTCTGGATAAATGTTGTCCAGTCTAGTCAATTTGTTGTTAGCCTTCTAATTTTAGTTGTACATTGCACTTTGTAACATCACATAATCATTATTAAGAATGTGATTGTTCTCTGTAGCTATTTCTATTAATAATGATTTCATGAAGAATTTCAGAAAAATAAGGTGCATTTGCAATTTCTTTATCAGTATATAATATTTATATCATCCTGGATAATTCTTAATATATGAAACTTTACCTTCACAGTTCTATAGTTGGATTATGAGCTTGACTTTCTTTATAATAGTACCCTATGCTTCAAATATACCACAGCAGTACTATAAATAAAATTTAAATGTACATCTATTGTGGCTGTGTCAAATGGGTTAATGTGAAGTGAATAAAGCTGTAGACTCGATATGATTTTATTGTAGCAGGCTGTAAAATGTATTATCCTTGTTTCCAGTCCTTATAATAATAATAATGATAATATAAAGTCCTTACACTGGTTCAGCATTTTAGGAGGCAGACATTCCCATCGACACCAGGGCCCAACCACTACGATATTCATAGAGTTACCCATCCGTTGTTATGGCTAAGCTAAATTATCGCGTGAATAAAATGAATCCCATCACTTGAACATAGGATTGCTGCTACAGCTAGGTAAGTGGCTGTTAAACTAATCTTTTTAGGCTTAAGAAAGTAAATTGATCTACTATATAATAAAACCCTGAGGTTTGTGTGTGTGTCCATTTCCTCAGAACAATCTAAAAATCAGTTTATCTCTGGTGACGTCATTAAAAGAGGAATTGCAAGTTTGAGACACAAGAGGAGGAGAAACGCCGAAGGAGGGATGATGAGAGAGTTGCCCTTTAATGCATCTGAATTTTTTTGTGCGTATTCACATTTCGGTTTTTGTTCGTACACCATGTTTTAGCGTGAATTCTGCACAGAGCGTTATACATGAGGCCCCAAGAGATGAAACATACTCAAAACAAGAAATGAGTCGAAACCTTGATGACAAAACTGTTTTGCACCAAACCCTCCTTGCTAACCAGAAATCAAAGTCAGAGAGAAAACAATAAGATCGAGGGCCAGAAATTTGAAAATGAAATACTCACTGAGTTTGATAGTTTTTTTTAATCCAAATCACGGATGTGGAATGAATCTTTGCAGCATATTTAAAGAATTACACTGATGATGCAAGGCACGGGGATGTCTGAAACAACATTTAATAGTAACTGAGAGCAGATTACTGGTATTAGGAAACAAAACATGACAGCGACTAATTGCAAAATAAAATAATGTTGTGCCATTATGAATTAATTAATCCAAACACAAAAGTTCTAGAGAAATAGCCACCCATATCACCACAAATATTTTTTTTCAAAAAAATTTACGTATTTCTGAGAAAATAATTTTCAAATTGAACAAAGGATAACAGATGTTTTTTTTAATTATTTGGGAATTTTGTATTATGTTATTATTTTTAATTGTGGCTTTGTGTCTTGTTATTATTGTTATTATTTCTCCTTTATTTTATTTTGTCTTTTTTCTCTTTCTTCATCATTTACAGCAATTTGAGCAACATTGTTTGTATGAAAATGTGCTATATAAATAAACGTTGTTGTTGCTGTTCTTTGGGGGGGTTATGGAATATGAAGAATTCATTTTAAAGGTTTATTTTGCACTAAAGGCAGTTATTAAAATTGTTAAAAATATTTAACATCTTATCGCAACTCCATTTTGGGTGCAGGACAGTTGGAGGTCACAACCCATAATGTCACTGAATAGAAGATATAAAGGTTAAAGGTCATGCACCACTTGACTATTCAAGATTGGATAGAAACCAAAAAACTTTGACTGTGTCTGTTACATTCCTCTTTGTGTAACGGTATTTTGATTATGACTTTGTGTAGTAATTTACCTTTGAAAACAGTGTAATGTCAAAGTAGTGATGAGAATTTCTGAGGCAACCAGGAGACAGAAAAAGAGTCAAAATGGGGCATCAAAAATATGTGTGTTGAAGCCAAATCAAGAGGCAAAAGTCGTAGTTAAAAATAGGAGCTAAATCCAAAAACAGAAAAATATTTTAAACCAGTTAAAAATCATAGCTAATATATTTGTTATCCACGCCTCAGATAAGAAACTGAACTTTTGGCCGACCTTTTAATCCATAACATCATTATTCAAAGGTCACACTCTCTGAGGATGCACCCATAACAACGTGGGCAGCTCTCCTAATGTTAACGATCATGAAACACTCCTAGCCTAGCAGGCCCCAAACAAGAAGAACTATTAAAATAACTAGAAAATCATAAAATAAAGCACAAAGTCCCAGAAGGAGAAGGATGACCATAACTCCTAGGTTTGCACAAAAAAGGGCAAACAAAGAATCTTTATGAATTAGGGTTTATTTAACAAACTAGAAAAAAACTCTAAAGAACAAAAAGGTGTTGCTTGAAAAGCAATCCTATGTAAAGTTCTAAAAAACACAATCTGAAAGCAAAATCCAAGAACAAGAGCAGAAAGTCAGAAAAATCCACAAGCTTAACAATGCTTACAATACTCCAAGTACAATTCAATAGAGTGGGAGGATCCAGTAGCATTGATGTCAGGGTGGCCCTGCCTCCTGTGGCTCCATTCACAAAGCACAGAGAACATTTAATGAGATGGTACATAATTACAAACACAAGGGAAAATACTTAAAAGATTTCAAAAGTGATAATTAAAACTTGGCAATAAAACATAAAATACACATAAATAAATGTGAATTCATTGTGAGTTTCCCCTTGGGATTAATAAAGTATCTATCTATCTATCTATCTATCTATCTATCTATCTATCTATCTATCTATCTATCTATCTATCTATCTATCTATCTATCTATCTATCTATCTAAATACAGATTCATGCATAACAATGGTGTGATGCCATCTTGTTTAGTTTTCAAGGGTTGTTTCTGATCACATGACAAATAATTGCATTAACGTTTTAACTTAACCCTTGCCGGCTGTTAATGTACCAGTTTTTATCTCCTGACTGTTTCTTGTCCTCTGATCAAGTCAGACACTACATCAGCATGTTAATGGTGTAGAGATCTTAAAAGGTTAGTTGCAAATTCATATGTGTTTAATGAATTTGAATAGAATGAAAGTTTCTCATAGCTGCTCAAAATATGGAAGATTGTTTCATCCTTGTAATGGAAAGCTGCCACAGAAATAAATGTTGTTGTTGTAATGGAACATCCTTATTGCTCAGCTGTATTTGTAATGTAATAATAGTTTTTCAGGCAGTCTGTTAGTTTGCCTCGTTCATTCTAAACAGGATTAAATGAGTTGGGGAAATGGATGGATTAATCTTATGACATATCTCACTATTAAATGAAGACATAATCACAGCAGAATTGGACTCGGTCCCACCAGAAGGTTCTATTTGTGTCTCCCATGAAGACAGCATGTCTTCTGAATTTTTAGCTTTCAATCATTCCTAATTAAGGCTCTATTGCCATTGATAACCAAACAAAGGAGAATGTTCTGCCCACCTTTTTTCCTGAATTGTTAAGTTGTTTGTCAGAACCTTCTTCTGACTACCTGAAAATCATTTTCCATAGTCCTCCCAGACATACCTCTTTGCTACTGCTGCAGCTGCTGTCTGCTTTTACCTCCGAGCTAATCAATGGATAATCACATAAATAAATGTGATTTAAAAATACATCCTCCACAGACCATTCCTTTTATTGTATTGTTGAATGCCAGGTTTTCTGTTTCGAGTGGTGATGCACATCAAAACATGTTTTATACTCCCTCAGTGTTTTGCACATCCTGAGCTAAATATGAAAATTCAGGATCCAGAAGCAAAGGAAACGTGAGATGACAAAGCATGCTGAATCTTCTGTTTCTTCACTAAGCCTTTAGACATTGTGGAGGAGTAGTTAAATGCCAGCATTTGGCAACTTAGCTTAAGAAGGAAATTATGAAATACCTTATCTTCCATGTAAGTAATAGTATATCATATAACATCTTTAGATAGATAGATAGCTTTATGTACATTGTGCAAAAGGAAATAGAAATGAAATGGGGGTAGCTGATGGTTGACATAAAATTACTTAAAATCCCACATCGCCAGTTGATGAAATATTAATCAACAAATAAAATGTGTCACATCGGGCCAATAAGAAGAGCATCACGTTTTCTATTTGTGAGTCATTGGATAGAGTTGTGACATGGGAGGTGAAGTAGCAGGTTCATGATGAGGTAATGGCAAGTGGTTTTTAAATTATTGATTTTGATTTGAATTACAGTGTCCCCGGGTTTTATCTTTCATAGACTTTCTACTGTCTGTAATGGCTTCATTGTGTTATCAGATCAACTATAACATACGTCAAACATGACTCCAAAGGTTGTTTTCTTACTGGTGGATAGGAAGAAAGGTCAAAGCCAGCCATGTAACTGTTATTTGTAACCTCTTACCCATCTCAGTGTCCATATTGTACCCCACATATTCAACCCTAAGGACCTCCAATGACACGCTGCTTGCTTAATATAATTTTCTTTTATTTTCATTCCTTTACTTCAACCCAATTTACCATCAATACAGGATTCCACTAATTGTCCTTAACGCTATTAAGGAATCACAGCTAGACAAGGAATGGACAATCAAAGACTCTTAGCAACGCTAGGAATAAATAATCAAAGAGGAAAAATTGAGTTTAAAGGAAAACTCCAGCCAAAAATGATATTTTTTATTAAAGCCTAAAGACTCACAGATGCAATGGCAAAGATTTCGATATAAGAAAATATGCCTTCCGTGTTTCCGGCACATGTTTGTGGCAACTAAAGGGACTGCAGCATAATATCCTGGCACTGTATTTCTCTTGCTAAGGATTTTCTATTTACTTGTGTGAGTTCTCACATAAATATGGAAGTAAATTAAAACAAAACCAACCACATGGCATGAAAAGTTTACTGTGATTTAGTCGTTCATAAGGAAATCATGACCCCGGTGGGTGAAAGATTGTTAAGGAAGAAGACAAAAGCTGAGCTGGAGTGCACACAGGACTTATTTTAAGATGGCTGAAACTTATAATGTTGTTGTTTATTTTGTACAAGAGTGGCATAATGAACTATTTTACAAAGTACACAGTATGTAGTCGCAAGACGTGGCTCAACACCCAACAACTGTCTTGGATAGTACGTTTTTTAAGCCTTTATTTTCCACTGGTGCCCTGTGAACCGTTAGCCTCTATTGTAAAGCATCAGTGATGGTGAGGTATTTTTTAAAATTTATAGAAAACGCTTAACTTTAGAGCACACTTTCACATGGCAAATGCATATATACCAAATTTGTGAACAAGTAATTTTGACGTGAAAAATGCCAAACTTATACTTTAGGGGGACAGTACACAATTATAGACAATAGAAAATACATAAAAATTTGGCAAATAATAACTCATAAACCAAAAAAAATTAATAATAAAACACAACGATTCAGGGTGATACCTAATAGTCCTTCTGTATGGGTTTCTTCTCATATCTCAAAGACATGCCTGCTAGTGTAAGTATATATCGCCATAACAAGATGGAATTTACAAGACACTGTGGTCACCTGAGTGAAGGGAGGTTGACAAAGCAGGAATATTTTGGGAGGCAACACAGCCCTCCCTGTTTACTGATAGTGTCCAACACAAACACGACACCTGATGGTGTGAGAAAAACAACAAAAATAAATCTCCACGTAGTGGAGTGGCTTCTAATTAATTCGGATCTGCCGATTGGTTGTCGGACTCAGAGCTCCCTCTGTCAGGTCACCTCCATGATTATGATGCCTTATTCCGGGTAGTTGTCCTTTTGAAGGGCGGGGTCAGTTGGCCTCACTGGGCAGACTGTGGAGAAAGAAAATGACAAGACCGTTAGCAACAGTGCTCCCTCTTGGCCTGGGGTGGTATCACATACCTGGGAAAAGCTTGGATGGTTATCCTCAGATGTGCATGTGTGACAAAGCTCATACGTGAAAAACCAGCACACCAGTACAAACATACAGTACAACCTAAGGATAAATGATTAGTATCTTAAGGCAGAGAGTATAAGTCCTTATGCTTCCAGGATTGGTTTTAGCTCCTCTGTTAAAACCTGTTATTAAAAGATGGACAGACAGATAGTTGTTTGTCTTTCTATCAAGGAGCTGCCCATTAAAGATGTGTGATTGCACTCATAGTATGCAAGGATTTCACTTCCTTTTAGGTATTTCAACATATTTTTATGGATCTTATAATCTGAAAGCAGCAAGATGCAGTAATGCTTAGTGGTTTTCATTCACAGCGTCCTAAGTTCAGATCACAGCCTGAGCACTACCTATGTGAAGTCTGTACATTCTTGCTATACTTAACATGAAATTAGTTCCTGGTTTTAATCCCATAGCCTGAAGATGTGCAAGTCTGGTTAAATTGCAACTAGCTCAGTGGTGGTGTGTGTATCAGTGTCTTCTGTCCAGCGTTTGATCCTACTTTGACCTTGTTGCTGCCAGGATAGGCACCATCTCCCCACTATCGTGATGCAGGTGAAGTGACTTTCTCTGACTCTCAGTCTTAGTGTATTCAATGCTTAGTTCACTGCAGGTTTATTGTATAACAAGTAAACAGAAAAGACGAAGGCCTTTCCAGTAATATCTTGAAAGTTAACATGGCCATTTACCAATTAAGGCTGAAACAAAGCCCTAAGGTGGCAAGTGGAAAGCAGCAAGTATTCTCAGCCAGGGGGTGCTACAGGACTGACTATTGAAGCTGTTCAGTATCAATCTATCCCATGAAGACAAAAAGGTGTGTTTAAAACACAGACTGCTGTCCAATACAAAAGACTTGATGTCATTATCCAAGGAAGCTATAATAACAATTTAATTACAACAAATCCATATGTGATATTTGGGTTATGTATACTCTGAAGACTTTCCATTTATTCTAACACAGCACTGCAAAACATAACAAGGTTAGTACGCTTTTTCTGTGCATAAATTATATGTTTTTTTCTTTCTTCTCTTATCTTCTAGCACATAAAACAAATGTTTATATGGTTCAGGGTAGGCTGTTATTTAAATGTTATGAGGAGAAATCTGTCCTGCTCTTGCTTTTTGCCCAACTGGCATCATAAATAATCACCACCCAGCTATAGGACAGCTCCACTGGGAGTGCATGGGCACATCTAAGACTTCTAGGGACTGTTGTTAATATTTGGGGTACAATGGGTTCAGAAAGTATTCAGACCCCCTTCGCTTTCTGCACATTTTACTGTGATGGAGATTTAATTTAAATAGATAAGCTACCATTTTTGCCCATCAGTCTACACTCAATAACCCATAATATCAAAGGGAAAATGTTTTCTGAAAGGTTTGCAGATTTACTTAAAATCAAAAATGGCAATCTCTCATTCATATAAGTTTTCACACCCTTAATTCGTTACTTTGTAGAAGACCCTTCAACAGCAATTACAGCTTCAAGACTTCTTGAATAAGTCCTTACAAGCTTTGTACACCTGGATTTGTGCGGTTTATCAAATTCTTCCTGGCAGATCCCCTCAAGCTCCGTTAGATTGTATGGTAAACATCTGTAAAGCACCATCTTCAGGTCTCTCCACCAATGTTCTATGAAGTTTAGGTCTGGGCTTTGGCTGGGACACTTGAGGAGAGTCAGAGACTTGTCCCAAAGCCACTCCAGCATTATCTTGGCTGGATCCTTTAGGTCATTGGCGTTGCCCCAGTATGACTCACATTGGCTGAAGCTGTTTTTTTTTCAAAGACGTCTCTGTATTTGACTGCATTCGTCCTTCCCACAATTCTGATCAGTCTCCCTGTCCGTGCCACTGAGAAGCACCCCCATAGAATGATGCCGCTAACCCCATGCTTTATCTTAGGGATCGTATTAGGCAGGTGGTGGGCAGTACATGGTCTTCACCAGACATTATGTTTGGAGTTCTGCCCAAACTGCTAAATTTTTGTCACATCAGAATAAAAAATCTTTTTCATCCCACTCTCAGAGTCATTTAAATGTCATTGGGCAAACTCCAAGGGGGCTGTCATATGCCCTTTACTGAAGAGTGGCTTCTGAGATGGTTGTCCTTCAAATAGGTAATCCCATCTAAGCAGAGTGCTTCTACAGCTCATTTACAGCAACCATTAGGATCACGGACACCTCCTTGACCAAGGCCCTCCTTGCCCAGATACTCAGTTTGGCCGGGTGGCCACTTCTAGGAAGTCTTGGCGGTGCCAAACTTCTTCCATTTCACAATTATTGAAGCCACTGGGCTCATGGGAACACTCAAGGCTTTAGAAATGGTTTTATTGTGGATCGTGAAAGTCTGCAGGGAGTTCCTTGGACTTCATGACTTGGTTTTTGTGCTGACAGTGTGAATTATGGCACCAGTGTGAATTATGGTAATCTTATATACACAGGTGTGTGTTATCCCAAACGATATCCAGTCAATTCAGTTTGCCACAAGTTGACTTCAACCAAGTTCTAGAAACATCTCAAAGGAGGATTAAAGCAAATAGGATGCACCTGAGCACAATTTGGAATGCCACATCAAAAGGTATGAATACTTTATATGAATGTGAGATTTCACTTTTTGATCTGGAATAAATTTGGATTCCTTTCTGAAAACATGATTTCACTCATCATTATTGGTTACTGATGGGCAAAAATGGCAATTTTTAAATATCCATTTAAAATTAATTCTTCAACATAATAAGGTGTGTAGAAAATGAAAGGTTCTGAATACTTTCTGAATCTAATGTATACGCAATGCATGTTAAAGGAGGTCTTTGAGAAAACTAATGGTCATTGTGGGCCATATCTAAAATGTTTTGAATATTGGAGAAGTGAGCTGCTTTACAAGAGTCCAATGCCTGATATGGCCTGTGCCCTCAGCTTTGACACCCATGATTTGAAAGACTTCTATGCAAAGAATTATTTCACAAAATGATAAAATATTAAACAATATCTTTGATATTTAGAACTCAGAAAACTTTACCCATTACGAGTTTACCAGATTCCAAAAAAAACCAACATTTGTTTGTGAAGTCTTTGTGTACCAGCGCCTCCTTTTGACTTACTATGCATTAGCCAAATTCAATTAATAACAGTTCTCAACCTCTTGATGAAACTTCTCCATTAAGATCCTTTAATTTTATGAAAGGATCAAAATGTAAACTCAAATAAATGAAGACAAATGTGTACAAACCTGCAGAGAATATGGAAACTTCACACAAGTGCAGGTCTCTGACATGAGACAAGGCTGACCTCTGCACCAGCCTATAACCATATCCATGGTACATAAGTTAAATCAGAAATTATGCTTTTGACTATTTATCAAATATTTCTTTCTTTTTTCCTATTCTCAAAATTTTCACCGTGAACTCCTTCTGATATTCAAAATAATACAGTGTACTGCTGATGTCTACTTATGGTATTTATAATGCATGCTTTTCAGAACATCTTTTCGGACATTTACCTGGATTAGCGATTTGTTCTGCAGAATATTGTGTTTGCCATTAGTCTTCGATTTGCAGGCTGAGATAGGATTTCAATGGATACACTGTCCCTCTGGTTTCAGTGTGTGATGAGTTCCAGATGTAAGTAATTTGAATTTAAAATGGATTCCAGATGAAAGCTGTTTGTACTTTCAATCAGCCCCATGTGGAAGCAATTTGTACTTTCAATGATTTTAAAGTGGAAGCAATCGGTTTATACTGTAATACACAGGTATCTTGAAACTCTAGGTGTGTTTATTGAGGACACAGGTGTTGGTGGAATCCTTTGTGAGCAATTTGTCAATTTACATTCCACATTTGCATGTATACATAGCAGGATGCAACTAGTAGATGTTCTTAGTTTTGCTAAATGTCTGGAAGACTCGCTTCTTTATATTTATAAAACCTACATCTCTAAGGTATGTGGAAAGTTCCACATTTGATAAGATGTGTTAAGCATCTATTTGAAATTAAAAGCTTGTAAGCAGCTGAAGGTTAACATCAGATTCTCCTCCATTAACACATTGAATGCATCACCTTTGCAGGGTTTTATTGCCTAGGGTAGTGAGCCCCAGTCATGGACTATGGAGTATTGTCAAAAGGAATTGCATTGTGAAAGACAACTCTTAAATTCCTGTTACAATCCAGTTTATCTTTGGTTCTTGTTTTAAAGCACTATTTTAATATGGAAGACCCAAAGACTGTCTAATTTAAAGAAAATATGCTGGAGAGCTAAACGTAAATGTAGAAAAACTAAATTGATAGTTCACTACGAAATATTGAAGGCAATAATAACAGAATATAACAACATAGTCCATCTTGAGAGGTGGTGCTACTTTTCTAAAATTATAAATAATAATGCTGGCAATCCAAGAGTTTTATTCTCTAATATTGATCATTTGGTAAACCCAGGTCACTCGAGGGAATGCCTCCAAAAAACTTCCAGTGAAACTTGTGAGGCTTTTGCTATATTTTTTAAGCACAAAATCAATGATAATAGAATCCAATCAGCCTAAAGCTGATACTATTAAATCCCGGTGTTCCCTTCTAAGCAAATTAAATTCTTTCACAAGGATAGATTTCCTTGATTTATGTAGAATAATTTCTCACCTGAAACCCTCCACCTGCGTCCTTGACCCAATACCAACAAGCTTTTTCAAAGAAGTATCTGATGTGCTAATTGATAGTGTGCTTCCAAGACTGTCTTAAGACTGCTGTTCTTAAACCCCTGGTCAACAAAAATAATCTCATTTCCTTTGTTTTTGACAATTTTACACCTATTTATTACTTGCCTATCTTAAGTAAAATTCTAGAAAAGGCAGTCATTACGCAACTAAATGATCACTTGAATAAACATGCTATTCTTTTTATGTTTCAGTCAGGTTTTAGAAACAAATCACAGTACAGAAACTGCACTGGTTACAGTAAATGACTTACGGGTTAATGCGGAGAGAGGCTGTTTATCTGTTCTCATCCATTCCTCTTAAATCTGAGTGCAGCATGTGATACCATTGATCACAATATTCTTATAAATCATCTTATTCAGGGTGTGGGCATCTCTGGCAATATCATAAATTAGTCTTACTTAACAGGTAGAAAATTCTTTGTTAGTTGTGATATTCTATATGGTGTCCCACAAGGATCTATCCTGGTTCCGCTGATCTTTTTGATCGATATGCTTCCATTTGGTCAGATTATCTCAAAGCATAACGTGAGCTACCACAGCTATGCTGATGACACACAACTGTCCTGTATTTATCAATAGCGCCTGATGACCCCAACTCTCTTGGTTCACTGACCCAATGTCTTACTTGTGTTTATGAATGGGTGAGTAGTAATTTTCTCAAATTAAAAAGGTAGAAAACAGAAATTTTAGTTATTGGCAAAAATGGATATAGTGAGGGTAGTAGTAATAAACTTGATCCATCAGGCTTAAAAGTGAAGATGCAGGTAAAGAATTTAGGGATAATTATTGACTCTGACCTAAATTTTAAATCATATATTAATCAGAGTACCAGGACAGCATTTTTTCACTTAAGGAATATAGAACGATACTGAAAAATTAGTTCATACTTTTGTTTTTAGTTGACTAGATTACTGTAACGCACTCCTTTCAGCAATACCCAAGAAAGACATCAATCGGTTGCAGAATGCAGCTGCCAGAATCTTAACTAGGAAAAGAAAATCTGAGCACATCTCTCCATTTTTATTTCATCTTATTGGTTACTTGTGCCATTCAGAACTGACTTTAAAATACTGCTAATGGTTTATAAAGCCGTAAATGATCTCGCTCTGTCCTCTTGTATTTTGGAATGCCTGTCACCTTACACTCCATGTCGTAACCTTAGATCTTCAAATGAGTGCCTGCTTATAATTTCAAGAGTTAAACTTAAAAGAAGTGGTGAGGCAGCCTTTTGCTGTTATGCACCTAAAATGTGGAATAGCTTACCGATAGAAATTTGCCAGACTAATACAGTGCAGCATTTAAAACCCACTATTTTAGCATAGCTTCATCTCATAACTACATTTTAGTGTATCCCTGATAAAGTATATGTGCCTTAAATTATCATTTTCATCAAGGCTGCACAATCCGTACTAATTCCCTACTATACTCTGCTGTTCATTTTCCATTTTTTCTGTGGTGACGATCTGCACCGCCACCATCTGATCAAGACACCATGCAGTCCCTATATTGAGGGACTGAAGGCAGTACCCCAGATGTCCACATGACCATCCTCATCAAATTCTTTCATGCAAAGCCTGAAAACCATGAGGACTGATTTAGATCGTTTACATTAAATAGAGTTCCCAGTGTGGGCTGGATGGTCTTTTGGCCTTGGAACCCCTACAGATTTTTTTTTCTCTAGCCCATCTGGTGTTGTTTTTTTGTTTTTTCTTTTCATTTTGGCCATCTGACCGTACTTTTTTCTTTGTTACTTAGTATTGCCTATTCTTATTTTGTTTCATATACTTTTTTTCTTCGTCTTGTAAACCACTTTGAGCTACGACATTTGTATGAAAATGTGCTATATAAATAAATGTTGTTGTTATCTTTCTATCCATCTGTTATCAAACCTGCTTAATGTAGGGTTGTGGAAGCCATAACCTTATTCTTGCAGCATCAGGTGCAAAGCAAATAATATTCCTTGAAGGGACACTGGTGCGCTGCAGGACACCCTCATATTCAGGATTAGTTTATTCAATTAATTAGAGTTTACTTGTGAATAGTACGCTTCACTGAGTGCAGTCTCAGATTGCTATAACAAGTTCACAGGGAAATGCAATTACAAAGTTTACAAATGATTAATTATAAAATAAATACACATAAAGACACAGATTTGTTTAAACACACAAGAAGAAAAAAACAGTTCCAAATCGATTATCCAAAGGAACCTAACAATATCAGTTTATTTTGGCCAGTTGGTAATGAAAGAGAGGAAAACAAAAACTCAGGTTATTGGTGTCAGTAGAGAAAATTAACTGCCGGGACGTCTATGTTCAGTTATATCAGACAAAGACACCGTTACAGTCTTGGAGCTCTCGACTAAATGGCCACCCACCCCATCCTGGGCATTCTACAGTAGAGTCATTGCTGAGCCATATAATTGGATGACAAAATCTTTCCATTCATTGATTCAGAGGTTCCCAGTATCTCATATGTCTTTCCAAAGACAGGAAAACAACTTGGAAGTAGAGCAGTGGCACCAACTGCCACAGTAATATACGGAGAAGAGAAACAGAATAGAAGAGGGCTAATAATAGGGAATCCATTCCCGGGCTCCCAATTACCAGGATCCCGGGATTCCCGGACGTTTCCCATTTCCGCATTCCCGGGAATGAAACTGCTGGAATTCCCAGCTGAACGGGAACGGTCAAGCTCACATATATAGCATGTAAAAGTGTAAAAATCGATCAAGAAATAACAGAGTTATAGTTGAAAATAATTAAGGTGGCGCCATTGCTGCAGCTTGCACTTCATCAGACAACAGCTTTGAACAGCAACTTGAAATTACAATGCGTCAGTCTGTTGCATCCGCATTATCTGTGCCAAGAAACTTGCCATCACAGAATGATGAAAAGAAACTGGATGCATCAGTAAAAGCTGAAACGGCAGTGTTTCAGAGCAACAGCAAACGCAGGTGTTGTTTAGAACAAGTGTATCAGTATCTGATGACTGTGCCGCCTACTTCAGTGGAGGCAGAGCGTGCTTTCTCAGCGGCTGGTGCACTCTGCACGAAGATGTGCTCTCGCCTGGACAACCGCACGCTCGACACGTTGTGCTTTCTACGCTCTAATTACCGCAACTAAACATACATGTACTTATATGACAGCATGAACTGCTTGTAGTTAAGGTTAGTCTTTTATTGGTGTCAACATATTGCAGTAGTTTTATTAAAAATAAGTGTCGCTCACTCTAAAACCATTCACATGTGAGATGCCCATGCACTGTGTCATTCCCGGGATTCCCGAATTCCTGGGAATATATAAACCCATCTGCGAATGGATTCCCTAGTTAGTAACAGTTCTTATTAATTGTATTACTTGTAATTTTATACAACTAACTAATAAACAAAGATGCAAAGTGCACATCTAATCTGGAGCTCTAGTCAGGTTATGCTACACTAAAGTTTTGAGTCTTCAGCCTTAAAAGCTGAGACTGAAGGAACATCTCTTATATATACAGACAGATCATTCCACAGCTTTGGGCCCTTGCAAACTAAAAGCTCGGCCTCCCACTGTTACTTTTTTAGTCCTTGGAATATTTAGCAGGCAGGCGCCTTGAGATCTCAAAGTGTGCTCTGGTTTGTAAGTAACATTAAGTTCAGGTAAGTAAGCAGGCTTTTGGACATTTAAGGCCTAAGCAGTGTAGAACACAATGTACTGTAAATAGTGAACCATGCAATTTGTTATATGCCATTCGATATGGGATTCGTAAAAGCAGAGTTAATGTTTGTGATGTGCCATCTATTTGAGTGACAAATGCACAGCTATTTATGACTAAATATGTTTTAGAAACATAGATAAAACAACAAGACGGGCCCACACATACACAGACACTTATCCTTTTATTTGTCACTAGCTGTGCTACCCGTCTAAGATGGGTTGAAATCTAAGAAATCCATGTAGATCTCAGTGTGAATGTTTGCAGTGTTGCATGTAATGCATATGTCTCTGTTATATACCAAAGTTCAAAACCATGGCTGTCCTGGGTCAAAAATCTACAAGTGTTATGTTGGCCACATTCATTCTTTTTATCCTGGTTCAAAAAATATTTTTGAATCCTGAATCCTGATAATTTTTATAGGGGATTTCAATAATGAATTATTTTTTGTGGTTCTGTTAATTTTTTGATGATTGTTATTTTTATTTATTCTTCCATCCATCCATCCATTGTCTCCCGCTTATCCGAGGTCGGGTCGCGGGGGCAGCAGCTTGAGCAGAGATGCCCAGACTTCCCTCTCCCCGGCCACTTCTTCTAGCTCTTCCGGGAGAATCCCAAGGCGTTCCCAGGCCAGTCGAGAGACATAGTCCCTCCAGCGTGTCCTGGGTCTTCCCCGGGGCCTCCTCCCGGTTGGACGTGCCCGGAACACCTCACCAGGGAGGCGTCCAGGAGGCATCCTGATCAGATGCCCGAGCCACCTCATCTGACTCCTCTCGATGCGGAGGAGCAGCGGCTCTACTCTGAGCCCCTCCCGGATGACTGAGCTTCTCACCCTATCTTTAAGGGAAAGCCCAGACACCCTGCGGAGGAAACTCATTTCAGCCGCTTGTATTCGCGATCTCGTTCTTTCGGTCACTACTCATAGTTCATGACCATAGGTGAGGGTAGGAACATAGATTGACTGGTAAATTGAGAGCTTCGCCTTGCGGCTCAGCTCCTTTTTCACCACGACAGACCGATGCAGCGCCCGCATTACTGCGGATGCCGCACCGATCCGCCTGTCGATCTCACGCTCCATTCTTCCCTCACTCGTGAACAAGATCCCGAGATACTTGAACTCCTCTACTTGAAGCAGGATCTCGCTACCAACCCTGAGAGGGCACTCCACCCTTTTCCGGCTGAGGACCATGGTCTCGGATTTGGAGGTGCTGATTCTCATTCCAGCCGCTTCACACTCGGCTGCGAACCGATCCAGAGAGAGCTGAAGATCACGGCCTGATGAAGCAAACAGGACAACATCATCTGCAAAAAGCAGTGACCCAATCCTGAGCCCACCAAACCGGACCCCCTCAACGCCCAGGCTGCGCCTAGAAATTCTGCCCATAAAAGTTATGAACAGAATCGGTGACAAAGGGCAGCCCTGGCGGAGTCCAACTCTCACTGGAAACGGGTTCGACTTACTGCCGGCAATGCGGACCAAGCTCTGGCACCGATCGTACAGGGACCGAACAGCCCTTATCAGGGGGGCCGGTACCCCATACTCTCGGAGTACCCCCCACAGGATTCCCCGAGGGACACGGTCGAATGCCTTTTCCAAGTCCACAAAACACATGTAGACTGGTTGGGCAAACTCCCATGCACCCTCCAGGACCCTGCTAAGGGTATAGAGCTGGTCCACTGTTTCGCGACCAGGACGAAAACCACACTGTTCCTCCTGAATCCGAGGCTCGACTATCCGACGGACCCTCCTCTCCAGGACCCCTGAATAAACTTTTCCAGGGAGGCTGAGGAGTGTGATCCCTCTGTAGTTGGAACACACCCTCCGGTCCCCCTTCTTAAAGAGGGGGACCACCACCCCAGTCTGCCAATCCAGAGGCACTGTCCCTGATGTCCATGCGATGTTGCAGAGGCGTGTCAACCAAGACAGTCCTACAACATCCAGAGCCTTGAGGAACTCCGGGCGTATCTCATCCACCCCCGGGGCCCTGCCACCAAGGAGTTTTTTGACCACCTCGGTGACCTCAGTCCCAGAGATGGGGGAGCCCACCTCTGAGTCCCCAGGCTCTGCTTCCTCATTGGAAGGCATGTTAATGGGATTGAGGAGGTCTTCGAAGTACTCCCCCCACCGACCCACAACGTCCCGAGTCGAGGTCAGCAGCGCACCATCCCCACCATATACAGTGTTGACACTGCACTGCTTCCCCTTCCTGAGACGCCGGATGGTGGACCAGAATCTCCTCGAAGCCGTCCGAAAGTCGTTCTCCATGGCCTCCCCAAACTCCTCCCACGCCCGAGTTTTTGCCTCAGCAACCACCAAAGCCGCATTCCGCTTGGCCTGCCGGTACCTATCAGCTGCCTCCAGGGTCCCACAGGACAAAAGGGTCCTGTAGGACTCCTTCTTCAGCTTGACGGCATCCTTCACCACCAGTGTCCACCAACGGGTTCGGGGATTGCCGCCACGACAGGCACCGACCACCTTACGGCCACAGCTCCGGTCAGCCGCCTCAACAATAGAGGCACGGAACATGGCCCATTCGGACTCGATGTCCCCCACCTCCTTCGGGACATGGTCGAAGTTCTGCCGGAGGTGGGAGTTGAAGCTACTTCTGACAGGGGCCTCTGCCAGATGTTCCCAGCAGACCCTCACAACACGTTTGGGCCTACCACGCCTGACCGGCATCCTCCCCCACCATCGAAGCCAACTCACCACCAGGTGGTGATCAGTTGACAGCTCCGCCCCTCTCTTCACCCGAGTGTCCAAGACATGTGGCCGCAAGTCAGACGACACGACCACAAAGTCGATCATTGAACTGAGGCCTAGGGTGTCCTGGTGCCAAGTGCACATATGAACACCCCTATGCTTGAACATGGTGTTCGTTATGGACAATCCGTGACGAGCACAGAAGTCCAATAACAAAACACCGCTCGGGTTTAGATCGGGGGGGCCATTCCTCCCAATCACGCCCTTCCAGGTCTCACTGTCATTGCCCACGTGAGCATTGAAGTCTCCCAGCAGAATGAGGGAGTCCCCAGAAGGTATGCCCTCTAGCACCCCCTCCAGGGACTCCAAAAAGGGTGGGTACTCCGAACTGCTGTTCGGTGCATACGCACAAACAACAGTTAGGACCCGTCCCCCCACCCGAAGGCGAAGGGAGGCTACCCTCTCGTCCACCGGGGTAAACCCCAATGTACAGGCTCCAAGTCGGGGGGGCAATAAGTATACCCACACCCGCTCGGCGCCTCTCACCGGGGGCAACTCCAGAGTGGTACAGAGTCCAGCCCCTCTCAAGGAGATTGGTTCCAGAGTCCAAGCTGTGCGTCGAGGTGAGTCCGACTATATCTAGCCGGAACCTCTCAACTTCACACACTAGCTCAGGCTCCTTCCCCTTCAGAGAGGTGACATTCCATGTCCCAAGAGCCAGCTTCTGTAGCTGAGGATCGGACCGCCAAGGTTCCCGCCTTCGGCCACCACCCAACTCACACTGCACCCGACCTCCTTGGCCCCTCCCATAGGTGGTGAGCCCATGGGAAGGGGGACCCACGTTGCCTCTTCGGGCTGTGCCCGGCCGAGCCCCATGGGTGCAGGCCCGGCCACCAGGCGCTCGCCATCGAGCCCCACCTCCAGGCCTGGCTCCAGAGTGGGGCCCCGGTGACCCGCGTCCGGGCAAGGGAAAACGGCGTCCAAAGTTTTCATTCATTATAGAAGGTTTGAACCGTTCTTTGTCTCATCCCTCACCTAGGACCAGTTTGCCTTGGGTGGCCCTACCAGGGGCATAAAGCCCCGGACAACAGAGCTCCTAGGATCATTGGGACACGCAAACCCCTCCACCACGATAATTATATTTTGAAATTAATTTGAGATAACTTCTTGGTTGCCACCATTTTGGTGAATGGTTGCTATTAAGTGATAATCTATAGTTTGGTTCAGTAGTTCTGGGAATTACTCTGTACGATACAATTTGCACAATATTTAAGCTGCTGCCATGTGTCCTTACTTGTTGTTGCGTTCTAAAATGTTCTTGCAGCTGCTTTAGTTTTAATCACCTGATTATGAACTTTTTGCCTACTATTTTTGACTTTTGGTACCCATTTTATCATTCATTCATAGTTGCTTGTCTTTTTGGTTTTGATCCTTGCATTTGTTTAATAATTATATTTCATCTCCTGGTCCACCTTGTCCTTATTGACTGCCACCCTGTGACAGAATAACACATCTGAGTATCAGAAAACACATCTACAGCTAACTAATGTCACTTCAAAACTTCAGTGGCAGTAGGAACCTTAGACTGTTCCCATGTGCTACAAAAAATAACTCTACAGACAATCATATCTTAGTCTATCAGTATCACCACTCCCTTATTCCAGTATTTGATACTTGTCCTTTTGAGAGTAATTACAGTCAATGGTTTTAAAAGAGGATTCTTTTCCAGTTTTGTATCTCTGAACTCTGATTTTTTTTATCTGTCTAGTTCATTTGGTAGAATACTTGGTACAAGACTTTGAGAGAGTATCCATAAACATGGACCACAGTCATTTGTAGCTGTGGCTTATATAAAGAGGAGTGGAGGCTCTCTGGTTAAAGGATCTGTGCTGGTATCTAGAAGGTTGCTGGTTTGAATCCTGTCATTGCCAGGAGGAATGTTACTCCTCTGGGTCCTTGAGCAAGACCCTTAACCTGTAATTGCACCAGGAGCGCTGTACAAATAGCTGACCCCATGCTCTGACCCCCAAGCTCCTCTCTTCCTCTGTCTCTGGAGAATAAGTTGGGGTATGCGAAAATAACTAATTCCTAAAGCAAGAAATTATATATGGCAAATAAAGTGAATTATCATCATCATTATCATCATACTGTATGTGATTTCATCATGGTAATGGTTCACCAAAATGGCCAAGTCTATAGAAAAACAAAGCAGCACTGCGTTTTAAATCAAAATATAATGAAAAATTAAATTAAGAAGTCTAGAACAAAATTGCAAAAGGAAACCAAAAATGCAAGGATTCTTTTATAAAACCCCAGAATCAAAACATAGTGAAGCTATAGTGCATGAATAAAGATACTTTATTAAAGAAAACAGAAACTATTGGAAGGGAACAACACAAATAAGATGCAACGTATCAGACAAGCTGAAAATAAATCCTAGCCCCCCACTCAGCCTGTCTAACAAAATGGTTCACACCTGACTATCTGGCAGAGAGCTTGTGATGCACTGTGCCTTTGGACTCTGGGCATCTTGCAGTTCATGATTGACTGGAAACCAGTAGTGAGTGAGAGACACGTACAAGATTTGAGGTGCAAGAACAAGAGCTGTTCTTTATTGCCAATAAAACAATAAGCAAAAATCAGTGTCATGCACTTATATCACACACAGTCAAATATCAATGACACACAAGAAGGAAAAACGCAAAAATGAAAAATAAGTACAATTTACATCATTTAAAACTGCACCTTGCAAGAGAAGCTATGCAGCAATTAAGGAAAATGACTAAAGAAAAAGGGTTTTCTTCTTGCAATAAAAATTATGGAAGGTCCAGGAAGTTAATCTACAAAATAATCAAAAACAAACAAAAGATTAAATAAGCACACGGCTCACCACCTCTCCTCCCAATGATCACCTCCACTCCTATACTCCAGTGATCACCCCTGCTATTAACTCAGAGGTCTAATCCGAAGCACTTCTTCGTCACTTTCTACTCTAATGCTTAGCAGGTGAATATGCAAAAGAAGACCCCTAGCATCAATGCAGATGTTTTACACTGCCTCAGGGTTTCTCAGCCAATTCCCAATGGACACTTATCCCAATGGACAGTCATCATGCATATTGCGACACTGGCTACACAATGTCTCATTCTGCTATAATATCACAATAGCTTTTAAGACACATTTACGTGCCCACATGCATGCTGATGCACATGCAAGGTTTCTCTCTGTTTTCTAGTGGCTTTCAGCTATTCTCCAAGCCCTTCCTCTATGTGTACCTTCAAACAGTTTATACACCCTGGTCCATTGTGACAGACTGTGTCTTGTTTTTACCCAGAGGCATGCAGGCATGTGGTTTTAGGCCTCCAAGCTACACACAATGTGACTCCCAGCACCCTCCCCATTTCTAAAGTTAAGTATGCCTTTAACTATTTAAAAAGTGATATCTGGCTATGAACTCATAAACTGTATGGAAAACCGCCATCTTAGTAATGCAGCCAGTCACAGTGCATTATGCACTTTCACATCAAATACCACCACAATACTTTCCATTATTTACAGCATCTTCCCTATGTTTTCTGTCTATCTTTGCTGTGTCGTCACTTCCTGTAATTAGTTAAACTTTTGCCCTTAAGTCTCCCCACTCCATATCTAATTCATTTATGACTGGAAGGGCTTTTAGACTCTGGACTGGATCAACCTCTGGAACTTTCAAGTTTAGGACTAGGCTCTGCCATTCCCCCTGCAATGCCAAGTGTTGCTGCAACTCCAGACTCCAGCTCTCTCTTAAAGGCCTGGGCAAACCCCAGATCACCTGCTCTTAATAATGGGTTACAAGAAGTCATGTATAACCTAACTGGTCTCCCTGCTACCATTTATTGTACTGGTAGATTCCTGTTCCATTAACTGATGTCCCCCATTGTCTTTGCATTTTTCCCTTGTGGTGACAGCCTGACTTCAAAAGAAGTCATCAATCCATTCATCAACTGGGCACTTGACCCAGACTGACCAGGTCTCTCTCAACACAATTTAATTTAAGAGAAAAACTAATATAATGACTGAATAATAACATGAAAATAACAAGTCACAAGACCCCAAAGTACACTAATAACTAAATGTTTGTTTTCTTTTTTTGCAATTTTTGGAAAGAAGCGAGCAGTCAGTTCCTGGTATTTTGTTGTTTTTGTGATAGACAAGAAATGTTTTTCCAGTTTCTCTCATCTGAACGCTTCTGTTTCTTGCTTAAGATCTCAAATCAGAATAACAGCAAAGAGACACACACAAAGATTGTGCAGCTGTGGCTTTATTATCAGCTGTTGAATTTTTGAACAAAAGAAGGGACCCCAAGATGAAATGACAAAAGCGTTTATCCCCTCAGTATTCTGTTTTACAGGAACAAGGGTGTGTATAATGACAACAAAAAGCCAGTGAAAAAGTCAGGAGCCCGGGAAGTCAAGTGACTCTTTTGTTTTAGGCAGTTTATTTATTTATTGGCGTCTATTCTTGAACTCTATTTCTTGAGCACTATCCAGCAGCTCTGGATGTAGCTAATACGCAGCACAATACACCAGTGGAAGTGACTGGTCAATCAGAACAGCCCCATTGTGTGCCTTTCCCAAATCCAACACTCTAAGTAAAGGAAGGCTCACATTATTTCAGGGAAAAAATGCCCTTTCATCTACAAGCTGGAGATTTGTGGTCATCTTGCTTCTGGTGGGGCTTGGACTATATCTGGTGAAAATTACTTATATATTTTTGAACTTTTGAAGCCATACCCTTTTGGCTGTGTGTAGGCCATAGCCAGCCAGTGAAGCTGGAACTCTGGCTACCCTACAGTATCCTTCTCTAGGCAGGTTGTTTAGGATATGGGCCTGCTTGGTGATTAATATTTTGGAGGCTTAATACCCCTTTGGCCATTTTGTGCTGCTACATCACAATAGCCAGATGATTATTGAAGGGCATTGTTCTTCTGGCTTGGTTTTCATTTTGTAGAAGGTGATGTTGAGATGTCACACCTCTGTAGGCTTGGTTGGTCAATGTGAACCTGAGAGTGTTATGCTTAGCTTTGTTATTTAAGGCTGGTAAAGGCTTGATAGTGGGAATAGGAGAGCAAAATCTCTGGTAGAGAAATGAGAATCATTAGAAAGAGAGAGAGACCCACAGAGAGAGATGGTAAGTGTGGAAGACAGAATGGAGACCGCAGTGAGAAAGGTCAATTTGGAAAAAGATCTGGGACCTCATATTCTGTGTAACCGGTGCGCATGCACAAAAATGTTGCACACGCCCGTTTCTGCGCACACTTCGAGATGTATAGAAACTAAAATTTGTATAAAGTCAGGCACATTTTCATGGCAGCCACACACCTTCTGTATGCATTTTTCTGTTCGGTTTTGCAAACTGGTGGAACCCAGCGTCAAAGCGGTGCTAGTATTTCTGTGTTGTTTCCCTTCTTTTTCCTACTCACATTCATGACGTGTGATTTATTAAATACACTGAAATGAATTGTATATCGTTTACAAATCTAATTCACTTGATTGTAATTATTCTGTAACAATATAATTGTTAATTTATAGATGATGATGACTGGCTTCTAAGTCAAGTTCGATTTCCAAGAGCTATCCTCTTGGAGCTGTGTGCGTCCTTTCTTACAAATGTAATCAGAGCGGTCAACTGCACGCACATTGCTATTGCAACGGTGCTGGACAAGTTACATCAACCAGCAAGAATCACCAAAAGAATGAGCTGGCATTACATCATCTATAGCAGGAAAGTCTATAAAAACGGCAACTCTGCACTGTCACAACTAGTGTGGCAAAGGCAAGCAGTCCTTTTAAAGATATCAACTCAAAGAGCCACATTAAGAGCAGAGAATCTATCTGTTGTTGTGCTTGGTGCTGACGGTACACTATAAAGTCACCTTCAGAGAATGAATTTGCTTATGTAAATAGAAAGCATTTCCACTCTATTAATGTGCTGCTCTATAGTCCACAGAAAGTGTGTCACATTGTGCAAGCATGTAGCATTCTGCATAATGTGGCACACAATCGTGACTTACCCGTACCTGGAGAGATGTGGTATGATGAACCTGACCCTGAGCCACCAAATGATTAACCATATCGAACAGTGTTACAGCTCCATTTGAATGTAATTTAGAAGAATGTAATAACAGGTAATCAGATGCAGCATTTATTTTTTAACCAATTAATTAAATTTGTGGGCAATATCACATAGTACAGCCCTTATATTCCTTAGTTCGTTGGCCACATCTCTTACAGCATCCAGTATTGCATTTTGTGACTCCAGAATAGCGTCCGTCAGCACACAGCCAGATGTTTACCCAGAGGTTTCTGAGACAGATGTGTGTGTGCAGCCAGCACCCAAAGATGTCTCATCCTCAACATGGGGGTCAGCTTTTGTAATATTGTCTGTAACAGAATATAAATATAGTGGGTTGCGACTCACATTGTCACAGTGACTTTGATATCTGACCACTTTTTTTTATTTACTGGCACTGTGTGACTTTCTGAACTTGAACTTACGAGTGTCTCTGTCACTTTTTTTGTAGCTTATACCACTGCTTAAGCCAACAAATGATACCTTTTGTCTTGCCTCCACTTCACATTCACTGAAATTCTTCTTTTCTCCACGTGCTTTTGCCATTGTCTTTTAACAAAACACTGAACAGAAGGGGCTATTTATATTGATTTGTATATTCAAAAATAAGAAATTCTAGGAGGAGTCAGGGTGGGGCTGTAGGTGTGTACACATGTGTTACATTTCACTTTCATTGGGATTTATAAAGGAGAAATGCATGGAACTTGGTGTACACAGTTTTATGCATCTGGATTTTTTGGGCTTATGCCATGTTTTAATATGAATTCTATGCACAGCGTTATGCATGAGGCTCCTGATCTTGTGTTTTGTTTTTTTTATTATTGGACTTTAATGTTCTGGATGTGGAGAGATGCTGACATATGCTGGAAGACAAATGTCAACCTGCAATTAGGAAGTATTTGTTTCTTGATGAGATTTTTTCTTAAAGCAGAATAGACACAGTGACTTTGAAGAAATTACTGATAACAGGGATCCAAGAGCACTTGTACTGTTGGAAGCTTCAATAAATAAAATTATTCATTTAATAAATTAAATTATTATAATTACCTTATTGATTATACAGTAAGTGTTAATGTCACATATTTGACAAGACCCATCCCTTTTTCAGACCTAACATGCTCATTCATGTAGTATTTCATCAAAGGCTTTAAAAATGAAGTCATAGATCCTGCTACACTTTTTCTTGGTTTCTTTTCCTGTGAAAATAATGCTTTTTGTCTGTGCTGTTGTCTCAGTAACCAACGCCTACCAGCAGTAGCTCAACACCAGCATGCATTGTGCTGTATCCTTGGGAACTGGAGAATAGAAACTTTATTTTTTTAATAAAACCAGTTATAATCAGCTCTTGGAAAATGCCACCACTGCTGTGCAAACTGGATTTGAATAAATTAACAGACTGGAATACACCTCCTGAAATACTGGTCTTTATATCAAGTGTGTGAGGCTTGGTCATGATTTAAAAAGAAGACTTCATTGATTTCTAAAAATATATCAAAAATTAGTCTCAGCTGGGCAGATGTAGTGTTACCAATGTATTAGAAAGAAAGAAAGAAAGAAAGAAAGAAAGAAAGAAAGAAAGAAAGAAAACAAATCATGGAAATGGTGGTATTTGTGCAATATGGTTGGAGCTGGATACGTTAACAAGCTGCACCGACAGCATGTCAAGTTTTCCATTTTTAAATTCAGACTGATAGTCATTTGTTCTAGTTTTTGCTACCTTATGTTCCCTCTACTTCCATTCCTCCTATATTTATTTTGATTAATAAACCAGCCATTTTTGATATACCTTGCGATGTTTCATATCAAGGCTTGAGTGCCCAGTTGTGAGGTCCCATGCGCACCACCTCACCTCCTGTGTAGTTTATGACTAATGATAATTCTTTATTAAAAAGGTGATAATAAAAGTATCAAAAATATTCCAAGTTTGAATTTCAGTGAAAACCATTCAAGGAAATCCATCAAAAAGTATTTTAGGTGAATAAGTTAAAAATTAAAAAATAGGAAAAATAAAAAAAATGAAAAGAAATGTAACTCTCTTTCGGGCTGTTCAAGGAAACAGAAGAATTTCCAAACAGAAAAGTAACTCGAACAAAAATGAAAGTCATCTGATTCTCCCCACTCTCAATGCTAGAGGATAATCAGCAGATGACGTGCGATTCCCTTTGTTCTGTCAGATTGCTCAGAAGTGTTCTGCTGGCATCATCCTCTACTCTCAGACTCATGGCAAAAGTGAATAGATGGAGATGATCTCTATTGTCAATTTTTCCATTTTATACAATCACAGGACTTTGTCCTCCAATCCTTGCAGACTCCTCCCCAGCTCCTTCCAATTACCTTGCACACCTTTACATCAGTTACACTATGTGCTTCGATCAGGAAGGAACACTGTATTTTCACAACTCATGTCCATGGAAACCTAAACTTCAATTCCCCTCTTTATCCAGCAGGGGGCACTCACTCCCTGGGAATGAGTTCTTTTTGTGATTGGGGCGTGTTACTTAACCCGAATCTATATTGATACCCCTCTCTAGTGATATGGTGGTAAGAAATCACGTAGGAGAAATAACTTAACTTTGTTTAATGTCGGCTTACACTGCAGATTGTACAAAGACAAATGAAGCCAGTGACAATACCTGGACCCGGAGTGGGAGCCTGAGGAGTGGAGTCTGTTGGTGTCATCATTGCAGATGCAGAAAGCATTTTCAGGAACAGGTGGTGACATCTTCCATCCATTTGTTGGCTTCAAGGGTGTGCCGGGTAATGTTCCAAGGCTTTATATATTTTCTTCACATGCAGGGCCACCATCAGATGAGCATGCAATTCTAAACAAGGCAACGATGCTTAAACAAGGATACAGTTCCATGCTGGCTTAACAGATAGAAATACTGTAGCACATGCTTCCAGCTTCCCACAGTCTGACTATGCACGGTGTCCACTTGTTCTAGTTTGTCTTTTTGTCATATTGCTTGCATGGCAATTTTAGTGTGCTTAATCTGGCTATATGTCTGCTGTACCACATGTGAGTAACAAAATCAGGTTTTTATAAGATAGATTTGCACAGAGTACACTGACATATTAAACTTATGCTTACATCCTCTGATAAGTATATCTTCTTTTATTCTTGGGCCCTCAAACATTAACTCAAATGGCTTCTCATACTTTTCTTGTTCCTTTGCAGACTTGCACCTCATCCGTATGCCTACTCTCATCTATAGGCATGGATGAGTTGCGCATTGCTCCATGACGCCTCAGACACAATCGTGAAACCACTCAGCAGCCATTTGCACCACCTTCAACTGGAAAGGTAAGTGCACTACATTACTATTTAAACAAATGAAAAAGGTCTAGAAATAGTTAATAAAATCAAAACCTACTCATTACACCGGTATCACAACAGCTGGCTTCCCAATCCAAAAGTATAACTGAAACATGGCTATTAGAACCAAAATTCAAAATCAGGCAATTTGAAGACACTTGTTTTGGGGTAGGCCTGTGATGTCAAAAATGCTGAAATATTGCTTGGGTGCATCTTTTTATCTAAAAGTGACTCCAGGTTGAGCTAAAAAAGAAATATAAACTATTGGTTTAATGTCACTTGATGGTATTTTATATTGTTGGCCTGTAGTCACGAGGGCCAGGGCTGTCTTCATGCATGGACATGCTGGACAGTTGTCCGGGAGCCCCACGAGCATAGGGGTCCCATGCTAATCTATGTATGTTGTGACCTGCTGAGAGGTTGTGTAGGTAGGGACCCCAGTGCACTGCTTTTCCCAGGGGCCTATAATGCTGTTAAGATGGCCCTGATGAGGGCTGCATGGCAAAAATGACTTCAGATGCAATGACCTGCGTGTGCTGAGTTTTTGCCATATCATCCACACAGAATTTTTTTGTAACTGTACAGCAATGCAGATGTTGGTGCCATAATGATGAACAAAGGACTGAGTATGATGCAAGATGGACATGCATAAGTATTTGAAGTGCATCTGTTCATCATGTACACCACCCCACACATGAGAGTGTTATACTCATCCTTCTTCGCTCCGGTTAATAGAGTCTGACACTCCACCATCTCTTTTTTTCCCCTTTAAAGCTAGTAATGACAGGCACAACTCTTCTTCCATTAGCAGAGTTTCACTCCCTCCACTGTGAAATTGTTAGGTATGCAACATGGACCAAATGCTGTCAACTGCTAAATAGAAGAGGCTGCCACAAGTATACATGTGGTCATTGACCATGTTCGCTTTGTGGTGTGGTTTGTGCACAATCTTCATGATGCGGCAAGAATAAACAAGTCTTTAATCCGACAGCAGCAAACAACGTCTTTGTGAAAAAAAGGCAATATTTCTGCAAAATAATACAGTATTTTTTTTGAGTGGGTTAGGGGTAGGGTTACTGCATTCTGTAGTAATGAAGTAACACATACAGTATCTGTTGTTTTTTAAGTAACAGAGGTATTTTTACTTCAAGTATGGTGTTACGTTATCCGATACCTTAAAAAGTATTCTGACAACATAACACGTGTTACTCTTTAACATTTTACCTCCAACACTCCTCACAAGTCCCACTGCACCCTGGTGGTACCCCCGCCCTTTTACTGACATGGTGAGTTTTGTTTCCAGTGCCAGAATTTACAGTATCTGGGATACATATGCCCTGCCCGGCCTGGCTCTCCTAAACATAACTGCAGTCCCTGAACGGATTTACTCCCTAATATAAACTTTAAAAACTAAGAAAAGTATATTTCTGTAATGTCTCACATGTTTGATTGCTTATCTAATAACTTAAAAAAAATGCTTAAATCCAAATTTGAATGTGCGCTATAAGACTTCAGCTGTGAGATCTGAGTTGAACTACACTAGTGACGACACAACTGAGTGATTTTTTGTATCTATAATGAGCATCCATAGCTCCATCAAAGTTTTTATTTGTCAGTTTTTATTTTTTTTATGAACAAACACTGAAACGGCTCATAGATTATGGGGTGAAACAGGCCACGATTGCTGGTGCTCAGCAGCTTATGCAAGGATATTTTCTTTTGTTTTTATTTTTATAAACAGTTAGTCCCTGGTTAGCAATCCCCAAAAACAATTCAAATTTTGTAGAAAGAGTTGTGAAGTGAAAAAAAAAATTCCCATAGGAACAATTGTTTAAGCAGAAGGTTGCTCTCCTGGGATGACCTGTTGGAAAAAATCTGTTAACGTATTTTTTAAGCATTAACGCAATGCACTGAAATAAACATCTGTCATTTCTATTGAGCAACAAAACCAAAAAATATTCACAAAACTAAACAGCAAACGCCCAAACTCACATCACCAGAGCAAAACACACCCACCACAGCCCCCCATAGTGCCAGAAATTCAGGCTAATGAGGCTGTTGTCCTGCTAGCAAAAAAGTCAAAGCTGGCCTTCCACACCTTCAGTTTTGGTGATAGAAATTACTTCGTTAGATTTCATTCCTATGCTATAATCCCTTTAAAATGTACTACCTAAAATATTTTAATTGACCTTGATTAAAAATTAATATAGTTGAACAATCTGACTTGCAGCTTTGTTTAACAAATTCACTTTTAAAAAACACACACACATATATATGTTAGGGGCATGCAATAGCCAATGAGCAACACCTTTGAATGTTTGAATTCAACAATTTTGAATGAAACAATAAAAGAAAAAAATCAACTAAATGTATGTGCTTTATTTAATTGCTATCACTGCGGATTTTTTAAATCTTTCATTAACTGTATAATATGAGGATGGAAGAGAGATGGCAAGGATAGATAAGTAGAACTTTATTTATTACTAATAAATACACAAACACACACACACACACACACACACACACATATATATATATATACAGTGGAACCTCGGTTTGCGAGTAACTTGGTTTACAAGTGTTTTGCAAGACGAGCAAATATTTTTAATAAATTTTGACTTGATAAACGAGCGAGGTCTTGCAGTACGAGTAGTATGTATACGCTTTGTCTGCTGAGCGTCATGTGATCACAACTGAGCTGAGCGTTCTTCTCTCTCTCACTGTGGGATTGTGGGCAATCGTCTCCTATTCTCCGTCTGAGTCGGCGTGCCTCACTCATATAGTCAACATCCGTACGAGCGTATAGTGTTTACTACAGCATTAGCATTGTGACTGTGTGTGTGCGCGTGTGTGTGTGTGCTCGCGTGTGTGTGTGTGTGCTCGTGTGTGCGCGCGTGTGTGTGTGCTGTGATGTGCGAGTCCCCGTCTTGCACCGTAAAACACGAAGCTGAGTCTCAGTACTTTAGCAACACCAGCTTTATTCAGCTTGAAACAGCAACAGCGCAGTTATTTATACACAGACACAGCAGTCAGGCAGGGCCCTGCACATTTATAATGTTCCTTGTATCACCCATTGACGGCAGGCGCTTATAGCATGTCCGTGAACTGCTACAGCGCTGGGAGACTGCAATTGCTTTGGGACGCTCTTCCGCGTGTCGTCCCGTTGGGTGCAATCCCACAAGAGTTTAGAAACTCACTCACACCAGCCATGATTCTTTTCAAAGGTAAAATGCAGGTTAATTTGTTTTATGTATTTTTACTTTATTTTTTGTATTAATCATTTTTATATGAATAGTTTTGGGTTGTGGAACAAATCATCTGAGTTTCCATTATTTCTTATGGGAAAATTCACTTTGATATACGAGTGCTTTGGACTATGAGCACGTTTCTGGAATGAATTATGCTCGCAAACTGAGGTTCCACTGTATATATATATATATATATATATATATATATATATATATATATATATATATATATATATATATATATATACAGTATATATAATATATATATAGTGAAAGAAGTCACCCTTGGACACACAAAAAGATTTGAGGCAGCCACCCATATATCATACCTAGCTGCAAAGGTTAATTGAAATTGCACAGATATGTTCAGGACAAGTTCTCAACAGGAACTGATGAGTAGTGGCAAAGATGGCGGCTTTAAAGGCCATCAAAGGAAGTGATGTCATCTATGTCGGAAGCGGAAGTGACGTCACACTTGGACCCGGAACCGGAAGTGGGGTCTTTCTTGGTGCCTGAACCAGACGTAACGTTTTCTTTGAGCCGAAACTGGAAGTGACGTCTTACTGGGAGTCGGAGTCGGAAGCGACATCACTACTGGGGCCGGAACTGGAAGTGATGTCTTGTATGAGAAATCAGGCAGGTTTTCCCGTCTTTGGTCTGCAAAGAAAATAGAGAAAGGTTCAATGTGCCCCGCTGCCCCCTGGCATGGCATGGACTTACCTTCTTTCATTCCACTTAGCTTCCTCCTACTCACACATGTGTGACAACATATTTTACATATATATATATATATATATATATATATATATATATATATATATATATATATATATACAGTAAGAAATGTAAAGAAAAGAAGAAAACAAATGTCTTCTCAGATGCAAGTTTCAAGAGTGACTGACCCAAGATGGTGGAGCTTCTGGTGAAAAGGACTTCCGGCAGGAAGAGGATGGTCCAGGTGGACAGGCACCAGAAATGACGTCAAGGGTGGTAAAGCTGTCAATCCTCCAGTATGCAGAAGGAGGAAGAAACAAAGTGTTAGTAAACAGGGCCATCTTGTGTTCCATTGGGAAATTATCATTACACAAACCTTTAAGCTGTCTCCAGTGTGCACATGCAGAATGAAAAATAGATGGACACACTGTGGTCTGCTCTGAGCACTCACCAGAATGACTAAAACTGGAAGAAAATGTAAAAAGAAAGAAAAGAAAACTTGGCAGTCACAGTGAGGTATTATGCAGATGTATTGCTGTTGGTGTTTCTTGACACACTTCTGCTGAATAATTTGGCTGAAAGCAGTGTGTCAGAGAGAGGATGTGCAGTATTGTTCATAATGGCACTCAGTTTTGTTTTAATTCTCTACTTTGCTACATCCTCCAGGGGTCATGGAGTGCATCTCATACCTGTGCCTGCCCTTTTTATTAGCTTGTTGATTCTGTGGGCCTCTCCTGAAGTGTTGTTACCAGCCCAGCACACCACAGTGTAGAAAACCACACTGGCCATCACAGAGTTGTTGAAGATGTGAAGGATGTCACTGCCAACATGAAAGGGATACAGCCTCCTAAGATAAAAAGCCTGCTTTGCACTTTCTTATATAGCTCCTCTGTTTTATAAGTCCAGTCCAGCCAGACATTGATGTGGTCCCCCAAGTACTGTACCTGTAGGAGTGCACCACCTCTACATTCACTCCCTGAACCAGTAACCAGTTTGATTTGATAAAGGCTATTGAAGTTATTAACATAAAATTAAAGCATTAAGTTAAGCATCACAAAAACTTGCTTGCTTATTATTGTAATCATTATTCTCTATCCATTGTCAGAACCCTATCAACATATGGCAATGGTGGCAGCAAACACAAACCATAGATGACTCTGTGAACTTATCTTGGCATGTAAACAGTGATAGTGTAGTATGGCACTTGCAGTTACACACACGATAACAACAGAAAAACAACCCAGAGATAAGATGAGATGTGGTCAAAACAGGAAATGGGTTGATACCTAAGAACCATGAACAAAAACACAAGGGTAGAGCAATGGGGAAATCATTGTTTAAAAACAAGAATATATGTAAGCAGGTAAAAAAGACAAGAAGGACTGTGGTGACCAAAAGAACTCTTAGAATGAGAATGAATGAGTAGAAATGCTAATGTTTAAGAATAACGTGCTTATTAGCGTGTAGGCTACTGCTGATATCACTGGAGAAGCTAGTGGTCAGAAAGTGATCAGAATCACATTTATTAGCCAATTGTGCTCACATAAAAAGAATTTGAAAATTTTTTTTGACTCTCCAAGCACAGCTACATGACAGACATACACACAATTGATAAGTACACACCTGAGATAAATACAAGACAGGTGATGTAAATGTGTACATACAAAGTGCAAGGCAGTGCGAAAAATAAAATAAATACTGAATTGCACATTAGTTATATGTAGGAATATTGCAAGACTAGCTGTACTAAGTGTCTAAGATGGGTTGAAATCGTAGTAAGTAATGTACAGTAGACTTCAGTGTTAATGTTTGCAATGCACGATCTATTAGAATGTCTTTTGCAATGCATGCAGTAATAAAATGTATTGCAGATGTCATTGCAGCAGATGGCGTATCACAAATATTTGTTGTAATAAAATGCATTACTACAAACGTTTGTGACGCACCATCTTTTGACTCGACAAATGCAATGCATATGTCTCTGTTATATGCCCTTTGATATGGGATCTGTAAAAGCAGTGTTAATGTTTGTGAAGTGCAGTCTTTTGGGATGACAATGCATTTTATTACTACAAAATGGATGTGATGTGTCATCTATTGGAAAGGCAGAGACACAGCAAGCATCCGGACACACAGACACTTAATCCTTATATTATTTCACTTGTGTCCATCCGTGCTCGAAATAAACAATAGTTACCACAACTACAATACCCCTCCACAACAATAGCAAGGAATCCATATTCCTGGCAGAGTTTTGGTTTTAGGCTTATCTTCAAGTTTTCAATTCTTTAATGCGACTAATTATCGACTGTGGTATTTGACTTTTTATTCGGTGCATACTTCGTTACTCACTAAAACTGCATTATGACACTACCATTTTACACCTCCTTTTTCCTTCACTTCAACATAAGCCTAATAAAATGAAAAACACATACACCCTGGCTGAGACCAACAGAAACGGTCTTGCCGGCCTACATACTCACACCAACGCACAGAAGCAGAAACATCTACATCACGCCAGACTAACCAGCACAGGCAAGATGCCTCAGAGCAAAAAAGACAACGTGGCCTTCTCATAACTTCACTGTAATATAATCCTGATACTCTGTATATTCAATTCATTATAATAACTATTCATTCAAAATCTGTACTAACCCCTACTCTCTCTTCTGTTTCCTTTTCTGGTGTCCTGTTGGCGCCACCACCATCTACCCAAAGCACCATGATGTTCCAACAATGATGGATGGATTAAAAGCCAGAAGTCTGTATGACCATCAGCATCAAGTGACTCCGTGAGAACCCTAACTACAAAGAGGACTATTTCATTTATGTTAGGTAGAATGCCCAGAGGGGACTGGGCGGTCTCGTGGCCTGGAACCCCTACAGATTTTATTTTTTTCTCCAGCCTTCTGGAGTTTTTTTTGTTTTTTTCTGTCCACCCTGGCCATCGGACCTTACTCCTTTCCTATGTTAACTAATGTTGTCTTATTTTAATTTTGTATTTTGTCTGTTATTTTTCTTTTCTTCATTATGTAAAGCACTTTGAGCTACTTTTTGTATGAAAATGTGCTATATAAATAAATGTTGTTGTTGTTGTTGTTGTATTACAAACCACAGAGCGACATTATGCGAAGATCAGCAGCACTTTGACATTGAACGAAAACCAAATTACACACACAACCTTTCTGAAGAGCAGTGGCAATCTGCCAGACAACAAAAAACATTACGACAGAAAAACTACAGGGATTCCATAACACTGACAATTCAAAACAAGATATTTCCTTTATATTACGGCGTAGGCAATTTCCCGTTCGATTAGCGTGTTGTATGACTATCAACAAGTCACAACGACAATGTTTAATAATGTCAAAGTTTATTTGCCAGGCCCTGTTTTTACCAATGGCCAGTTGTACACTACACTTTCCAGAGTTACATCAAACCCAGGTTAAACGTACAGGTACTTGTGGGTTACACACAGGGGAATAGTTTCACTGACAATAATGTTTATGCAACAAATTGCGTTTTCTGACAGTTATTACACATGCAGGTGTACTACGTTACCTGACGGCCACACTTCACACATACGGACCTACATGTGCTCTGCATTTCCCTTCTTATCCAATATGTTCTGTTAACCTGTTCATGTCACACTTTGTATTGTAAATATTTATGCTGTTGTAAGTGACTATAATAACATCCCATACTAATCATGTGACTATTCTAATATTGGGTCCTCTCACAAGTCACTACTTAATAAAATAATCTCCTTTCTTACTGTAATGTGTGATGTTCTTCTCTCCCTCCTCATCATTACATTAATGTTTTTATTCTTGCGAAATTTTCGCAAGCATGATTTGCTAATCTTTTATTAAGGTGGGTATTGGGGGGAGAGTTGCTCAGACTGAGCAAAGACAGCCAAATTAGCTATTTGTGAGCTTGAAGGCCTGTGGAATGAAACAGTTCTTGTATCTGTTTTGGTGTAGTTTAAAACCTGACAGATGGGAGAGGTTCAAAGTGGTTGCGGTCTGGATGTGAGTGGTCAGTGATTGGTCCTGTAAGGCAGGAAGACTGGTAGAAGTGATCTTTACTGTAGACCTGACTATTTGTTGTAGCCTGTTCTTGTATGCTTAGATGCCAATGTAATGGATGAGCTTAGAACCGACTCGATGATTTCTCTGTAGAACTGAATCAGCAGCTCCCGTGATATGCTGAACTCCATTAACTGTCGCAGGAAGCACATCCACTGCTGTGGCTTTTTCATGATGGTATCTATTTTGATCTTCCATGTCAAGATCCTAGGAATGTGAACGTTTTCAGAAACTCACACATTATTGTTAAGTATGGAGAGGTAATATTGAAATCCACCTTCATCTCCACAATTTTGAGCATGTTTATCTCCAGATTGGTTTCACCACACCAAAGGGCCTGTCACTCACGTGTGCATAGGAGACAGCTTAAAGGTTTGGGTGATGGTAATTCTCTGCTGAGGCAGGAGAGGGCACTAGGTACTAATAGCCTCTTTTTTCTCTTTTCTACATAAACGAAGACTGACAGCTTTCCACCTTTGATGTCACTTCCGGGGTCCGTCCCCCTAGACCTGACTCTTCCTCCCAGAATGCCTGATAACTGGAAGAGCTGACATCTGAGTGAACTTGAATGGAATGGAAGACTCATTTTGCATTTTACACATGTTTTCTTCAAAATCATTTCTCAGTTATAAGGGGTTGCCACAAGGTGCCTCAAAACTCTTACGTTGTCTGGATTTCTCATTAAAGTGGTGTAGTCGGCAGGACAATTTAATGATGTCATTAAATGCTTACTCTTGAGTAATTTCACAACCTCCTTGTAGATTTCCAAAGTAAAAGGTGACCCTTGGTCTGTTAAGACTTCTTTAGGGAAACCGACTAGTACAAAGTACAAGTACCTGTGTGATCATTTTTGAATTAGCCACTCTCAATGGGATGGCTTCTGGATAGCATGTAGTATGATCCACCATTACTAATATGTACTTCTGACCCTTGGCAGAGGGTTCAAGGGGTCCAACAATATCGACCCCTATACTCTCAATAGGATTGCCAATGAGTGGGACAGGAACGAAAGGAGCACCGTCCTTCCTAGGAATCTCTCACTCTTCCAAACAGGAAGCACAAAAGCAATGGACCTCCTCATTAATTCCTGGCCAATAAAATCAGAGCTTCATCTTCTGTAAAGTTTTTTATGTTCCCAAGTTTGCACCTAAGAGTGGTTGTTTATCATTTTGAAGATGATGTCATTGAACATAGACTTTCATGGACATGACCATATTATTTACTGTTGCTATAAGTGTTGCCAGTATAAGTTGGAAGCACACAGCTTCTATTGGGTAAGGCTTACAACTGGTGCCTTTATCAGAATTAGTTACTGAAATTTAAAACAAGGGTGTGTTAAGATTCTTTGGCAACATTCTTTGACTGACAAATTCTGCTTTACACTTATAGTTTTGTTTATTCGTTTTTGCTTTACTCTGTTTATTCTGACATTTTTTTAATTGGTATATGACCTCTGCCTATTGATAGACTTTTTTGGTTTTGCATTACCCTTTTTAGTTTATTTCCTGGTTACAACCTTCCATTTTCTTCAGTCTGACTTCATTCACCACAAGCTCTGGGAACGAAACATTTTTAGTTTGGAACAGAGGAGACTGCTTTGAGACCTAATCTAGGTCTTCAAACTTCTCAAAGGAATCAATAAAGATAATCCAACAGCAGAAATTGCCCGATTTCCCCCACCTTGCACCCTCCACAATGCTGGAAAAAATACTGCTCAATTCCGAGGAAACAAACACTATTTCCGCAATATATAAAATCTTATTAGAGTCCCTACCTTTCAAAGATCCAAGAGGACATTGGGAAGAAGATCTCTTAATCAATATATCAGAAAAGGAGTGGAAGGTAGCAAAGCAGAGAATTCACTCGAGTTCTATATGCGCAAAGCATAGAATTATTCAACTAAAAATTATATATCGAGCTCATCTGTCTCGCTTAAAACTGTCCAAAATGTTTCCAGGCCAGGATCCAACCTGCGAGCGCTGCAACCAAGCTCCTGCCTCACTGGGTCACATGTTCTGGGCCTGCACCAAACTAACATCATTTTGGACAAAAATTTTTAAGTGCCTCTCTGACAGCCTTAGTATCACAATCCCTCCTAACCCACTAACAGCTGTGTTTGGTGTCCTTCCAGATGGACTGGAATTGGAGAAGGACAAGCAAACGGTGATTGCATTCACTACACTTTTGGCACGCAGACTTATTTTGTTAAATTGGAAGAATCCTAATTCTCCTCTTATAAGTCAGTGGGAAACCGATGTTTTATATTATTTGAAATTGGAAAAAATCAAATTTTCAGTTAGAGGATCTGTACAAAATTTTTTCAAAACATGGCAGGATTTAATCAATATTATTTTAGAATAAGAGAATTAACTATTATTGCATTTAACTCCCTTCTCCATCTCATATTTATATAGATATTTACTTCTCCCCTTCTTTTGTCTAATGTTGCCTTATTAAAAAGCTTAAAGAAATTTTCCTTTAGCTAAGCTCTCCTTCTCAGGGGTGGGGTTTGATTTGTTTTCAAATTTGTTGGGTTATAAATTGATCTGTTTGTATGGAATGATTACAATGAAAATGAATAAAATAAAAATATTTAAAGATAATCCAACAGAATTCTTTCAGTTAAAAAGAAAATCGTGTACTCAAGGACATTGGTGGAAATTAAGCAGAAGTGCATTTTTTTTTTCAATGATCATAGGAAGTAATAAAGAGTCTGAGTAATCTCAAACAAACTAGTATTTAAAGCAGGCATGTACATAAAGCTGAAATCTTGGCAGCTTTCAAAAACGAATCTGCATTAAGTGTTGCTACAATTTAGCTTATTAGGCTGATAGACTGTGGCACTGCAACGTTTTCACTTAAAAATGCAGACATTAGTTTCCGTTTACATCTTTTGTCCACACTACCCCAGAAACCCGAGTTTTGAAAAAGCTCTCCACAGCCATATGCATGTGAACGGGAGAAAACACATATATCTGAAAATTCATGTGCTGATCGCACCCTTATTATGTGACTGTGACAGAACCACTAGGGGGCGTGCCAGCCACCCAACCCGACACAGACACACATGGGAGGCACACTTATAAAAACACAAGGGCTTTTATTTTTCTTCCCTCGTAGAGAACGTCTTCCCCATTCCCACAAGCCAACAATACAGTCCCAATGCACAAGCACAAGCATGATATTCCTCTTTTCCTTCTCTTTCTCTCTTTTCTCCTCCACTCCTCCTCGGCAAGCTTCATCCACCTTTCACCCGACTCTGGCTCACCGAGGACTGTCTGCTGGCCCCTTATATAAGGCACCCAGAAATGCTTCAGGTGCTCATTGCCGCACACAAGGGCTCAGGAACAGCTCCAGCACCCCCTGACAGCACCTCCGGATCCTAACAGGGCTGCAGACAACTCCATCTCCCATGAAGCCCTGCGGGAGTCCATGGCACCGCTGCAACCCATGGGGGGCTGCAATCTAGTGTCCCAGGGGACGTAACGCTCTGACCAGGCTCGCTCCCCCGATCCTTCCAGTAAAGAGGTGCCCCAGCCGGCCATCTGTGACAGTGACCCAGTTGGAACTTTTTCCAAAATAGCAGACACAGAGTTGCTTTCCATGGTGTGTTACGCACTTGTATTAATCTAAATTGTGTTTTGTACAGTTTGAATTTTGAATACATTATGGATTCAGAACTTTCTTTTAAATTGTTTACAGACAGTCCTCACAGGTGGCGCAGTGGTAGTGCTGCTGCTTTGCAGTAAGGAGACTGTGGAAGATTGTGGGTTCGCTTCCCGGTTCCTCCCTGTGTGGATAGCGCTTTGAGTACTGAGAAAAAAGCGCTATATAAATGTAATGAATTATTATTATTATTAGTTAAAGTACAGGACACTTTTTCAATAGTCATTCATTCAAACACAGGAAGTCCGCAAGGGTGAGTCTTATCACCATTAATGTTTACTCTGTACACAAGTGACCTGAGACAGAACAATGACCACTGCTCCACTATCAAGTATGAGGATGACACCATGATCATAGGACGCATATCTGGGGAGGATGAAAGCCACTATCTAAATCAAGTGGACTGTATGGTAAACTGATGCAATAAAAACTCTCTCACTCTGAATGTAAAAAAGACCAAAGAAATGATATTTGATTTTAAGAGACAGAAATCTGTATGTTCACCTATTGTAGTTCTGGGAGAGAAGGTAGAAATAGTGACTGAATATAAATACAGTACTTAGGAATTTTCCTAGATAACAATCTTTGGTGGAATACAAATACAAAAAAATTATTCTCTAAATGCAACCAGCGCTTATTTCACATCCATAAACTCAAGCTATTTAAAGTAGACAAGGAGCTCATGTTGTCCTTTTATCACAGTCCGATCCAGTCTGTGATCACTTTCAATTTCATTGCCTGGTTTACTAGTCTGACAAACCAAAACTCAAAAAAGCTCCAGCAGTTTACGAATTTTGCAGCTAAAGTTATTGGGGCTGATGTAGATGACTTGACTAGTGTGTGTCAGAGGGCAATGCTAAAGAAACTGGAAATGATGACAGATATCCATTAAATGTAGAACCAAAGTTCAGTAAATCAGGAAGGATAGTCGCTTTGAAAACCCACACAAATCGCTCCAGAAACTCCTTTCTTCCTTGTGCCATACGACTTTTCGATAAGAAATATCGGAGATAATAATTAAGGTTTTGATACACTATATATCCTGGCCTTTTTTTTTTTTTTTGGTGTAAATATGTATTATCTAACTGCCTTACCTTAACCTTTCTTGTTTCTATTTTTCTGTTTTATTTCATTCTTTCCAGAGGTGGCCTTAGGCGTACGCAGGGCCTTGGGCGAGTGTTATATGCGGGGCCGAGAGCCATAAGTGTAGGCTATATACCGTACTACCACGCTCACGGGCTTGTCTGCCTCTAATGCTGTATGCCTTATTATTGTTAAAAAACATGGTGCCTTATGTAGGTACCATTGGCCGTTTGATTACATTACGTATTGTAATTGTTCTTATATTGGTTTAGTGGCCTTTAACCAACTTAATTAATGATTCAGAAACATTTTGCACGTAAAATTAACAAACTAGATAACAGTCGTTTCTGCCGAACCCGCTGGAGTCGGCAAATTTATTTAATTACGGAGAACCAGAACACTTGTAATAAAACGAACACTTACCAAACAGCTGCTTTGACAGTCACAGACGGAAGTCCACTTTTCTGGCTTTTCGCTGAGCAAAATAGTTGATAAGATCCTCGTAGTCCAATGTTGAGGCACGTTCCTTTTCGATTGACAAAATAGCTAAACTGCACAGTCTGTTTTGCGACATTGTTGATCGTAGATAATTTTTGATGAGTTTCAACTTTGAAAAGCTTCTTTCCGTGCTCGCAACGGTCACAGGAATTAGAAGAAATCCACCACGTACCGTATTTCAGTCTATAACGGATTTGAATGTCTTGCAGAGGCCCCGCATATTTGTATGATGAGCTGACGGTGACAAAAGAATCTCCTATCGCGGGGCCCCCCTCAGGCGCGGGGCCTGGGGCGATTGCCCTAGTCGCTACCCCCAAAGGCCGCCTCTGTTCTGTCTGTTATTAGATGCAACTGAGAAGGAAAATTTCATGTTTTCTTGTGTAAACATGACTAAATAAAGAAACCTTAAACCTTAAACCTTACATGTTCGAAAGGCAAAGAGTTTACTGGACACTACAGTTTGACAATAAATCCTGTGACTGGCGACGTTACTGTCTCTTTAGGGAGAACATGTCCTTTTCCTTTTATTCGCTGATGCACACATGCTCAATGTAGGTAGTCAAATACATTTTTGCTCGCGTTAGCGTGGGAGTAGAAACTTTTGTCAGCGAAAACAGGATTCTTGACCAGTGCAGATCTTCAGCTCAAAAGCACAGTAGTGTTGATTTTTAATGATGAGTTTTCAGGAAGTAAGTGTTGCTAATGATTTAGTACAAAAATACACACATTTTGCATGTTTTGGCCAATGGAATGGATAACTGACATGGATTATGTAACACGGGTTACGTGATATTCCTTTTTCCATGGGTGTTTTTTACATTTTTTGCTATATTCCAGAATTGGTCACCGCAGGGTCCTGTTGAATTTTAATATGTAATTTCTCTATGAAAAAATTAGATTAAAAATTTTTCTCACCCACCACTACAAAATACATGGACTAACACATAAACAATCATTCTTGTGTGGAACATTTTTTAATGCCATTTGCAAACGTCAAGCATTTTTGTTTGTAATATAATAACGAGAACCTGACTACTGTGTAGCAACATAACAGGACAGCTGCAGCTAAAATGAGAGTATGGCCGTTTTTAAAAAACTGTTCACGCTGTTTATTTTATTTGATTCTTTAAATCATACCAGAGTTGGCCAAACCTATTTAGGCTATAGATCAGATCTAGCCAGGTTGAGTGGATTTATTTTGTTCTTTTTGTGAGCAGTTACGTATTTCGTAGTTTTATATAAATAGTAATTCATGCTACCATGGGATAATGCAACAATGTTAAACAAGCAAGTAGGTTAAGGTGTTGTGATAGCAGCACCCCGACAAATAACAGCAATGCTATTTCAGCAACTGGAGCAATGGAAAACTGCAGCAGGTGTTTTGTTAAGGGTAACACAGAGTTTAAATATGAGAACTGAATCCGCCCAAGTAAATGATAAAAGAAACAACTGACCAAAAATTCTCTGAGCAGAACAAAATGTACTAAGAATTGCAATTATTGTGTGCCTTGTAGGGTAGTCAATTGGTCTTGCTTCAAGAAAAATAACATGACAACATAACATTCTCAAACCTGCTGTGACAGAGGAGTACGGCCCAAGAAGCTGAGATAACACTTCTATCATTTTTTTTTGGATTCTTGGAGAAGGGAGTGCATTTATTTTACTCACTTCAGGGAAAGTAAAAAGAGATAAACAGGTTTCAAGAAGCAGAGTCCCCACATACAGTGCCATAATCACCTCCTTGGAGGTTTTGGCATTTATTGTTATACAACATTGAATCACAGTGGATTTGATTACGCTTTTTTTGATACTGTTGAAAAGAAAAAGACTTTTTAATGTCAATACAAACACAAATATAAAATACACGATAATTGATTGCATAAGTATTAAATATGATAGACCCAAATCATCCTTTGGTTTTAGAAGTCACATAATTCAACGCAGATCTCCTTCCTGGGGTTTCCATCGATTGTAGTAGAAATGCACCTGTACTTAGAAGGTCCACTTTGTGGCGAGTCAGTATGGCGACCTAACCTACACAATGACAACAGAAGAACACTCCAAGCAATATTAAAAAATATAAAACAGAGGAAGGAAATAAGAAAATATCTAAATCACTGAATATCCTTAGGAATCCAGTAAAATCAATCATGAAAAATATACAAAGAATATGACACAGCTATAAATCTGTCTAAAGCAGACCATCCGCAAAACCTGAGCGATCGTACATGAGAAAGAATAGTGAGGGAGACCACCAAGAGACGTCTGAGAACTCAGAAGGAGTTACAAGTGACAGTGAATGAGACTGGAGAAACTGTGCAGGCAACAACTGTACCTGGGTACTTCACCAGTCACACCTTTATAGGAGAGTGGCAAAGAAAAAAAAACACTGTCACACTTGTACGATTGGGCCTGAATAATAGCAGTGCCACACCAGACCAGGGGGTGGCGAGCTGCACTAATTCTCTCTCTCTAAATCCTCTGCAGACCAGCCACAGGAAATCCCGCTAGGTTCTGACGCCATTGATGATGTCACTTCTGGGTCTGACACTAATGATGACATCACTTCTGGTTCTGGTCCCGATGATGTCACTTCCTGTACTGGCCTTTAAAGCCGCCATCTTGCCTCCATACCATCAGTTCTGTTTTGGACTCTGACTTGTGAACATCTCACAAAAATGTAACCTTTTGCAGTCAGTCAGTCAGTCAGTCAGTCATTGTCCAACCCGCCAGGGCATATTATATGGGTGGCTGCCCCAAACCTTTTTCGACGTCTTTTTGTCTTTCTTGGCTGGGGGGTTTGCCAGAAAGTATAAGGGAGACTCTGAAGTCAGCTGGTAGAAGGATCTGTGGCCTGTTGAGACCAAAATTGAGCTTTTTGACCATCAGACTAAATGCCATGTTTGGCCGAGTTTGAGTCCAGATGTGAATCCACTTGAAAATTTGTGGCAGGACATCAAAATGGCTGTTCACACGCAACCTCCATGCAACCTGACAGAGCCTGAGCAGTTTGGCAGAAAAATAAATAAAATAAGGATACATGGCAATGTCCCGATGTTCAAAGCTGGTGGAGACCTCTGCACACAGACTCAAGGGTGTTATGGCTGCCAAAGGAGCAGCTATTAAATCATGACTTGAAGGGGATAAATACTGATGCAAGGAATTATTTTCTCTTTTATATTTGCAATTAATTCAAACCAGTTTGCAGAGATTTTTACACCTTATCACTAAAAAGTTTTTAAATGAAATCCACTCTGATTCAATGTTGTATAATAATAAAATGTGAGAGGTTGCAATGGGGTGAATGCTTTTTACAGGCACTGTATATTCAGTTTTTTACCTATTGAGCTATACCTTGTTATGGTGTAGGACCATTTTTATCAACCTTTCTGATGTCATGATTTACTTTTTCCCCATTTTGTCTTCATGACCCACCAAATTCTCCCTTGGGGAATCAAACACAATTGTCAGAACGGGGTGGGTTTACAACTTGTTGAATTGAGTGAGATCATCAGAGCAGGGGGAGATCGAGCATGACTTCGTGATCCACCATGATCTACTACCATTGTAAACAACAGAAACTCGAGAGCCACCAGTGGCAGCCAAGTAGCTAAAAAATACTAATCTAAGAGGGTTAGGGGTAGGGTTACGGTTAGGGATAGGGTTAGGGTTCCTCCTCCTAGACTGTGTAACCAGAAATTCCAACCATTTTCCTGGAGACTTCATGAGACATAGTTTCTCCCGTTCCACTTTCAGAATGATCTTCCATGGGCTTGTGGTTTTCTTTTGAAAGAACATTGAGCTTAATGCTTTGAGGTATCCTGAATTCCTCACTTAGAGTTTTCCGTGTGCCCCCTTTTTAGACCACACAAGCAGATACAAGGAATCGTTAAATTAGTTCAGTTAAGAAAACCAGTCAACATTTGGTGCCAGGAGGCAACCATCCCTACATGGGACATCACAGGGCCCACTCCCACATACTCACATATACACACACGTTAATTGGCTTCAGAAAAATTAAAGATAAATTCAGTTTTCTTTCTGGGCGGTAACGGTGGTGCATTGGTAGCGCTGCTGCCTCGCAGTAAGGAGACCTGGGTTCGCTTCCCGGGTCCTCCCTGTATGGAGTTTGCATGTTCTCCCTGTGTCTGCGTGGGTTTCCTCCGGGTGCTCTGGTTTCCTCCCACAGTCCAAAGACATACAGGTTAGGTGCATTGGACATCCTAAATTGTCCCAAATGTGTGCTTGGTATGTGGGTGTGTGTGTGTTTGTGTGCCCTGCAGTGGGCTGGCGCCCTGCCCTGGGATTTGTTCCTGCCTTGTACCCTGGGATTGGCTCCAGCAGACCCCTATGACCCTGTGTTAGGATATAGCAGGCTGGAGAATGACTGACTGACAGTTTTATTTCCATTTTATTGGGTATGTGGATACAATGCCATATGGCTTTTCGGTTTTCATTGAAAAGGAGAGAAAAGGGAGTTTGTTTTTTTTTTATTGGAAACTGAGTATCTTTGACTAAGTGATGCCATGCATTCTTAAATGAAATGTGCTGTCATTTTTAAAGCTTATCTCTCTGTGCCTCTGCTTGCTTCTGGAACGCTACCCCTTGATCTTTAGTATTGCAGAGCAACAAGTTGCATGCATCATTAATTTGATGCTGAAAGGTTGACGACATAAAATTTGAACACCTTCAGAAAAAAAAAAACAGCTCATGTAAGGACACTGAACACAAAACAAATCATGTCTGAGCAAAGTAAAGATACACAAAGAAACCTTTCACTATACTGATAGCATAAACACAGTTTAAAAAGATTTTAGATTGTGACACTATAAACAAATTTGTCACAGGTTATTAAGTGTTTGAATAGGTAAGATGTTTTATGAATTTTTATGAACCTCAGTTGACAATCAAAGTTTTGAGGAGGAGAGTATCTCTCTTACACAGTGAGCAAGCTCATCAGCCGTCCTTTATCTTCAGGGGGCAAGGGTTTAAAGTGTTCTAGTTTTGTTGGTCTTCAGGGGTCAAAGAAGTAAGCAAATCCTTCCAAGGACTGGTATAAAGCGTGTTCTGTTTTCTGTCATGAGAAAAAAAAACCAGACATGTTCTTAAGAAGACAAAACCTGGAAATGAAATAAGTGTCTATAAAAGCAAATATAATGCTACTGGTACTTCACATTATTGCGTCTCACTGAACTGCACTGGATAATTTGGAATTTTAGGTTAAGAGCCCTGCATTTTCTTCTCAAATCTGTTCCATTGGGCTAATATGTTTAGTAGTATTCAAGCAGGATTTTATTTAATCATTTTGTGAGATCCTTAGAAGAATTTACTTAAATTGAATCTTTAGACTTTTATGGCATTCAGTATTTTGAACCAGTAATTGCACTATTGTGTACAACCCACCTACAACCTTTCCCAAAAGTAACTGAAAATCCATTAAGGAAAATGATTGGCCTGACGATATCTATCTATTTGTTGTAATGGACAGCACCAATAGGCTGGCATTGTTTTCCAGGATGGGGATTGATTGGTCCATTTCTTGGCTGGGAAGCCAAGGTGAAGGAATGGCAGAACAACTCCTGTCTTTGCCTGGTGGTTAGCAGAAGATGCCAATAATCTGTGGAGTGCATTAGCATTCCGGCAGGGGTGCATAAAGGAGTATAATGTAATTGCAGTGAGTACAATGTAACAGAGCCATCGGGGAACAGTCTACATCAGGAATATAGTCTCCCCCCAACCTGCTAGATAGCAGCATCCTTGGACCGTGTTACCCATATGGACTCCCACAGGGCATGCTGTGAACTGTAGTACCATAAGGCCAGTCTGTTAAGTTTTTGCGTGCCGCCAGGGCCTGCTGCACTGATTCATAATCCCTACTGTGAGGGATTGTATTGTGTTTATTGTAACCCATTATGAAGGTTTAGCTGTTAAATAGTTTATTTGAACCCGGGACTGTGTCTGTGTGCTGGCTTCTGAGATTGGGGAGGCTTCAGTCCCCCCTACTGGTCACACTATCTATCTATGTAACTATCCACCTTCTCTTATTAATTTGTTTGGTAACTTAGTTATGGAAGTATTAGTGAGTTAAAATATAATACATAATTTGCTGAATTTATCCTTTCTTTCTTTAATTAATTATTTTTGTTCTATATACAAGGATTCTGAAACTGAATCACGGCTGGGTTGTGCTGTAAGAAAATGTTAGAAAACCCTCACATAGGTACATACTGTAGGTGTGCATTAGAACGACACAAAATATTTTATGCAAAAACCTACTAAATTCAGGGTTGTGCTGGGGCATACTACAGTATATAAATTAAAATATATATATATATTGTTACTCATGCTCATCAGAAGATCATCTTATGTTCCGGGCTTATCTGATGTACATAGTACCACTCTGGGATGAGAGGGGCTGGCAGTGCTAATCATGCCCTTTTCCTTTTCCTTTTCCTTCACAGTGTTGAGAAGAGGTCCAGTGAGGGAAACTGACTCCAACCCTTCCAATCCTGACCTATAAATCTCAAGCCTGTCAGAAAGAGACATCATTCTGTGATCTGAGCATGCCGCAGGATGGAGCTCCATCCTTTAGACCCACATTCAGAGAATGTTCTGCTTAAACCTTAAAGAGGCTGTTTCTGAGTTTTTGTTTCTTTATTTGCACCATTGAGCACCTTTTAGACTGATGGAATTAAACCAGGATGGTTAGGTTGATGCCCCAACATTTATTGCTTTATGGCCCGTTATTCCTTGCATGACCACTACACATGCACTATATGGAGATTGGTATTGGGACACACCTCTTAATTACTGAATTCAGGTGTTTTAATCAGATCCATTGCCACAGGTGTATAAAATCAAGCACCTAGCCATGCAGTCTCCATTTACAAACATTTGTGAAACAAAATGGGTCGTTCTGAAAAGCTCAGTGACTTCAAGCATGGTACTGTGATAGGATGCTACCTTTGCAATAAGATGGTTTGTGAAATTTTATCCCTGCTGGATATTCCACGGTCAAGTGGAAGCTTTTAGGAACAATAGCAATTCAGCTAAGAAGTGGAAGACCATGTAAAGTCACAGAGCGGGGTCAACGACTACTAAAGTGATTCCATAGCTGAAGAGTTCCAAACTTGCAAAAGCACAAAAACTTCATGAAATGGGTTTCCATGGCCAAGCAGCTACATGCAAGTCTCACATAACCACGTCCAATGCCAAGCATCGGATGGAGTGGAGTAAAGCACGCTGCCATTGGACTGTGGAACAGAAGAAATGTGTTGTATGGAGAGGTAAGCCAGAGTCTGGGTTTGGGTCTGGAGAACATTACCTGCCTGACTGCATTGTGCCAACTGTGAAGTTTGGTGGAAGAGGGATGATGGTGTTGGGCTGTTTTTCAGGGTTTGGGCTAGGCCCCTGACTTCCAGTGAAGGGCAATCTTAATGCTTCAGCATACATTTTGGGCAATGCAATGCTTCGAGCTTTGTGGAAACAGTTTGGGGATGGCCTTTTTCTGTTCTAGCATGACTGTGCCCCAGTGTACAAAGCACAGTCCATAAATACATGGTTGGATGAGTTTGGTGTGGAAGAGCTTGACTGGCCCACACAGAGCCCTGACCACAGCCCCATCGAACACCTTTGGAATGAACTGAAACGGAGATTCCGAGTCAGACCTTCTCGTCCAACATCAGTGCCTGACCTCTATAGAATGAATGGGCACAAATTCCCACAGAAACACTCCAAAATCTTTTGGGAAGCCTTCCAAGGAGAGTAGAAGCTGTTATAGCTGTAAAGGGGGGACTAATTCCATATTAAAGTCTATTTACTTGAATTTATTGTCATTAAAGTCCCTGTTGGTGTAATGGTCAGACATCCCGATACTTTTGTCCATATAGTGTATCTTGTTACCACTGCCAGTTAACTGAACAGTGAGAAATACTTAAACCGGAGATTGTAATTGAAATTAAAAGCAAGGACTCAAGATCAAGGAACACCAGAGAGAGACACGTGCATGAAGAATTTTTGGAGTTTTGTTTAAATCACAGTTGGATAGTGAAGCATAGTGTCAGTATTTAAACTGTTACAGTGATGAGGTCAGACTCAGTGAAACATGTATGCCCCTTATTGGCAAACTGAGAATGACATCTAGGCAACATGGTGGTGCCAATAAAAACAAGATGGTGTCATTAAACAAAACAAAATAAAAAATTGTACTAACTTCCAGTGAGCAAAAAACATAGGAGAATTGACTAGAAAGTTCTAAAATGCACAAATTCAACGTTTCCCTTGACAAAACCGTGGCCAAGACTTTGATATTTTCCAAAATACATTTTTAAAGGTAGAGACTCATAATGTCCTCCATTACGGTGGAGACTCATGCACTTAAATGGATTTTCATTCAGGAATTCTGTATTTCCTCCCACATCCTAAAGATGTGTGTGTTAGTTTAATGAATTATTCCAAATTGTCTCTGTTGAAGTATGGATGTGTATGTGAGTGGACTGATGTTGGTCCTCTGACCCAGAATTGAATTAAGAGTTTGAGAATGTTGCGTAATTCTTAGAGGTCTGATTTACATTTATTATCTGAAAATCTAAATGAAAGATTTCCTTCCTGGCTCTTTCTCAGAGTATCTGAAGATATGTTTGTTTAAAAACACTGCTAAAATTTGGAGATACTAGCATCATTTTGTCATAGCTAGAAAGCATAATTTCTACCGCAGAGAGTGAAAGGTTAGGTAAGGTAACCTGGTTTGTTTAAATAAAGTGTCTGATTTGCATGTAGTAAAGGAAATGCTTGAATGTTTGAGGGCGCCAATCCTTTGCAGAAATAAACAGAATAATAGTAACAAAAATACATAAATACAACAAATGTCAGAAAATTAATACTTTACAATATACAAAGAAGCCACAAGAATGGAAAATAAAGATAAGCTAGGAAACACACCCTGGCTGAAACATGACACCCCCATGTACTGCCATCTACTGCACTACTTGTTAGCTTATTCAACTCTCTGTGTGGCAATAAACTTTCTAATGTCTGTGCAAAATCAGCAGTTATCTTTATCCTTGTGTTCTTGTTTAAAGTAACAGCTGAGAACCTCCATACTACTTCTCTGTATTATTTCAATCATGCAAATCTCATAAGGTTCAACTTCTGTAATCTTTTCTCATAACTCTTACCTTGGATTCAGTCCCAGTCACTCTTCTCTGTACCTTCTCTAGAGCTGCCATGTCTTTTGTGTAACATAAACCCCAAAACTGCACATATTACTCAAGATGCGGCCTCACAAGTACATTGCATACAGTAACTTTGTCATTAGTTCCCATGATGTGAGCCTGTACTCAGTAAGGGGCACTATATAAGAAAATAATAAGCTGGATTGGGCTGCTTGGAGCAATTCTTGGCAGAATGGAGCATAAGGAAGGAACTGACCCTTGATGAGATAGTAATACATCACAGTGTCACATACTTGTTATCTATATAAATAAAGTAAAGGATGTCTGTCCGTATATCTGGACATCAATCAACTGATTGACATGAAATTTAGTATGTATATTTGTCCTGATCAATGTCATAGTCTTAGTTACTTTTTTCTGCCCCAGTCTACTGTGTCTCGGAGTGGCTTGCTGTGTGACACATTATTTTCTTACATTTTCAGTCCCAAATCAAGGATGCATACAAAAACACTGTCATGAAAGCTTAGGGATAAATTAAAGGTACACCCACTTAAAAAGCAGTGTATGCATAACCTCGGTACTGCCGCCAGTGGTGACTTCACAGACTTTGACAGATAAAGGTTTTCATTGGGGGTACACCTTCCATTCATTTTCTGTGGAATAAAGTGAGTATGTTTTTTTACTTGTATTTTCTTTCTTTTATTCCTTTACAAATAATAAGCGTCCCAGAAAGAGAACCAATTTAAATCCAAGATCTGCTGATGCCAGAAGAAAGCACCTGATGCGAGATTCTGAAAGCCAAGAACAGCGAAATAATCATTTGAAACTGTAGAATTAAAGTTATAGCTCTTTGTGACTACGTAACAGAGGCTGCCGATGACAGGCGACAGCACAGGTCAGGTCATTTTCAGCCCGAGACTACCTGTGGTTCCCAACAATTTTTCGTTCTCTTTTAAAAGTTTGAAATTTCCCATTTGTATCTGCTTTGCTATGACTCCAATCAAATCACACGTTCAGAAACTGAAAGTTGAAGGCGTTGATTTATGAGAAGATTGTTTCTGCTTTATGTTGCTTGCTCCTGGGTGATGTCAATGAGGTCTTTGCTTAAATACGCTCCATTAAATTCATTAAAAATGTTATTTATAAAGAAACAATTGCTTAACATCTGACATTTATTCACTTGATATGAGTTTTAAATAAATACTAACTGTGTAAGCCCATGCTGTAAAAAGCCTGGGGTCCTAGAAACTATTGAAATCGTCAGAAAAAAAATTGAAATGTAGAGATGTCAGGTAATTGAATGGAACTGCTCTGGGCGTCTCTCTCCTAGGAGGATTCATTTTGCCGCCCTGCATGCATCGCTTGTGGATTAGCAGTGGGAGGAAAAATAAAAGGGATACCGTTTTGCCGATGTTAGTGGCTAAGCAACTTTGGAGGTTTTGTTTTGCCGACATGATGGCCTCGCTTGTATTAATTGCGGCTGAGTGAGTTTTCTGTTTCCTTGCAGGCGGAGCCCTTAATCCCAACTCCACCTCTCACTCTCGAACAGACAGACAGACACACTTCCACGCATAGACATTTATATATACAAGAGTATATTTATGATTTCAATTTATTTGCAATATTTCAGTAAATATAATATTGACACGCATTATAAAGTGGAATAAGTAGGAAAAGAAATCAAATGCCGGTTATTCTTCTAAAATTTTGATGTAGTAATCTACCGGTCATCGATGGGTAACTCAGCTAGTAATGAAATATTTCTGCAAAAGCTTTAAACACTTTTATGTTATCACTTAATCCATTACCAGGCTGCCAGTAGGCTGGAACCCATCTGGGCATATTATACATGAGACAGGAACTAACTGGTGCCAGCTTATTGATGTGTAAAGTATTTTTTAATACAAAAGGCAAAAATAAACTAAACTGAGGGATGCGGTCAGTTTCCAGATCAAAGTGCTATCAAATAACTTTAGATTTATAATGATTTATTTATAAATAATGATTTAAATTTAATTAATGTGGGGGTTGAATTCTGGTTTGTTAGGTTTGACTTGATTATATGTAATGTTATTTTCTTTGTTGTAAAATTTATTCCTGATCAAATGGAATATTATTTTTTTTCAAATAAAATTAATAAAAGCATTTCCTTTATTGATGATGTTAAAGAACAAGTTGGAGATATCTGTCTTCTTTAAATGGAATTATGTTATCATTTATGATGTTTAGTCTTCTATTGAAATTTGCAACAATTATTGCTGTTTGAATTAGCTGTTACATTGCTTTTGAATCCTCCTGATAATGTGCAGGTCTAAGGTGGCCAAAATTCTCCAAAACTAGAACAGATAAGAATGACAGATTAATGTTAGAAGTTAAAGATAATATTTGACAACCTCCTTTTACACTTTTAGGCTGTAGATAGATAAATAGATACTTTAGTAATCCCAAGGGGAAATTCACATACTTCAGCAGCAGCATACTGATAAAGAACAATATTAAATTAAAGAGTGATAACAATGCAGGTAAAAACAGACAATAACTTTGAATAATGTTAACGTTTACCCCCCCGGGTGGAACTGAAGAGTCGCATAGTTTGGGAAAGGAACGATCTCCTCAGTCTGTCAGTGGAGCAGGACAGTGACAGCAGTCTGTCGCTGAAGCTGCTCTTCTGTCTGGAGATGACACTGTTTAGTGGATGCATTGGATTCTCCATAATTGATAGGAGCCTGCTGAGCGCCCGTCGCTCTGCCACGGATGTCAAACTGTCCAGCTCCATGCCTACAATAGAGCCTGCTTTCCTCACCAGTTTGTCCAGGGATGAGGCGTCCTTCTTAAGAGACCAGACAAGCAATGATAAAGGGTTGGGGTACCACCTTGGTGAGTTCTTATAATTGGAAGCAAAAATAAACAGGAAAATACACAATAAACATGTGGACTTTTCAAACACAAGTTCTCAAAGTGAACAGAACTAAGATGGCAGATCCAAAGCTCTAAAGCTTTGAGGACTTTTGGCAAGAAGAGGCAGGTCCATGTGGATGGAAACAGGAAGTGACATCAGTGGTGGTAAGGCTGTCAGTCTTCCGGTCTGCAGAGGGTAAAAGACAAGAGACATTTTTATACAGTGCCAACCTCTGGAGTGGCAGGGTATTAACTTTACTAGAGCCCTTAAGCTTTCCATGTGACAATGGCAATAATTTCTTTAACCAGTGTATCTTTTTCTCATACTAGGCTGGCAAAGGTTGCTGCTGAAGTAAATCCGGCAAGAGAATGAATGTAACAGTCTGAGTCATGAATACCACTTCAATCTTAACAGGAGGGCAACGTTATTTTTTAAAATTAAACTGTAAACCTGCCCTTAAACTGTGGGAGGAAGCCAGAGTCCCTGAATTTAACATATCCAAAAACAGAGAGAAGGTATAAAGTTTAACCCTAACCTCAGACCCAATTTAAATCAAAATATAATCCATGATGGAGAACATAGATGCAATTCTTTAGAAAACGGTTAGTTCTTTCCAATGGCATGGCTTCCATCCTATTAAAATGGTTTCCCCTTTCATTCTTTAGCTCTGGTTGTATCACTGAGCCTCAAAGTAGTTAAACTGAGACTAAATTAATATTTTTCTGATGAAGTGTTCAGACTGAGAATAGGCTGACTTTTCTTCTCATAAGTCCAGTGACAGTCAGCCTATAAATTAACTTACTGTTTTTGCATAATTACTGTAAAAACTAATTGAACTGAATATTGTACCACTATCATTACTATTTCAAGGAGTACAAGTCAGGAGAAAGACTGGTGTGTCTTTAGGCATTCTGGGTGAACAACTGATGCCACTTTTTACTTCTTACAACAACAACAACAACATTTATTTATATAGCACATTTTCATGCAAAAAGTAGCTCAAAGTGCTTTACATAATGAAGAAAAGAAAAATAAAAGACAAAATAAGAAATTAAAATAAGACAACATTAGTTAACATAGAAAAGGATTAAGGTCCGATGGCCAGGGTGGACAGAAAAAACAAAAAAAAACCTCCAGAAGGCTGGAGAAAAAAATAAAATCTGTAGGGGTTCCAGGCCACGAGACCACCCAGTCCCCTCTGGGCATTCTGCCTAACATAAATGAAACAGTCCTCTTTGTAGTTATGGTTCTCACAGAGTCACTTAATGCTGATGGTCATACAGACTTCTGGCTTTTAATCCATCCATCATTGTTGGAACATCATGGTGCTTTGAGTAGATGGTGGTGGCACAAAAAGGACACCAGAAAAGGAAACAGAAGAGAAAGTAGGGGTTAGTACAGTTATATGAAGGCATGGCATCTTGTACACATAAAGACTCTGAAGAGCAATTTAGTAAATATTATTGTCATTTTATTTTTGTGAAAAGGTTCATTCTTACAGAGGCTATAAACAGTATTCCACATAATTGGATGTTTTCACATTTTATTGTTATAAGACATTGAATCACAGTGGATTTAATTATTTTTACATCGATTAACAGAAAAAGACTCCTTAATATTGTGACCCACCCCAAACCTCAGACACAACCACTATGAAAAAAAGGCTTTGAAAATCACCACTAGAATCAGTTCTTCTCCTTCCTCTCCTCCAGGTGAGCTTTGTCCTTCTTCCACCCTGCTCCAATTCGCCTGGATGAGGTTGAGCAGCTCCTTTTATATTGGACCCAGGAGTACTTCTGGTGCTAGGGCATAGCCTGACTGAAGCACTTCCAGGTCAAATGGAAGTCCCACAAAGTAGGTATGATGGATTCCTGCAGCCCCCCTGACGGCACCCAGTGAAAAGCCGACAAAGCTGCCCTAAGGGACTACAGTTCCCAGTGTACTTTGTGGGTAGAATTGCTCAGGGAAGCTGCCACCTAGGGCCTTGGAGGAGCATGTAGTCCTGCCTGGTTGTCTCCCATTGTCCTTCCACTACACTGGCCTCCTGGCCAGATATTGTTCCTTGGTCCAACCCTGCCGAGATGCCCAGTGTACCCACTGCCGCACTGGTATCTTCTGCCTTTCTCCTGATTAAGGCAGGAAGATCTTTGTCCTGTTTCTTCTGCCTTGGAAACAATGGCTTCCCTTCCAGTTATGGAACCTTGCCACTCATGCAAGCCGTACACCACAATGTCAAAGTGAAAACAGATCTCTGCACAGAGATTGGAATAAATTTCAAATATAAAAAAAAATAATTGATTGCACAAGTATTCAAGTTAGCATTTAGTAGATGCACATTCAGCAGTTATCATGCCCTTCAGCCTGTATGCACAGGTGTCTCTTTCTATTAACTTTGCCCATTGGGACGCTGCCATTTTCCCCATTCTTCTTTGCAAAACTGCTCAGGCTCTGTCAGGTTACATGGAGACTGTGAGTGAACATCCATTTTTAAGTTCAGCCACAAATTTTACTTTAAATGAACTACAAGGTGCAATAATTCAGACAGCCACAAACTGTACCATATATTGTGAATCTGTATGTTTTTTTACATGTCTTTCTTGATTACTCTACGATGTTTTTTCCAATCATTACGGATCTCTATTTCAGTTCTTGGTTCTTACCGCCACCTGAGCACTGCTTTCCATGTTGTCTTTATATAATTCTAATTCCACGCCTCAGTAGCTGATGTAGGGATGTCATGCTTAGTGAGTTCTTTGGTTTAATAACTTTCACTGTGCCTTATTTTCCAGATTGTCAGATTTTAATGACACTTCAAAGAACAAAACAGAATAGAATAAAAACAACTATAGATTATTGATTAAATATAGATTATATGTGTTAATTTCAAATGGTAGAGACTCTCAAATTTCTCTTTATATTTGACTTTTTGATTGAGGATATTGATGCCCAATTAATTTAGCATCTCTAACCCTAACCCTAACCCTAACCCGTTAGACTCCCACTGACCAACTGCATCTATAAAAGCTGTTATAGTTGTGTTATTCCATACTATTCTATGCTTTGAAGTGTTATTAAAAGCTGGCAATCAGGAAAGTAAGGCAAATTAATCTCTATGAGAAAAACACAGCTGAGGGACCTTGCAGCCAAACTCTGTATATTTGATGGAAAATGTGAAAAAGATCACAAAATAGTGACAGATGTCTTTTTAGACAAGAGTGAAAATGTAGACTGGCTCAAGTTGGAGGTCAAACTCCTCAAGAGGAGGCCAAAGTGGAAAAGGCGGGGTCAGGGGACCTTAACCCAAAAGTCACATCACTGTTGCTTCTGGTTGTTAGATCTGCAAGGGAGAGAGGAGGAGAAGCATTACGTAACAGCACCAACCCTCGATTTGGGATGGAATTACTGTTATGTTTGGAAGACGACCTCACGGCAAATATAAGTGTGTGATACTCTTTACCAAGACGTTTACAGAGATGCAATGCAGTTTTGGGATCTAGAATTATCCAACAAAATTTTAACATAACGTGATATCACAATACCAACTAATTAAGGGTCATAAGATGCCGGGACAGGGTTGGATGCTAGGCACCTGTAATGTTACAATTAAACTCAAATAAAATGTAATCTACTGTAGTTAAGATAAATATATACCATATATACTTGCATTTAAGTTCTCCCACGGATAAGTTGGAGCTTGATTTTACCATATAATTTCTGGTATTTTATAATGTTGGTCGTATAAATCGAATGTGGAAAACTCATGCTATTGGTTCAAGAGATTATGATATGCTAATACCCTCCTGAGAGAGTAACCACGGAAACACACTGCCTTTTTTTCTATGTATTGTGCTTATGTGATCACACGGTAATACCCAAACTATTCTGATGCGACATTTGCACTGTTTTGGTTTTTTGTATCGCACACCCTCATACACCTTTATCGTAAGAGCTTTCCCTTATCTACAATGGAGCGTTTGATCAGAAGAAAATATGAAGCTGGTTTTAAATTAAAAGCCGTTGAAGTGGCGAAAGAAATTGGTAACTGCGCTGCTGCAACAAAATTCGATGTGTCTGAGAAACTGATGTGAGATTGGAGGAGGCAAGAATATGTAAAAAAAAATTAAGTATAAGCTGGGATCTGATTTTATGATTGATTTTTCAAGATCTGACTTATACAAGAGTATATACGGTAAGTTCATATTAATGCACAGAAGGCATAAATAGATAATAGAAAGTTCAGCCTTATCCCCTATAAATTAACATGTAAATGGAACATTCTTGCTACTTTGCTGTAATTCTGAACTAACAGTAAATTAGTTCTTGGTGAGTTGAAGCTTATGGGTTTCTGACTCTAAACAGTAATGTATACATCAACATGCTTAGCAACATTAAAAAAGTAAAGAATATTTTAACTTAAAGAAAAATAACTGCCTACTAACTACACAATCCTGAAACTGAAACCTAGCAAATAAGTTATTTTTAATAATAACAATAATAATAATAATACATTTTATTTATGCTCAAGTTTGTGTGTATTATCAATTTTTATTTCAAGTTTAAAACCAAAGTTAACTGGACTATGGATTTTTTAGGTCTGCATCTTTCTCAGTGCCTCACCAACTCAGTTGTTATAGACCTTTGGCTGCCTCAGAAATAAGCCCGCAACCTGGACAGGGCAGCAGCTCCTTACAAAGGGCACTCGTGCATACATCTACACTTTCAGAAGTGTCAGTTTCGAAGTGCCAATCAACCTAACAACATATGATTAGGATCTGAAGACATTCCTGGAGCATCCTTCCAACACAAGGAGAATGTGCCACGTCTTATAAGTAAGCTGAGAAAGCTCAAGAGCTGGAAATCACTCATTTAAAGTGGGGACAAGAGAGTATTGTGTGTTACTTGTTTAATTCATATTTTTCTGCTCTTTTTCATGGATTATTCTCTGGGATCACGTATTGGGACTTGTTTGCTTTGAGCTTGCATTGTTAGGCAATTCCTTATGCCTCCTTTTTCTTTGCTGAGCATTTTTCTGTATTTTGCAACTCCTATAAATAAATCTTTGATTCATAAAGATTCCTGGTTGCCCTTTTCTTTCTAAGCCAAGGGTTTACTGTCATTCCTCCCCTTGTGGGGTTTTTGGTTGTATATTTGGAAATATACAAGTTTATTTTTTGAGACTAAAATCCCTTTTTTTGGCTGACAAAGCCTGAAGCAGGCCAATGGAACTGGGGTTAAAGGATTAGTTTGGGATTTTTCAAGTCAAAGTTATTTCTTCACAGACATGGTATACATGTATTTGCCACATGAAATGGTGCTCTAAGGTTAAGTATTTCTATTAATTAAAATAAATACATAGCCTTTTGTGACATTTGAACGAAATTCATGTGGAATGGGGTACCACTGGAAAACAAAAGCTTAAAAACCTACTGAATACATCCATTGTTCAAGTCAAGAAAGTTATTGAGCAATAATCTGCCTTGAGCATGGGAAAAGCACTATATAAATAAAATGTATTATTATTATTATCTTGCGATTACACACATATTGTAAAATAGCGTATACATGTCCTTTTCAAACAAAAAAACACCAATATTATGAGATTCTGAAATTTCAAAAGAAGTCCAGAGCTAACCAATCTTCCTGCCAAAAATGTTTGTCCCAGACCTTTAAATAAATATTGATTAGGAGTATGGTTAAAATGCCTGAGCTAATGAGGAAAGACTGTATATTAAGTATACTAAGCAGGCCCGGTGAAAATGAGCTTAAAAAAGAAATTATAGAAGAAAGGTCAAGCAACTCGGTCAGGGATGCGACATTAGAAAACTGCCACCCGACTCTTAACCAGTTTCACCACTGATTTCCATCTCTGAATATGAAGGCCGGATGACCTGTTAATCTGTGATGCGCAGAGTTCAAGCAGAAGTAAATTGTAAAAGGAAGATTTAGAGCAAGTAAAAAAAATCAGCAGATTTCCAGTGAAGAGCTAACAAAGATTTTGCAACAATAGTACCTCGTGATAACATCATCTGCTGCAAGAAAGCGAGGGACGGAGAGGAAAAATCTGAGAGGATTAAGGATCCACAGCCAGACCTGTAGCATAATGCTTTTGAGGATTAAGTTACTAATGGTGTATATGTTTTTGTATATTTATTTGACCCGCTTATAGAAAAACAACTGTATATTAACTATGTAAGCCTGAAACTGAAGCCTAGCAGATAAGTTATTTTTAGTAATAATAATAATACATTTTATTTAAAGAGCACCATTCCCATGTTCAAGGCTGTGTGCATTAGCAATATTTCTTTTGAATTTAAAACCAAAGTTAAATGGACTGTGGATTCTTTGGGTATGTATCATTCTCCATGCTTGAACCTTGTCAACTCAGTTATTGTGGAGTTTTGGCAACCTCAGAAATAAACCCCCAACCTGGACAGGGCAGCAGTTCTTTGCAGAGGGCACTCGTGCAAACATCCGCACTTTCAGCAGTGTTAGTTTAGAAGTGACAATCAACTTAACAACATACTGTATGATTAAGATCTGAGAACATATCAAGAGCATCCTTCCAGCACAAGGAGAATGCGCCACATCTGATGTGATCCACAAAGTGTGAATGGCTTGAAAACAAAGGATTGTATATGTAGAGAGACAAAGGGATTCTGGGGGAGACTGAGATCAAGTAGCCAGACAAATAGAGATCATAAAACCTAGTCTGTTGGGCTTGTAAAATGACCGGAAGAGAAAATAGTTTATTTTGGAGTGGTGAATGGCTTATAAGGGGTAATTCAGTGTCAGAAAACACTAAGTTTACTGGTGCGACAAAAACAAAAGGGGGAAGCAGAAATTATCCAGACTAAGTGTTGGATTGTTGCTATGTCACATGCATGTCCCTGCAGACAAATGATGCTGTTGGAACAAAGCCCAAAATGATGCCAACGATGACATCCAACCTATAAAACAGCAGTAAAACAAAAATAAAAATGTCACAAATGATGCACAAGTTGTAACCTGGGAACAGTTGTTTTACCTGGGGTTTTAAAAACATAAATTATGTATCATAGCACCTTACTAACTTCTTCAAGGCTAAACATTTATTGTACCATGACTAAACTGTTTTGATACCAGTTGATCATCCTATTTCTGCTATTAAATCTGAAACAACTGATAAAACTACGTATAATGATTCAAAATAAAGATGTATGTCATCTCAGCTCAGAAAGTTTGGAAAGAATTGTCTATCATTTTTGAACATTTATATAGTGTTTTAATTATAAGTAAAAATAATGTTTTAATTATATGAGTATGAATATGAAAGGATTAAGTGTCTTTTGTCGCAGGAATTGCCTATCATTTTTGAATGCTTATATAGTGTTTTAATTATAATTAAAAATAGTATTTTAATTGTTTGAGTATGTGTTTAATCAGCATGTAATAAATGTTATTATGTTCTGAAATGTCTGTGTCAAACACAAGAAAAATATAAAATATAAAAGGATGGCTTTTGTCATAAATTGCTTTGATTTTTATCATTGCATACTGTAAATACACAAGGGTGTCACTTCCAGATTTGGTTTCAAAGCCCAATTCTGCTGTTGTAAAAAAGAACCCTTGGCACCTTGTGCTTGTGTATACTGGGAATATTTACACTAAAGCTAGTTTGGTTCCACTAGTAAACAATCAAGATTAATTAAAATTTCATGTTCAAGTCCACAGCAATTCATCTGATTGTATGATAAAGTAGAATGAAACTGGTGCCACATTCATATTGTGGGTCAAAAGGCTGCAAGCCACTTCCAGTTTGTGAAATGTAAGGCGTTACATGTAGGACATAAAAAAGGTTACATATGAATACAAATTCAAGGTTTCAAACTTGAAAGTACCACTTTTGAGAAGGATCTAGGAGTGGACTCGTCACTATCAACATCCAGAGAGAGTGCAGAAGCCATTAAGAAGGCTAACAGAACGTTTGGTCATATTCCACGATGTATAGAGTACACGTCAAAGGAGGTTATGCTGAAGCTTTATAACACACTGGTGAAACCTGTGAAAAAGGTAAGACTCGACACACTCAAAAAGGTTTGGGGCAGCCACCCGTATAATTTCCCTGGCTGCAAAAGGCTTTTAAAGGAACAGAGATATTTATAAGACTGAGTCCAAAACAGAACTGCTGAAGGTTTGCAAAGATGGCGGCTTTAAGGGATCAGACTGGAAGTGACATGAGGGAACCAGAAGTGATGTTCTTCTGACGGCAGTCTGTGTGCCGGAAGTGACATCATGCTGGGTGCCGGAAGCGATGTCATCAGCTCTGAATCAGACAGGTTTTCCCACGGCTGGTCTGTATAGATAAAAAGAGAAGGTTTAGTGCACCCTACCACCCCCTGGCCTAGCGTGGAATTACCTTTGCTTGGTCTATACAACGTCCTCTTACTCACACGTGTGTGAAAGACCTCACCTGGAGTTGGAGTGGGTACTGTGTGCAGTTTAGACCACCAGGCTACAAAAAAGACACAGCAGTGCCAGAAGAAGTCTACAGAAGAGCGACTAGTTCGATTCCATGACTGCAGGGTATGAGTTATGAGTAAAGATTAAAGGAGTTGAATCTTTTAAGTTTAAGTAACTGGATATTAGGAGGTGACAAGATGTGTTTTCGCACTGCAGGACTTTTGCTTACAGGACCCAATGAGTTACTGCAGGATGTAGGCCCTGGGCCACTTTCGTGTGTTGTGTTCCCTTTGCACAACAGGGACAGTCACCTTTGTTTCAAACTATATGTGATGTCCAAAGAAAGAGTGATGCAGTGCGAAGTGAGGCAGGTTTGGGAGTTAATGGGGAATCTGCCACTTATTTTTTTGATGTAGTGTATGGTGTGTGGCACCAGAAGGGTGGCTATGAAAAATAATTCTATGCAAAGCATGGCACGGTCTGGAGTTCATGGGAGACCCTTACATCTTATTGCTTCAAAGTGATTCTGACTTCATGGTGGAGATCATTGCTTTGATTTTATCACATGGTGCAGCGCACCAGGGAGGTGACTATGAAGAGTGATGTGGTGCAAAATGCAATGCTCCGTCTCCACTCTTAACTCTCCAAAGTCAAATCTACTAACAGATTTGTAAGATGGTATCAGTGCTTGTGGTCAACCAATCAGCACAAATCATTGCCTGAGCCCAACCTACAATAGTTCCTGGTTGAATGAATAGTACATACCTTGGAATAGGAGCTAAAAAAGTACCAGGAACTATCTGCCAGAAACTACAGTTGGCCTGTGGTGGGAATGATACAAAATCTCCTGAGTTTCTAAAAAGTCCCTATGGTTCAAATATTTAAAGTTAAGAAAGGAATTAGTACAGTGGATCCAGCCTGTTACTTTATAATGAGTTCAACAAGATCACAGGGAGCTTATTAAAGATAAATTTCACACAAATGTTACAAAGCTTTCTTCACACAGAGAACCACAGATACATGCAATAAGTTACCAAGTACTGTAGTAGACAGTTGGACTCTGGAAATATTCAAAACTCGACTTGTTATTCTGGAGGAATTTGGTGAACAGGGTTCTCATCAAAATGTTCTAATGTAAAAAAAACCCCACAACTAGTCAAGTCAAAAAAGAACTCCTAGCATGAGCTTCTGACTGTGAGTGATCATCTTGTAAAAGACTCAATTCCTCCTTAAAATCTTTCATCACAATGCCCAGGAAATCACTATGGAGTGACTGAGAAGTTTTGCTGCCAAACCTTTCATTTTGTATTATTATCAATCCTTCCCATATGTAATCATTTCCTGCTCACTGTTAATGTTTGCACTGTATGCTTTCTTAAACTTGCATTTTTCTCAAAAAAGTTTTTCTGAAGTTTCTATTTGTACACAGAACACGAAACACTTCTCAAATAAAGATGATAAAATCCCAGCTCTGCTCCCATATTCTACTTTTTAGTGTCAGCTTGCTGTTTGCTTTCACTACATCTTCAGAACAGAGATCAACAGTGTATGGAAATTTCTGTGGAACACGTCACAAATTTCATACTAATTCCACTGTTATTTATTTCTGAGTTAGAAGGAAGAGCTGGGTGAGTCATGTGATTAAACTAGAAGTTTATTTAAAAACAAAGATTGTCATGAAGATAAGTGAAAGAATGCAGCTGTTAAGGACTGAATATGGGTGTGATGTGCAGATTCGAAATAAAAGACCAGGAGAAGTGAAAAACTAAAAGGGACAAGACGGAGATGTTGTCCGAAAACCAGTTAAAGATATGTCATACCAAACGTCAAAGCCTTTACGTTGCAAACAAAAGTTAAAGTCAAATAATAAGGAGAGCAAAGGTTGCACCTTTTAGTTTTAGGAAATGAATCTAAAACTTGGATGCTGTGTGTCGCCTGCTGCTATTTTAAACAGAACATGCATCATAAGTCCTGGCAACAGGCACTGCTCATATCTAAGAACTGCAAAATAAAATGACCACGTGAAAAGCAGTAAACTCAAACAATAACACTTCCAAATGTCCTCAAATAAATAAAAAATAGCCAAAAGTTAATTCTAAACTCAGTCATGCATTCATTGCTGCAGCTGACAAGATCTAATGTGGTTTCCTCTTGAGCCATTTTCTGTTATTTTTGGATGTTATAGTTGCTATTTATGTTTTTATTTATTTTTATCATTATTATTTTTTAATGTTGTTCCACCACCATTTTGTAATGTGTTTTCTTCCCAGATGTTGCCATTTTGTGTGTTGGCTGCATGAAGGGGTCAAAAACCTCTATTTCCAGTCACATGGCAGGTGATCTATGATGTCATCACACTTCTATAAAAGATGGAGGAAGTCTTTGTATTGAAAACCCAAAACACAATAAAGTACGGGTGGTAATGAGGGAAAGGATACCCAATTAGTTTTAGCGCTGTTTTACTACAGACTGTGCATATGAAGAAGATGAGGCAGATTTTTAATGGAAAGAGGACCAGCAGATGAAATGGAATTTAAACTCATATATATATATATATATATATATATATATATATATATATATATATTAACCATGGGCGGCACGGTGGCGCAGTGGGTAGCGCTGCTGCCTCGCAGTTGGGAGACCTGGGGACCTGGGTTCGCTTCCCGGGTCCTCCTTGTGTGGAGTTTGCATGTTCTCCCTGTGTCTGCGTGGGTTCCTCCCACAAGTCCAAAAGACATGCTGGTTAGGTGGATTGGCGATTCTAAATTGGCCCTAGTGTATGCTTGGTGTGTTTGTGTGTGTCCTGCGGTGGGTTAGCACCCTGCCCGGGATTGGTTCCTGCCTTGTGCCCTGTGTTGGCTGGGATTGGCTCCAGCAGACCCCCGTGACCCTGTGTTCGGATTCAGCGGGTTGGACAATGGATGGATGGATGGATATTAACCATAAAAATCAAAACTGATTTGTCATTCAGCCAAAGCATGCTCCAAAATCAAAGTCAAAAGAAAACAAAGCTTTTACGTCATAACCAGAAAGTCTTAAAAACAAAATGCTCATTCCAGTATTAAGGTTTTTTTTCACTAACCTGGATAAACAGGAAGCTCCTGTGCTGAACTTTATACTATGTGAGGGATGTACTTACCCGATAGGGACACCCTCGGAATGGAAGAACTGGGGAAAGAGTGTGCACAGAGCATTATCTCCCCCGGGGTGTAGATGGCAGCCCTCCTGGGTATCTTAGATTCCCACATGGCAGCATGGGACATGGAGTTCTTCAACTCAGCCCTTTTGGGTTCCATGGGTGCTGCCAAGGTGCTACAGGGACTGGGGAGCCCTTTTTCATGGGTTATCACCTCACCCAGAAGTGCTTTCGTACCACGTGTACAGAAGACTGCAAGTATTCCTGGGTTAAAGACAGAAGGAGCTGCCTGCAACAGATGGACGAGCCAGAGTCGGGAGGAAGGTGGACACTGCTTGCAAGGAGGAGTGGAGGAAAACAGTGACTGAAACAGAAAGAAGTCAAAGAGTGTACTATTTTATGCTTTGTTGAACTTGTGGCTGTTGTTGCAAGAAATGAGTATTGTGGAAGAGTTTTCCAAAGTAAAAGAATGTTTGCCTTTTATACTTGTGTTTGTGCCTGCTTGTGATGGGTGTTTGGAGAGCTGGCGTGCTCCCTGGTGTCCACAACTGTTACTAATTTTTTAAGCAATTATGTGTTGTATTTGAATGAAATATGTCATCTAATATATAGGTATCTTCTATTATACTTATGATGGTGTTCCATCTCTGTTATTGTTCCATGTTCTTGGTGGGTGGAGCCTTAAAAGGCAGGACCACCCAGCTCTCACCACTTCTAAGCCCTCCTTCTGTCTATATAAGTAAGCTGAAGGATCAAGAGTTGGAAGAATATTGTGTGTTTTATTCATATTTTTTCTGCTCTTTTTCATGGATTTTTCTCTGGGATCACATATTGAGACTTGTTTGTTTTCGATTGCCTTTTCAGGAAATTCCTATTCCCTCCTTTTCTCTGCTGAGCCTCTTTTTTGTATTTTGCAACTTTTGGAAATACATCTTTGATTTATAAATATTTCTGTTTGCCCCTTTCTTTACAAGCCAAGGGTTTACGGTCATCCTTCCCCTTGGTGGGCTTTTGGTTATATATTTGGAGATATTAAAGTTCATTTTTTGAGTCTAAAATCCCTTTTTGGCTGGCAAAGCCTGAATCAGGCCAATGGAGCTGGGGTTAAAGGATTAGTTTGGTGTTTTTCAAGTCAAAGTTATTTCTTCTCAAACATGGTATATATGCATTTGCCACATGAAATTGTGCTCTAAGTTTAAGTGTTTCTATAAATTTCCATTTGAGGACCACTGCCACCTAGAATACAGGGAATGGACCATCTCCTGATTCCTGGCTATTAATGGTCCGTCCATTGTTTCCTGTTTGCCAGACACAAAGTTATTTCTCCAGTCAGCTGGCCCTTATGCTTTCGTTGTTGCTCTGGCCTCCCTGTCTCATCCCGGATGTCTGTTCTCCTCCTACAAGACGCTCAGTTCAGGACCTTGTAGGAGCCCCTTTGGCACACCAGGATTTGGGCAGTTTATCCCATTCTTCCTGTCAGATCCTCTCAAGCTTTGTTGGATTGGATGTGATCCATGGATGGATGGGGTTTAAGTCTGGGCTTTGGGTGGGTCACTCAAAGAGAGACAGAGACTTGTCCTGATGTCACTCCAGCATTGTTTTGGGTGTATGATTTGGGTTACTGTCATGCTGAAAGGTGAACTGTCACCCTAGTCTGACGTCTCCTACAGTCTGGTGCAGGTTATCTTTAAGAACCTCTGTGTACTTGGCCTCATCCATCCTTCTCTCAGTTCTGACTTAAGTCCTTGATACTGCACTTGAGAAGCACCCCCATGGCACCTTCATGCTTCACTGTAGGGTTGGTATTAGTCAGGTGATGAGCAGTTTCTTCTTATCAAAGCTGAAACCTTTAAATATCATTTGGCGATGTCATATGTCTTTTACTCAAGAGTGACTTTGGCCTAGCCACTCTACCATAAATACCTGATTGATGGAAAGATGCTGAGATGGTCGTTCTTCTGACAGATTCTTCCATCTCAGCAGAGGACTTCTGAAGTTCTATTAGAGTGACCGTGGAGTCCTTGGTCAACTACCTGACCATCGCCTTTCTTGCCTGGTTGCTCAGCTTGGCCAGATGGCCAACTCTAGGAAGTGTCCTGGTGGTTCTGAGCTTCTTGCATTTCACAATTATTGAGGCTGCTATGCTCCTGGGAACACTCAAAGCTTTAGAAAATATTTTATTCTCCTTGCCCTGAATTATGCCAGACCATAGTTTGATTGTGGAGGTTACAGAGAGCTCCTTGGACTTCTTGGCTTGTTTTTTTTCCTGACATGTAGTGTGAATTGTGGGACCTTACATACACAGGTGTGTGCCTTACCAACTGATATTGAGTCAATTCAGTTTGCCACAGGTGGACTCCAGTCAAGTTCTACACACATCTCAAGAACAATTAAAGCAAACAGGATGCACCAATTTGGGGTGCCACAGCAAAGAGTCTGAATACTTACAGAAATGAGAGATTTCAGGTTTTAATTAAAAAAAATTTACAAACCTGTCTGAAAACATGTTTTCAATTGTCACTATGGGTTACTGAGTATAGATTGATGGGCAAAAATAGAAAATTTATAAATTTAAATCTACAACACAATAAGGAGTACAGAAAGTGAAGGGCTCTGAATTTTTTCTAAATCCACTGTAAATGGCATGGATAAACAGTTAACAACTATAAATGTTTAAAATAGGAATTTAAAATTGTCTCCAGACATTAATTGTAATATAATTTGGAAATTTTAGAAATAAACTTATATGGTTAAACATCCTAACTCTCGGAATCACAGTAGTTGAACAATGCGAAAAACTTGACATTATAATAACTGCTAAACATTCAATTCAAAACCAAAAAACTTTAGTTTATATGGTGCCCTGCAGGATTAAACAGCACCCCATGCATTTTACAGTTGCAGAAGTGTTTCAAAGTAGTTGCAACTCAGGCAGGTGGAGGGTCTTGTTTGGGGTCACAAAGCGAGTCAGAATTCAGAGTGAGCCAGAATCCTTATGGCTTAAAGTCAAATGATTTAGCTACTAGGCTGCATTGCCCAGGACAATAGAAAGTACTGTAGGTTTGTTCTAAATGTGGCATTAAAACATGATGCTGTAAGTAGTCCCTACTTTCTAGTTCTTTTGTTTTATGGCTTTGTAAATGTTGGCTTGTTTGTGGAAGTTTAGTGACGCAGTCATCTCCTTATGACAAAAACATTAAGCACGCCACTTGCTAAGCTGCGACTTCCTTCTTGAGAGCTCTCAGGACTGTTTTTGTTCTGTTTGTTTCCTATTTTGATACCTGCATTATGACGAGAACGGTAGCTGTGAAGCCTGTGATTGGTTACGGATGTGACTTTGTTTACAGTCTCTTCCTAACAGGAAGCAATCGTGATAAGATCTTTCACTGGAAGCCTGTTCCGGGTTTTGCACTCTAGCAGTAAGAACTGCTAAGTGCTGGGAAACAGCAAGCCCCGTGCTTTTGTTGACTTTACTTATCTTGAGATAACATTTGCAAACAATGTTTTGTTTTTTTTTTGCAGGGTCATTTTGGATCTTGATAGGCAAATTCCGGCCCAACAACTATTGGTCTTAGTAAAGCATAATATGTACTTTATATAGCACTTTTAAAACATTTCTTCTACATGTACTAGGAGTTTTACCATAATAATGTAACCTCGTCACAGGTATCTTAAAATGCTATTATTCAATTAGTGGTTGAATTCCAATTAGCACCCTCATGATTTCTTGTACAACTAAGCAGCCACCAGGGCACACTACCTGCTTATAGAAACAAATGTCACCCTTAGGGCTGTGTGCTTTACCATTTAAAAATTAAAAAAAATCACAGTCCCATCAGTTTTATATTGTTAATAGGAATTATTAAATTATTTACTACTGTGTGGGAGTTTATTAGAGATGGAGTGTTCAACCAAAAACCTTCTGCTTTCTTTTATGAGAACATAATTCTATCCTTTGCAAGTTGAAGATAATTAAGTTAGGGAACATTCTCTTCTTGTTATTCACGTAGAAACAAGTCAATAATTCTGGACAGTTAATCAGTCCTTGCATTAATCTATCCAATCGTTTTCTTAACCTGTTTTATCCTTATGGGGAGTAGGGAGTTAAACACTATCCAGGCCACATCACAAACCAGTCCTTGACAAAACACCAGTGTGCTCTCTCACACTTACTCTCTCAAAGTGTTAGTAAAGATGATATCTAACCTAACATTATAATCTTAGCGAAAACCTAGGCCAATATGGTGACAATAAACAAACTGCACACAGAGACTGTGGTGGCTGGGATCTGACCCCAGGACCCTGGAGCTTTGAGGCAGCACCACTAACCAGGATGGGATGGAGTCTACTTCATAATAAAACACTAAGATCTGTTTGTATGTCCTGTCCCTTACAGCAATATGACTGGTCAATTTGGCTTTGATTTGATTGGTCAGTTTGGCTTTGGTGACACGATTGAAAGAGGAAGCACGAGTGTTAGACACACAATGAGAACAAATGGAGTGGTAGCTACGCTGAGAGAGTCGCCATCAAAGACGGGAAGTATAAAAACAGGCAAGAGGTGGGAAAAGTGCTTTGAAAATAATAAAGTGTGAGAAATAAGCATTATGGGAACACACTCAAGAGAGGAGCGCCGGTGAAGAGAGGTTCAGACGCACACGGATACAGATGATAGGCGCTGAAGATGCATGTAAGGGAAGAGATAGAAGGTTTCTTAAAATTACTCTAATACCTGGTTAGTTTTTAATAAATAAAGTCAAGTCAATTTATTGTCACATCACACGAATGTACAGGTAAATGAAAAGTCTAAAACCCTCAGCAGTAAAGGATACTGTGTACAAATTTATGCAGTAGAATATGTGCTTAATACATACATTTAAGTATCAATTCACCTGTCACATTTTATAGAAAAATAAACTTGTTACAGTATATAAGTAAACAATTAGACCTAGTGATAATTACATTATACAATGCATGCTTATAACACAAAATAGTTGTGGTGTAAAGGAGTGTAAGGATGAAGGTACAGCAGAATGAATGGTGGGGCGTGGGGTGTTGATAAGGATTATTACCAGACACTATGCAGATTGAGTTCAACATCTTAACAGCTTGGTGGAAGAAGCTGTTTTGGAGGCTGCTGGTTTGGTACCTGATGCTACAGCATCATCTGGCTGAAAATAATAATGTGAACAGTTCATGATTTGGATGACTGGGGTCATTTATGACTTTCCTGGCTTTAGACATGGCCTACCATCTATGTGTTGCAGGTTAGTAATATCACTTCCAGTGATTTCTTGGGCATACTGCATTACCCTTTGCAAGGCTTTATGGTTGAGGGCAGTGCAGTTCCCATACCACACTTTGACACATCCAGTTAGGATGCTTTCAATGGTGCTGGTGTAAAATGATTTGAGGGTGAGAGGGCTCATGTGAAACCTCTTCAGCTTCCTGAGGTAAAAAATGTGTTGGACCTTCTTCACCACTTTTTCATTGTGAACAGTCCATGTGAGCTCTGCACACCAAGAAACTTAAAATGAGGAGAGTGTATGCCTTCTTGCTTCCTAAAGTTCACTATTATCCCTTTTTTCTTGGCCACAATGAGAGAGGGAGAGAGGCAGTTTACTTGGCACCAGTGTGTCAGGGCTACAATTTCCTGTCTGTATTTAGAATTGTCACTTTTGAAAATAAGACCTGTCACATTTGTGTCATCAAGTGATGTTAGACCTGTCCATAGCCATATAGTCAATGGAGCAGAGGGAATATATGAGAAGACTTAAAACACATTCGAGAAGGGCTCTTTGTTGAGAGTGAGTATAGAGGAAGTTATGCCACCCAGTCTAGCTATCTGGCACTGATCTGACAGAAAGTTCAGGATCCAGCAACACACAGAATTGTTCAGACCCAAAGCCCTGAGTTTGCTATCAAGCTTGGAGATAATTACGTCATTAAATACTGAACTATAACCTACTAACAGTATTCTCACATTCGTGTCTCTTTTGTGACGGTGGGAGAGAATGGTGTGTGATGTCAGGGAAATTACTGTACGTCATCAGTAGATCTTTTCTGATGATAGGCAGATTGTAGAGGGTATAATGTGGCACGCAATATGGAGCAGACAAAGTCTGACCAATCTCCCAAAACATTTACTTAAAAGAGGGCGCCAATTATTTAAAAATATTACTGTAGTGACTTTAGGTATTGCAACAGCGGTGGACATTTTGAACCATGCAAGGACGGCCATGGATGCCGTCAAGGCCAGCAGCCTTATGAGTGTTCACTTGCATGAAGGTGCTGCGCAATGTCCACAATGAGACCACTGTTAATAGCACTTATTTTTAGATCAAACATTTTGGGAAAAATATATTCAACTGTCTTTTCCAAACCTACTTATTTAAAATTAGAGGCAAGCAATTTTAGAGTTGGCAGGTAACTTAAACTGTACACCATTGGAATGTGGTCAGAAAGTTTTTTGCAGTGGTTTCTAAACTAATTGGGTCACAGACGTGTTTGAGATGGTCCGCCATTTGTTTCTGCAGTAAAATTATTCAAAGTCATCTAAATGACAGTTCTTTCAGAAGTGATGTGCTGCTCTATGTATTGCGGTAGTATGCTAAACAATACTGTTGGCGCATCACAGAAAACTTTCTCTTCTATGGCGCATGAACATAATATTCCCCATGACACCACCTCTCTTACAACCTGTGAAACAATCAAACTGAGATCACTGATAAGCAAAGACACATCGAAGGAAACAGGAAAGAGGAGAGAAGGACACCTACAAGCTTGTGAGGCAAAGTGAGTGTGGCACTAAATTGAAGTTTCGATGTAGCGGGAGTAGCACAAGAATGTCACAATTTTCAGGGTGTTGTGGGGAGTGAATCAGTAGGTAGTGTTAGTTGTAGTGTTGTATGTTAAATGAACTTTCAATGGCCATGGAGAACTTGTTACTATCTCTCCGCGTGTTTGGGGTAAGGTGGCATATATTGAATCTAAATCTGTAACTCTGGCGTCAAAATCTTTTTTATTAAGTTTAATGTGCCCAAGTAAAAGAAACTTCCTTCTCTTAACACTATTTTAAAGTGGTTTGATAAATTTCAGTCTACTGGTAGTGTGAAGGATGTGTTTTTGTGACCATTGAGAACTGTAAGAACACCAGAAAATATCAAAAGGGTGAAAGAGCAGGGCCTTCAGCATTCAGCACAATATCAGACTAGACTGTTTACCAAATTATTCATCTGGATTTACCTTAGCACTCGTATAAAACACAAATAACACACACAAAGGAATAAGCTGCGTGACTCAACTTTTGACTGCTGACTAAATTGTTAAATGAAAACTGGGATATATAACTATTTGCAAATTTAATTATAAGAATGTGCTATTAATTTGGGAGCTCATTTGAAAACCCCTTATTCAAGATAAGGTAAATTATCTGCTTTGATTTTTTATTTTTGACTGCTTTATTTCCTATCCAGCACCATGAGTCAGGTGACTAAATTAAGTGACTATTCAGGCTGTCCCTTCAAAAATCATCATATCCTAATGCTGCTCCTGTTAGGAAGAAGCCTTAATACTTGTGGCTTTACTAATGCTCACGCTAAGAATTTACACTAGCAGTGATATACCTCAGGAATCTATTCCCTGTTTTGAATGTTAATTATTGCATTATTAACAAATTTATCTGCTTTCAGTTTTCCTTTTTAGTATTAGTCATATGAAAAATATGCTTGAATTGAAAAAAAAAAATATGGCCATCGTTACAGCCGTGCAACGGGTGCGGCTCTGTTGACATTATGGCAATAATCCTCCACTTGGATCGTATTATGGTAATGACTAACACAGAACTTAGAGCAAGAGGTCAGAAACCTGAAATACCAAAAAGTTTCTTTTGTGAACATCAAAACACAATGAAACATTCAAATATTCAATCCTAAAAGGCAAGAGCAAGGATTCGTTAGCCAGGAAAAATCGAAAAGACGTCTTTCACACAGTGATTCGAGGCTTATCTGAAAACTCGGAAAGAACATGGCTGTTTAAGCCAACCATTAAAACCTTGACGTAATAACTTCAGGGTCACGACTTCTGTGAAGATGCCTCCAGCAATAGGAGGATGCATCATGGTAACAGGATCCACAAAATGGCAGCACCAGAGTGAAATGTCAAAATGGTGTAAATGTAAAAACATTTTAATCTTTAATATGCAAATATCAGAACACTAAACCTCAGATTTGGAATCTCTGAGTGTTAAAACCCTATCCTCTTTAATAAAACCCCTGTGTGTGTCCAGTATCCGTGTGTGTGTCTTCTGGTGAAGTGCGCATGCACAGGGGCACGGTGCGATGCTTCAAAGCAGATGCTTCAAAGGCCACCTGATGCGTCACACAAGACAGAGAGGGCAGGACCTATAAAATATTGCACGGCCGATCCAATCGGATTTCGGTAAATGAGGTAAGACTAAAACATAAAACACGAAAAATCCAATCGGGTACTGAGACGCAGAGACCAGCTTCCCCAAAGAGGTGGGATTAGTGTTTGTTGTTGTGCAAGTGTTCACTCTGAGGATGTCAGATTTGCGATTAAGAAGCTTGGCCCGGTAAAGTTTAAAGTGACAGCCGTTGAAGGGGTTTTCCTAAATATACGAATTTTCATGATATTACAATACGATGACTTTTAAAAGTAGATTTATTTCGCGCACATTACATCAGTTGCTGGGGAGAATCTGCTGATTGCCCACTGTTGTGACAGAAAATGAAACGCATATTACGGACAGCAAAGCCAGTATCACTGTCAGAGAAAATTACAGGCATTTTACAGGAAAAATTTAATGAGGTAAAAGGTCTGGACTACTGTTCTAGCACCCGTTATTGTAACGGGCTTAATGTCTAGTAATATATAATTAGCGAGAAACTCTGCAAGTATTTGCACAGTAAATTTTTGAAAATCAGGAATTGAAAAAAAGGGTAGAGAAAGATCATTGGCTGTGTTTACATGTGCCTAAATAACTTGGTTATTCACAGATATCTGATTTCAAAAATGCCATGTAAACCCTCAATCTGGTTAAAGAAAATGGCCTCTGGAAAACCTAAATAACACAGGTAGATTTCTCCACAAATAACCCAATTAACACATGCCTGTTGCCCTCTGTCAGCCTGTGCGTGTATTTGCTTTGCACAAGCTTTCAACAACCACAGGTACAGGCATCCACAAATAAATTTACAGAGCGGAATGTTCAAGTGATCAAATTATTCCTTCTCCTAGTTGAAATTATCTGTCTCAGATATTTCAGAAATTGATAAATTTATGTTGATCAGTTGAACTTACAGTGTTAAACTCTGCCACACAATCTCAAGAGCTGTAGGGTAACACGTTAAAAGTAAAATGCATTAAGAAGTCCAAAAACTTTTTAAAGTAATGAGTAACCATAATGCAATACTTACCTTATTGAAGTAAAAAGATCTGTGTTATTACTATTCCAGCAGCAATGGGTAGAAGGCAAGAAGCCCACATTCCGATATGCCAGTCCTTTGCAGGGCTCAGTCGCACAACCAAGCAGAACAGAGTGTGCTGCAAGCAATCAAGCAACAGAAACCTATAAATAAAGCGTCAGTTTGACTAAACATATTATGATGAGTGAGTCATTGTCTTGCACTCCAAAAAACGAAGCTAAGTCTCAGTTCTTTAGCAAAACCATTCAACATGAAACAGGAACAGCAGGGTTATATATTGCAGCGGGAGCTACCACTCTGCTATACACAGACACAGCAAATGGGCATAGTCGGGGCCAGGTCAGTGGTCAGTTATACTGTTCCCTGCATTTATAATGTTCCCTGCATCATCCATCAGTGACAAGCACTTATAGCGTGACCTCGATTGTCTCATATTTGTTTCTGTGGTGCTATGCTGCAGTGTTGCGAACCTGTGGTCACCTCTGCAACGGACAAGCAATCCCCCACAGAGCGGTAGTCCAGATATCATTAAAACCGCTCAGAGAATTACTGGCACTCAGCTACCATCACTGGAAGATCTCTTCACTACCTGCTGCAGAAGAAAAGTAAAGAAAATTTGGGGAGATCCAACCCACCCAAGCCATAGCATTTGTACTCCTCTGCACTCTGGCAGGCACTTCAGAGCCCTACATGCCCGCACTACCAGGCCAAAGAACAGCTTTTACCCCAAATCAATCATCCTATTAAATACACAGCGATCACTGCACCTTCCTACAACAGAAACCACCACTGATTGACCTGAACTTCTGCATCAGCCACTTCTGCATGTAGCCTCACACTGATATGACCCTGTGGAACTCATGACCATTGCATCAACTGTAATCTTCATTGTGATTATCTTCATTATTATTTCCCTATTTATGCTTACATGTTTACTTTTACTACATTTACATTAATACATTTATATTTACTACTTTTTCTACATTTTACTACTTTTAACTTTGCTTTTACTCTGTGTTTATTTGGAACTGTTAAGAGTATATGTGCTGCTCATAGTTTAAAGTAAACTTAGTTTATTGTCTACTCTTATATACTTTTATATAAGGCATCCATAGGCTTGCTCCAAATGATATTGTACAGTGAGAATAAAGGTATTGTATCTTGCTCTTGCTTGACTTGCTTCATTTCAGGCTGCAGGCATTGTTCTGCCTGAAAAACCCAAGTTCTCCATTTACATTTTGTCCACAAACATATCACTCATTAGAGGATTGTAGGTTAGTAAGTTTATCAAGTCATTATGGTCATATCTCTAGAGTACAGTGAAATTCTTACTTTCATAATCTAGTTAACATGCAATATGTCACAACTCTCTGGCACCATAATTAGTGAGTTTAACTACCTGATCTTGAAACATGTTTACTTTACCTAAAAATCTCAGAACACGTTTATTACACCACTGCAAACAGAATATTACAATTATTGAACACTCTGATGAGGTGTACTATCAAACAGATCATAAATCACAGCTCTCTGTCCCGGGGTCTGCTGAGTGGCATATGTATAACAAAATACAGAGAAAGGAGAATCAACTGAGGGATACAAGAAAGAAACCATCTTTATCACTCGCCATTGTTTTGAAACTTTGTAGGGAGACATCCATTGCTGTCACATGTTTTGCTAAAATCATGTCATTTTCTAACCTGCTTAATCCAGACCAGAGTCTGTCCCATCTAGCATGGGGCACAAGGCAGGAACAAACCCTGGACAGGAAGCCAGTCCATCACAGGGCAAACACAAACACATACCAACAACACATGAGGGTCAATCTAATGTCATCAATTCACCTAACGTGCAAGTCTTTGGACAGTGATAGAAAACTGGAGCACCCAGAGAAAACCCACACAGGCATGAAGAGAACAATCAAATTCTATGCAGGGAGGACTCAGGTTGTGAACTCCAGTCTCCTTACAGTAAGGCTGCAATGCTACCAAAAGTGGTTTGATTATTTAGAGTAGATTAGATTAATTAAACTTTATTAATCCCACGGGGATAGCAGAAACATAAAAAAGGGCAGATAATACAGCAAATCAATCAATCAATCAATCGATAAATATATAAATAAAAATAAACGTAATGAGTACATCAGGTGGAAGCTTTGAATTTCCTGACAACAGTGGGCAGGACACCATGGTGGAATGAGCCTGTGGCTAAAAGTGTTTCAAGACAGTGCCTCCTGGAAGGGCTTCTTCATGATGGCATCCAATTTTGCCACCATTCTCTTTCCCATAACTGCTTCCAGGGTGTCCAGGTTCACCCTATGATTGAGCAGGCTTCCTTGATGAGTTAATTCAGACATTGTGCTTATTTTTTGAGCTCAAGATGCTTTTCCAGGAGACCACAGTGTAGAACACCACACTGACCACTATGAACTGGTAGAACATTTCCAGCAGCTTGCTACACATATCAAAAAATCTTAGCAAGTACAGTCTGCTCTGGCCTTCCTGTGCAGTGTCATTGTGCTATCAGACCAGTCCAGGTTGCTGTTCATGTGAACCTCCAGGTACTTGCAGCTTTTCATTACTTCTATGTCCTCTCCCTGAATGGTTACTAGTCTAAGAGGCTTCTTGGCACACCGGAAGGCACCCATCAGCTCTTTTGTCTTGCTGATACTGAGTAGCAGGTTGTTGTCCCTGCACCACAAGATGAAGTCATCCAGTGTAGAAGACAGTAGAGTCCACTTTATTGCACAATAATCAATTAATGCCCAGGGTTTTATAATTATAATTATGGTCTGACCAATTGCACACTCTAATATCCTAATTATTTGCAAGGTGTGACAATTGAATTCCCAGAAAAACTATGCAGTGCCCATGCTACAAAGCGCTACAGAAACAATGGAGATTTTGAAACTGGCATATGGTGAGGATGCTGTGAAAAAGTCAAGTTACTTTCAGTGGCTTAAGATGTTCAAGGAGATGTGAACGACAACGCCAGAAGTGGATCATCCACCGTGATAATACCCCAAGCCATGATACATTCAGTGTTGGTGACTTCCTAACTGTGAAATCAATTACTAAAATCTATCATCCACCTTATTGACCTGACCTTTGAATGGCCACTTGTGATTTCTGGCTCTATGCAAAAATAAAAACTGCCAACAAAAGACGAAGATTTTCAAACATTTCTGACATCTGGCATAACGTGACATACAAATTTAAGGGTATTCTAGAAACAGAGTTTTAGGTAAGTTCCCAGCAATGGCAATAACCTAACTAAATGCACAGCTGTGGCAGGTGATGACTATGAAAGGTGACAGTAGCCACTAGTGTACAGATATGCACACAATTTTTCTAAGGATTCATTCTGGGATTTAAATTGTCACACCTGATATTTACTGATAATATGCATTGCTATTTTATAGATTGACTGTGTGTGCAGTGCTGTTACTCCTGTTGTGAGCAGCACACCAGCAAAATAAAATAATTTAATGATTTACAAGTGATGAAGAATACAGCCATGCCAGGAGCTGGGGTTTAATAGGCACTGCACTGAACACAACCCATGTGGAAGACAAAGCCTGTTCTTTTAAATCCGCCAACTAATCCAAATCCTTGCTCTAAAGAATTTATACCTCAGATTGGCTATTCAGGAAAACTAATCTGCAAAGCTATTTTTTCATCATGAGCCTACAATGGAGCCAAAGATTGGCAGCAGCACAAAAGTGTTACACGCTGTGAACTTGTTACTTTATTATAAAGACAGAAAGTCACTGAGGCTGGGAATCTGAGGAGCTACATTTTGGGCGGCTCTGAGACATGAAGGGCAGACTTTTCTTCTTTGTCCTGAGGTTATGCAGGATAGTTACCCCTTCTCACTTTGAAGTTTGGTTATATTTCCCTTTTTATACCCTTCAGAGATTAGTTTTACCACCTGAAGAGCCCAGTACGTATAATGAGTCATTCATTGATGGGCAAAGGATAGGAAGGTCTGGTCATACCTGCTCAGGCTGACCCTAACCAAAGGAAAACATGCAGACATTATCAGGTGTTAAGAGTGAAAATACCTCCTACTTGCAGCAGAAACTCTGCAGACATTTATCAGAAATGATGATACTCTTAGCCTCTGTGAACCACAAGGCTGGCAGTTCAATTCTTACCCCTGACTTGTCATATTACTCTGAGAAAGTTCTGTTGAACCTCATTGTGTTAAAGCAGAAGTATGGAAGGAATTGTTCTGTACTGCCCCTTATGATGTTTATTGTGGAAAAGAACTATATACAAAAGGAAACTACTCTCAGAAAACACATTACAGTTTTTCCATATTCTACTTCAGCTCATTGCAGAAAGGAACTATATAAATAAACTGTATCTTTGTTAGACATTCTCCTCTCACACTCCAAAAGCGTGCCTTCTTGGTTAATTTTCAACTCTAAACTGACTTGATATAAGTGGTGATGAGGCGCTGTCATGGACTGGCATTGGTTCCTGCCTTGTGCCTAGTGCTGCTGGGAAGGGCTCTGGTTTTCTATAACTGCAAGATGTGTGCTTGAAAATGAATGAGTGGGTGCATTTTTCTTAAAGAGTGATTTGCTCAAGGATCACAACACAATTTATTGGCAGAATTTTCACTTTAACATATTGTATAATGTGGAGAACAGCTGCTCCTTTAAAATAAGTCTTAAAAAAGGATGGAGCAATATCTACATACATATACAATAAAATGTCTGTATGTCTGTCTGTATGCTCCCTATATAATCCTAACTCCTTTGACCAGTCTGGACTCTCTAGGACTGTTTGGACTTGGTAGAGTTCTATATTATTCTACTTTCCCTTTTGTATTATTAATATGTAGTCTTTGTCAGAATGCCTCAAATCTCACAGACTTACCACTGTTTATAAAGTATTGTACCATATAACTTCTCCCCACCTTCCCTTCTACATTTATAACCTCAGGCAATTAGGTGTAGTAAAAGACAAGCAGGAGTTAAGTTATACTTTAAACAATGTATTACTGATAATATTTATAATTAATAACAATATGCAAAGTACATTTGAATATTGGCAACCATACAACCTGATAAATGGTGATATGTAGTTTCAGGCGGCACACAGACTTGTTAGTTACCTAAAATGTCTCTAGTTAAGGCATCATTTGTGGTCAGCTTTCTTCAGAACAGGCCTCATGCCTGTCTTAATATGGCTGCCGAGCTGCGCGCTTCATTGTGTTGTCCTTTTCAGTTCATGGTGTGTGAGAAACTCCTTCATCAGTTGGTAAGACAGAGAGAGGGGGTAAAGCAAGCAATTTTATTGGTTTTTTGTCCAACCCCTACAGCCAATAGGACGTCATGGTACTTAAAGGCTTCTGATACAAGCCAATTCCAAACAGCTCATACTTCAGACCAATGGGGTACAGAATACCTTCACACCTGCTCCCAAAACCATATATTAAGGTGAAGCTTGCCAGCTAGGCAGGCTGGCTTTCCTGTGGGGGTTGACTAAGAGAGTCCTACAGAGAAGCATTTGCCAAACTTGTTTGGGACACTTCCCCCAACCCTGTCGTGAAATTACAAAGACTCATTCTTAAAAGGGGGGAAGGGGTTCTTAACCATCTAAACATTGCTGTTCTTATCAATGATAGACATTAGTGTTATAAGTTACAAATAAAGACATACAAAATATTTATCAACTTATATGCAAAATTTCACACTACAACAAGGACCATACAGGCTACCATTAAACTTGCACACCCCACCCCGTTTTCCTAATTTCATCCCGATGACACATGAAAAATGCAGGTACTGTACTGGAGGTTATTACTATTATTATTTTTTTTTTAATTTGACCACTATTTCATTGAAATGGTTCTTTTGTCAAGCGTTTTTCCCTTGAGACGACCCCAAAAAAATGTTGACAACGTGTTTTAGTTGTCTGTTGGGCTCTCTTCCCTATACAGCCTGCCACACACCGTTGTTTGAAGTGTATCCAAAGACCTGCTTCTGTACTGATTGTTAACACATGGATTGTAGCTGTCGCAAAATATGTGTGTTTGTATATATATATTTGTAAATTTGATAGTTGAGTTTGTAGATATTTTCTTTTCTAATTGTAATTTTATTTATTTTATGATCTCAATGTATTTGTACGTAAGTTTATAAAGTTGGTCTGAACGGAAGGGCGCTGTAGTCACGTGATAAGGTTCATTGGTGGAGCGGAAATGCACATAGTAACACACTTAATGGATGCTGAGCTGAAGAAAGGTGTTTGTTTTAATAAGATAGACATGAGTGCAGTATCACAGAGACTGTAATAAAGACTCGTGAATTTCTAGTCAGAAAGCGCACACGGTATGTTTAATTTTGTTATCCCTACACCTGTGTAACTCATTTATTGTTTAATTTACTAGTTTTATTTTATTTTAGTTTTTCACGGTGTTTGAGAGCTGTAAAAAGAGAGAGACAGAGCAAATAAATACTCTTCAAACATCAGTTGGAGCGTGGTCTCATCTGTACCAGGAGAAAACTTTCAGGAGCAGCTACATGGATGTAGGCGACACTGAGGTCATTGATGCTTTTGTCTTTAATACTTCTGGGTGCGTCACTGCTCTGCGTGCCTCCCAGCCTCCCAAGGGGCAATAGACCACCTCCGTCACCACTGCACACTGGTTAAGGTTATTCTTTCTTGTACTTTTAAACATGAACATTGAGGAATACACTGGATTTTTATTTCCTTTTGACATTCCTCCAGTGAAATTTCAACTCCGTTAAACATACACAGGGTCTATAAAAAGTATTCCTCCCCTTGGAAGTCTTCACATTTGTTATCATACACCAGTGAATCATACACCAGTGATTTAATTTGGTGTTTTTGACACTGATCAACAGAAAAAAGACTCTTTAATGTCAAAGCGAACACAGACACAGAAAAACAGAACTAGACTGAGGAGCTTGTTCAGAAAGGCAGCATGCTGGTCGTAGGAATTTGTTGTATTTTACCATATTTGTATACCCTTAGTGCATTCTGCTGAAACTGACACAGACAGTGCCACTGTCAGTCTGCAATTTACTGGTCAAGAGGACACCTTGTAAGCAAGAGATTCAATTTGAACATTTACATTTTGAAGTTATGATGATGATGATTCACCTTCACACAGACTCATCCATCCATGTTTGTGTGTGTGAGTGACAAAGTGAAGCAGCAGCAAGGCATTTTTATTGCCACATGTAGAGGGTCTTCACACCTCCAGGTGTCCATTGTATGTAGATGATGACCACATATTGGTTCCAATAAAGGGAAAAGAATAAATGACTGAAAGAGCAAATCTTAAAGGACAAAATAAAAATCAGTGCTAAAAACACCTCAAAGTAAAATGCACAATACACTCTTCTTTTGCATTGCAGGAAATATTTTTAGCATCAGCTGGAAATCAAATTTAGAAATGGCAAAGGTTTATGACATTGATTTTTCTTTCTTATCACAGATCTAGTGTAGTAAATGCTGCCAAAATTCATTCTAAATGACATAAAACAACTTTTTTTTACCATATTGAGCATTAACACGTTAGCAGGCAATATATATGAGCACTCAAATTATTTTTGTAATTTCCACTGAAGTACAGAGCTTAAAAAAATTTGTGGGCTTCACAGTAGGGTCAAGATGGTCCATCCTGATAACACCCATCACACTCAAACATGAACATTCTTGGTTCCTGTACTCGCTGTACTTGAACTCTCAGCCGCTTGTCTGCACTACTGCATATTGTACACAATCATTTCCTGCCTGTAATTTAGTCTTGCTATTTCTCTTTTTTAAAAATAATCTAAAAAAGAAATAAATTAATCAAACTGTATTTACTATAACCATCTATATATGACAAACAAGCCTGTCAGGAGTCTTTTCAAATCGCATGTATTTAAAAATATACAACAATAACAACAGGCCAAAGTCATACAAGGAAGGCCTCAATGGGCTTTAACAGGCCTTAATTTATGCCCCCCCCCCCAGGTTTAACTCCTTAAAAAGACAAGAACACCCCCCCCCCCAAAAAAAAACCCCTGAAAGTAATCAGACAAGCCATACAACAGTCAGAGTCCTGGAGACATCGGCCAACCTGCTAGCCATTTTACATCTGAGTCACTTCTGGACTGGCGAATCTGATGACAGGACCCTTCTACCTGATGATTCCAGTGCTCCTTTATCTGAGACAACTTTTCCATAGGCAAGCAAACAACTTGGTAGTAGAGTGGTGGCACCAAGTGACAAATGAGAATACAGAGAAGAGAAACAGAATAGGTGAGGGTTAGTAACAGTTAATAAATATCTTATTTAGTACTAACGAATAACAACAGAGATGCAGTATGCACAGCAAATCAGCAGCTCTAGTCAGGGTATGCTAAACTGAAGTAGTGAGTCTTCAGCTGGGATTTAAAACCAGAGACTTATAGTAGCAAGCAGATCATTTCACAGTTTCATGTCTCTGTAACTAAAAGCTCGACCTCCCACTGTTATTTTATTAATCCTTGTAATCATAAGCAGACCGGCATCTTGAGATCTTAATGTACGCTTTGGTTTGTAAGTAATGATAAGCTCAGATAAGTAACCCGGACCTTGGCTATTTAAGGCTTTATATGTTAAAAGAAAAATTTTGAAATCTGCCTTAAACTCAGCTGGAAGCCAGTGTAAGGATTTAAGAACTGGAGTTATATGTTCATATTTTCTTGTTCTTGTAATAATTATTGCAGCAGAATTTTGAACTAACAGAAAGCTGTACAAAAATGAGTTGAACAGCCAGTGAACACCGCATTGCAGTAGTCAATCAATACAGCAATAATAATCATAATATTACAAAAATAATAACAATACAATAATCAATACAACTATCTACATACAGTACATACTACAAAGGAAATGGATCAAACAACATGTTATGTACACACCATGATTAAGGCATTCAAGCATCTTACCACACAGTTTGGAGGCTACAAATACATTTATATACCATTCACTGCCTATTGTCCTTCTATATCTACATGTTAAATTTTTGTAAATAAATGTAGCAGCAACCCATCCAATGTCGCCCTTGGCTACTTAATCAGGACAGACAGAAGTGTGGATAAGAATATTTATATGAAAGTCATACTGTGCATAAATGTGATGTTTTCCAGAAAAAAAAAAAAATCAGACACTGGAAAAAGTCTGAATTGATGTCACCATTTTAGCACTGGGAATTTTTTCCCTAATAAAATGTCTAACACTGCAAAATAATAAGAGAAATAGGACAAGCCACTTTCTTCTGCATTTGTTGTCATGCATGCATGCATGCTTGGGGAACTTCTGAAGGGCTCAGGCAAGCCAAGTACTACCACTGCTGGGCAGGAGGGCGCGTTGTCACTAACTGTGTCTCTGGTTTCTTCTGCAGTATGGAGCCGTCACTTGGAGACGACACCTGACCCCGCCCCCACATGACATTGGAAGCACCTCCCCTTCAGTGAGCAGGCTGGCCAACTCAAGACACTGTGGTGGAGATCTCAATTGTTGATTTGGTTGTTAAAGAATTGCAATGAGCTCAACATACTTTTGCTTTGTCTGTGTCCTACAGAACATTGTTTTATTTTGAAGTTTTGTTGTTAAATGGGGATTGGCTGGATGGGCACCCCAATGATTACCAATGCCTCTAGAATTCTTTGGTTCTCACCAATATTAATAAATAACTAGGTAGACATTAAATGGGGCTGCTGTGAGTAATCAGGCAGGCAAAATGACTTGCAATTATATGCACTTTTGGTAAAAATATCCTTATGTATACTAGAAGATAATACTCCACATGGAGCGAGGTCATCAGTGGAGCCCCTCTGAGGTCTGTCCCTTGGGCCGTTACTTTTTCTGATTTACATTAATGACACTGATTCTGGCATAGTTACTACATTTGTGAAATTTGCAGAAGACACTAAAATTGGAGGAATGGCACACTGAGGAGGGTGCAAAAACAATTCAGAAAGACAAATTTCAGAACTGTGTGAACACCTGAAAATGTAGTTTAATGTAGAAAAGTGCTACATGTGGGCAAAAGATACATCACTTATATATAAAAGACAGGAGAAACTGTAACCTCAGAAAAGGATCCGGGGATTTATGTTGACACAACATTTTCATTACCTAAGTGATGTGCTGAAAGCTATTCAAAAGGCAAAAAAATGTTCAATTGTATCATTCAAAATATTGAATATAAACTGAGGGCTGTTATGCTCAAACTGTATAATGCACTATTGAGACCGCATCTGGAGTACTGTGTGCAGTTCTGATCAAGACGCTACAAGAAGGACATGGCAGCACTTGAAGCTGCACGTGCAGATGAGAGCAACCAGGACTTAAGGACATGCACTACGTATTCTGACAGACTCAGACTCAGAGAATTAAACCTTTATAGTCTTGAGCAGAGGAGACTGTGTGGGGACCTGATTCATTTCTTCAGAATCCTCAAAGGCATTGATAAAGTAGATCCAGCAGAATTCTTTGAACTTAATGGTGAATCAGGTACTCGAGGACACCTGTGGAAATTAAGGGGAAGTGCATTTAGAAATGAAGCCAGGAAGCACTTCTTTACGCAAAGAGTTATGGGAATTTATAACAAGCCTTTAAGACTATCTTAACAGCTGAGTTGTCAGCAAAAACAAAACACAAGAGCCTGATGGACTGTATGGTCTCCTCTCATTTGTCAAATGTCTTATGTTCTGGATGGGGTCTGCTACACTTGCTTAAAAGACTGAATATGTAAGATATCGAAAGGGGTGCAGTGAACTAAATTGACGTTTGGCCTCTAAATATTTCTCCAACAAGCCTTCAAGTTATTCTGAAGACCAACAAAAAATTAGACACAGGAAATGATTGTGCACAATATGCAGTAATGCAGACAAGCAGGCTGGCAGTTCAAGTACAGCGAGTACAAGGAACCAAAGACATTGATGTTTGAGGGTGATAGGTGCTATCAGGAAGAACCGTCTTGCCCCAGCAAGAAGACCACTGGATTTTTTTTTAAACCTGTATACTTTAGTATTGAAAAGTACAAAAATAATTTGTGAACTCATATACAGTACATTGCCCACTAATGTGTTAATACTTAATACTGTGTATATAAAAGAGTATTTTTTATTTCTGGCTCTGATTGTATCATCTTTCTTTTTGAATGAATTTTGTCAGCATGTACTACAGTAGATTTGCAATAAAAAAATCAATAACATAAGCTTTCGCCATTTCTGAATTTGATTTCCAAATGATGCGACAAATATTTACTTTAATGCAAAAGAATAATGTACTCTTGTACCTTTTGCTTTAATGTGTTTTAGTACTCATTCTTCTACATGAATGAGAAACCCCACACCCTTCACATATGGCACTGAAAAGGCTTTATTGCTACTTCAAACTCTATGTCACTTACAAACATGAATAGACAATAGATACGTTTGTATGAAAGTGTATCAACGTCATAACTTCAAAATATAAACGTTAAAATTGAACCACACACTTAAAAGGTGTTCTCTTGACTACTAAATTACAGACTGACAATGTGTCTGTGTCAGTGTCAGCCAAATGTACTGCAGGTATTCACAATCCATCAGAACACTTGGCTGCTTTTCTGACATGTACTGACAACCTAAAATAAAGGGCTGCATGGTTTTTTCTGATACTGGTGATGATTTTGCTGAAGGAGCTTCACCTCCAGCCCCTCCTATTTAAAAGTGTGTAGGCATCTGGTTCTAAGAATTAACCCCAGGCTTACATGGTGGTTTTGGTTCTGTTTTGAGATCACAGGTGGCGCAGTGGTAGTGCTGCTGCTTTGCAGTAAGGAGACTGTGGAAGATTGTGGGTTCGCTTCCCGGTTCCACCCTGTGTGGATAGCGCTTTGAGTACTGAGAAAAGCGCTATATAAATGTAATGAATTATTATTATTATTATTATCATCCTGATGATATGTTTTAGTATTACAGATAAATAATGAAGATATTTGTGTTACAATGTAAAAGCTGGAAACTGGAGTGTCACCGACTGTGTTATTGTGATTTTTCTCTGTACTTACCCTTTACCTATTTTCTTCAGGGATAAGTATGCTCATCAGGTTCGTTACGTGGTTGGTCTATGGTCGCACCTTGAGATTAACACACACATACATAAATATACGCATACACACAGACCCTAACCACAAAAGTACCATATACATGTTATTCCCTAGCACTTTAACCCACACAAGTACCGAATGAATAACACATGCACAGTCTGTTTCTTTAGTACTCCAAGAGACTTACTTATCATAGGCACGAACAACATTTGATATTTAAGATATATCTCGTAACTAAATATTATCTTTGGTCTACAAGAATATATTCAGACATACAAAGGCTCAACATCCCTGGCTATAGGCCATTTATCAACCAGTGAATGTCTAACTTTAATGCACTATTCATTGCTGGACTGAGCTCTACATCCTGTGCTTGATAAACTTTGCAGCTTGGATCATATGGCACGTCCTCAATCCTCCAAGTGCTCAAAAAATTAACTTATTACTTCAGTCACTCTAGATATGAAGACAAAGTATAGAAAGTTAAAAACCATGGTATTTATTAAAGAACAATAACAGTAGAGAAAAGCATAAAAGAAAATGTGAATAACACAGTCTGGATATACTGTATATATAATCTTTAGAAAAAGCTTATGAAAAATTAAAGATGTCAAAGATGAATGTCCTGGGCAGCTTGTGATCTAGCAATCGAAGTCAGTTATGAGATGCTTTAGCTTATGATCAGATGAAAGTAGTCGCACGTTGCTTGTGTCCTCTCCTGATGTTGTTTTGTCTTCTCCTCATGACGTCACTCTCGCCCTCTTCTGATGTCGCTGTTCTGTCCTCTTCTGATGTCGCTCTATTATATTTAGTCTATTATATTTACTTTAAAAATCCACAGGAGTTTTGCAACATGTGATTGTTACATACACCTGATTGGCTGGCTGACAATGTGATGGATAAATTTGCTCAAACTCTTTAATCTGTTTGAGTACCAAATTAATTAAAGCTTTTGATTTTGTTTGTTTATTTACTATGAAATTCATTAACCTTGTATAGTGTTTTTCTGCTTTGAACTGTATTCATATGCCAATTTTTAAAAGAAAGGATAGAGTGGACGGTGAGCATCCCTTACAAGGCAAACTCAGACAAAGATTCAATTTTCAGTTGCCAATTAAATGAACACAAACATCTTTGGGATGTGAAAGGAAAAAATGAATATTTGAAAAAATATCTGGACATGAGAAGAATGTGTAAAACTCACACAGACTACAAACTGACACAGGATTTGAAACCACATCTCTAGAGCTATGAGGCAGCAGCACCAGCCGCTGCACCTGCTATGAACTGGGTTACTCAAAGCACGTAAGTCCCATCCAGAAATGCTCCCTAGAAGGGGAAATCACTGTCAAACCCCAGCTAGCATTAGGAGCAAATGCACGATTATTAAAAAAAAAAAACTATATAAGGTTTATTTCACAAAAGATGTTACAATGTTGGGCGGCACGGTAGCGTAGTGGTAGCGCTGCTGCCTCGCAGTTAGGAGACCCGGGTTCGCTTCCTGGACCCTCCCTACGTGGAGTTTGCATGTTCTCCCTGTGTCTGCGTGGGTTTCCTCCGGGCGCTCCGGTTTCCTTCCACAGTCCAAAGACATGCAGGTTAGGTGGATTGGCGATTCTAAATTGGCCCTAGTGTGTGCTTGGTGTGTGGGTGTGTTTGTGTGTGTCCTGCTGTGGGTTGGCACCCTTCCCGGGATTGGTTCCTGCCTTGTGCCCTGTGTTGGCTGGGATTGGCTCCAGCAGACCCCCGTGACACTGTGTTCAGATTCAGCGGGTTGGAAAATGGATGGATGGATGTTACAATGTGAAGCTCAAACAGCACAAAAGGCATACAATGCCAGCAAAAGGGAATTCTGAGAGCAACTAAGTTTCAGTACAGAATCCAAAGAACAGTCAGAAAACAGAGCAGAAAAGGTCAGGAATCCAGAAAAATCACATAAGCACACTCAACAACTCCATTTGAAATGAACCGCCAGGAACTGTGGGAGACCCTCTGGATTTATAGGGCAGAAGGAAGTTCCTGATGGTGATTGGCAAAGGGGTCAGCCCCTTGGGGGACCACCCACAATACACATGGAACATAGCACAAGCATTTTACAAACATAAACATAACCAAAGAACAATGCATATCATCAATAAAACTAACATTAACGTAAATAAAAGAATCAAGAATGGACAGAACAGTCATAAAACCCAGCCAGCACCATCTTTTCTCCCTAACAGAAACAAAATGATAGGAAAAGGGTCAGAATTATTTGTTGAATTCTAATTTCCTTTATAAAGTATTACCTATTTAATTCCACTTTTGCAGCCTTTTTCTGGTATATTTAATAAATATATTGTTTATATATAATATGCTACCATGGCTGTTCATTTGTTTGTCCAGGATTTTAAATCACCTGTAGCTCACAAACCGTTTGACCTGAAATTTGGTACACATATACTACATGACATCTGCTATCTGCTTTCAGGGTGATGATTGACCTCTAATTCCTCTTTTTATTTTTATTTTATTGTAGAATCAACTCTCGGCAGCAGCCAGCAGGACGACCATGTGGCACATGTGTACGGGCGCCGTTCTCATTCCCTATCACCTTCTCCGTCACTTCCCCTACCTCTTCATATCTTAAATCATTCTTGAGGCAGATTGAAGACTTAAGTGCCTGCTTAAGTGAAAAATTAAGGAAAACATACTAAGTAATTGCAACATAAACACTGACTTAATCAGTTTTAACGTGAAAAGATGCCAACAAAAGAAGATAAGAAGCGGGCCGCTAGGGTGGAGAAAAGAAGAGCTGCTCAACTTCTGAGCAAACGAATGCTAAACATACAGAGAAAGAGGATGAAAACTATGAATGCTCAAGTCAAGTGTATTCACTGCACGTTATCGTGTAGTGTGACATTACTGGTATTATATAACCAGCATATTTCTTATTTATATACACATTATTTAGTATATCTAGTGCTAATATATAAAACATTAATTTCAATAAAAATAGTACCAGTAAGACTGGTATGGAGGAGCAGTGGCTAATGCTTCTGTCTTACTGCTTGAAAATCCCATGTTCAAATCATAGCCTGAGTGACTGTCCCAGTGGCATTTTGCACTTCTTCTTGTGTTTAAATAATACTCATTCACATAGGCTTTGTAAATTATTGTTGAGCATAAAAATCCAACAGCGCTGTAAAAAGAATTTTAAATCCCTAAGAACAGCATGATTTTCTCAGTAACCTCAAAAGTACTAAAATGTAAAGGAACTAGATGTCTCCTGCATAATCGTTCTTTTTCATGCTTTTAATAACTTTAGCAATGGGCAACATTTAAGCACAGATTTTATTGTTACTGTTAAAAGAGGGATGCATAAAACAAGGGTTTTCTTATCACAGCATATTTTATAAAGGCGTTAGGAAGGAGAAGTACATGGAGCAGTGGTCCATTATATTATCCTAATGATAACATTTTTCTTCTATTACAAAAAATATTTGGAACCAAACAAATAACAAGTTTGGCTACTGAAAAGCATTTTCAGCCACACTGGCTCCAAGTAATAGCAATGCAAAAATATTTACAGAGTAACACTAAACGTCAGTAACAGCATATCTAGTGCATACCAATCTGGAATAAAAGTCTTCATTCCAGCGTTCAGATATTTTGAAATAAAATGAGAACTCGGCAACTACAAGTTCATACTTTAAAAAAATGAAAGATGATAAATATTATAAATATAACTATTAAATAAGAAATTCATTATGAAAATATTTCATTTTATTTTCATGGATTTAGAAAAACAACACACTGACAGAATGATACAATACACCATAAAGTCTACACATACAGCATATATATGCATATACAGATTCTGAAAGTATTCAGACCCCTGCACTTTCTGCATATTTTATTGTATTCTGGATTTAATTTTAAATGGGTAAATTTGTAATTTTTTGCCATTAATTTACATTAAGTAACTCATAAAGACAAAGTGAAAAGCTGTATCCTGGCTCTCACATGAATTTGTCTTTAAAAATCTCTGCTTCTTTAGTAAATAATAGGTCTTCCCTGTCTAGTTGTTATGTTTTAGCCAGGGTTTTTTCCCTGGCTTATGTTTACAGTTCCTTTTTTATCTTTTTTGATTGTTTGTATTAATATTGCTATGCCCATTTATAATTTTTTCTTATAATGTATTTTCTGTTAATCTCACTCTATATATTTATTGTTTAGTTTTTGTGTATGTTATTATGTTTTTTTATGTTATGTTTTATGGGTGGATCCCCGAGAGGCAGGGCCATCATTACCTCATTGCTAAGGACCCCCCCCCCCCCACAAAAAACCTTTAAAGGCAGGCTGGTAAAGTGAGTTTCTTGAGTACCACTGAATGTGCTTTGGTGGACTTGTGGGTCTTTATGTTTGTATTGCTGTTTGATTATATTTCTTAGTTTGAATTTTTTTTTACTTCTTTCTTTTGGTTTTGATTTTTGGGTTATTGTTTTGGGCCATGGTTGCAGTTGATTGTCTTGTAGGCAAATATATTTCTAAGTTGTGCTCTTTTGAATATTTTGTTGACAGCAATCCCCATACTTATAGGGTATTTTGATTACTTTTGAGACATTCATTGTATTTTTGTTATTTTCATGCCAACGCCCCACTTGGCTTGGTATATGCCGAAGTCAGTCTGTAGTTTTGGAACTCAGATTGCCTTATGTGGATAGGTTAGTGACAATTCTGGCCCACTTTGTGGCTTAGCTTTTGAGGCTTCACACCTTTCAATATTTTTGGGTGTGTCTTCTGTCTTTCAGGTTGTTGCACATGATAATTGTGGTGATCCTTCCCCATTAGATGAAAGCAGCTCTGATGATGACTACATTGAATTATGGTGAATGAGGTTAAACACTAGCAGGATCTCGTCTACATTAAATGGGTTGCTATCTGCTTCCAAAAACAGAAAGAAACTCAGGAGGTAGGATATTTGGCCCTAGTGATTTTCCAGTGCTCATAAAATTCACAGCCTCCTTAAGCTACAACTTTTTTTCTAGGTGTTTTTTTAATGAAGATTCCTGGTTTATTTTTATGGGCTATAGTGGATGCAAGTGTATCATGTTTGTGTCATCTTAAGTGTCAGGAATATTTTAGAACTGATTAAAGGTTGATTAAAGGTTGGTTGATTAAAGAATTATTCTTTTTTAAAAGTTAAACAAATAAATTCAAGCCATGTCTCTGTGATCACTAGCTCTGTCCTGCCTGAATGAAAATTGCAGAGAAAAGATTGAACATCTACGGTGTGGAGAAATTGTTGAAGTTGTGGTCAAAGTTACAGGAAATTTGTCAGAAAAAAGGAACCAAGAAAGTAAAATTAAAAAAACAAATCTAACAAGTACTCATTAAACACAGACAAAGTCTGAGGTCCTTCACTGTCTTTAAAACCGCTAACGCACCCAAAAGTCTTTTACTACTAAATCCAGCATTCCACCATCTTTGCTCTTGAGGCCATGAGTCACAAGGTCGGGGTCACATGACCTAACAAGGCCAATGGGGAAATTCAAATGCATGCAGCAGTACAAACAAAAACAAAGATTCAGATTCACATGACAGATAATACAGTCAATCAATCAATCAATAAATAAATGTAATTAGTACATCAGATGGAAGCTAAATTAACTAATAACAGTGGGCAGAAAAAACACTGTGGTGGAATATGCCTGTGGCTAAAAGTGCTCTAAGAGAGATGGAGGGGATTTTCATGATGGGCATCTAATTTTGTCATCATCCCTTTTTCCACAACGTTCCAGTGTGCTCAGGGTTCACCCTGTGGTGGAGCAGGCTTTCCTGATAAGTTTATTCAGGTATTGTGCATCTTTTGTGCTCCAGCTGCTTTCCCAGGAGACAGCAGCACAGAACATGACTCTAGCTAATATGGACTTATAAAACATTTCCAGCAGCTTGCTTTCACACATCAAAAGACCTTAGAAAGTACAGTCTGATCTGTTTAAAACCCCAGAATTGTAAAAAGCTCTGGTTTGCCAGTGTGTGCGAGCCGGGCTGTCTTTATAGCTAATAGTTTTAGTGACTAATGATGAGATCTTATTCTGCTCTACTTTACCTTTTTCTTATCAGAGCTATGCCAAACCTGAAAACTTTGTTATATGGAGTTGTGTATGGCAATGAGCTGGTTGACAACAGTAACATTTATTTATATAGCATATTTTTATGTACTGTAAGTGTAGGTCGAATTGCTTTACAAGCAGTAAAAAATTAAAGTTATGAAAGAGGTAAAACAAGTACATTCTGCAACAACACTATAAAGGGTTGTAAAGACACACAGATAATTAACTGCTAGTTGATGTTTTCTTAAATGAGAATGACACTCCATTAAAGTTACGTATATGTGACCTTAGAAGACTAAGGACCATGGAGCAACGAGTTTAATTTGTGAATAGATTCTGGATACCCAGTCTTTCTGTTTTCATCTTTTTAAATATGGTCAGTAACTTTTTAAGGCAACAACACTAACAACTATGCAATCATGAATATTTAGTAAATAATGTAATACTAAACAAAGGTAGTTAACAATCAACTTGGTAAACTTAAGGAAAAGTGAAGAGTCAGTGATGGCATTTTAGAATCTGATTGGATCCATTAGCTGGGAATGATTAAACAAGGCACATATTCATCATCCACAGAAGTAGGAAAAAACATGTTTTTTGATTTATATATATATATATATATATATATATATATATATATATATATATATATTGTCACAAAAGCCACAAAGAACCATAGTAAGGTTTGGGGCAGCCACCCGTATATTTGGTTTCCTGGCTGCAAAAGTCGTTTCAAGTGAATACAGCACTGATGTACACACAACCGAGTCCAAAACAGAACTGAGGGAATAGGGAAAAGGTGGAGGCTTTTAAAGGGGAACACAGGAAGTGAGGTCAAAAGGGTCGGGCTCATGAAGGTCTTCAGCCATAGGTTTGAGCCCTGACGTGACATCACAGGGGCCGGGGCCGGCAAGGTCTCCTTCCATAGGCCCGGTCCTGGAAGTGACGTCAAGAGGGCCAGGTGGAATCTCCCATGAATGGTCTACAGGAAAGGGAGAAAAAGTGTCAGTACACTCTGCCACATCACCCTGAGACTCGGAACTGCCCTTACTCAAGCCCTTTAGCTACCTCCCATGCGCACGTGTGTGACAATATATATATATTAAAGTAGTTTAAGAAAATTGCTTCGGAAAGTATGGTGCAGAACAATTGACCATACAATATAAAATGTAATAATATGTTCTTTCTCTAAGTCACCTGGAAAGCTCTAATATTAATATTACTTCACTGATATCTTTATCCAAGATGACTTGCAACATTTGGGATACAATTGTTGCATTTTTTTTTTTGTTTTTCCACTTGGAGCACAGACGGATGATGTTAATTGCTTATGGTCACACAGTGTCAGATTTGAACCCTCAACCCCAGGAATACTGAAGCATTTAAAGGTTGACAGATGCCCAGCCTGCTTGATTAAAGACAACAATAATAAATTCTTGCCAATCATAAAGAAGCTTTATATATTTTCTCAAAAGAAAAATGTATTTTTCCTATTTTAAATAGAACAGGAAATTCTTTTCCCACTGAGTTATGTTGGGTAGATCACTATTCTTCCCATTAAATATGGTGACGACTGAGTTACTGTTTGCTATATTATAACAGACCTATCCTGTCAGGTATTAAATTGAATACTGCTGTAGAAGGATTAGGTGTTATTGTAGGTTTAATACTGTCTGACAAATAAAGATTTTTTTCCCCAATAGGGTTTGAGAGTGGGGCAATCTCAAAATATAAGATCAAGCAAGGCAGGTACCTGGGGCCGCATGTATAAATGGTGTGTATGCACAAAAATGTTGCGTACTCCTGTTTCCATGCTCAAATCGCGATGTATAAAACCTAAACTTGCCATAAAGCCACGCACATTTTCACGGTAGCTCAAACCCTGGCGTATGCAAGTTCTCCACTCTGTTTTGCAAACTGCCGGCACCCAGCATCAAAGCAGTGCTTTTGTTCCAGTGTGGTTTCCCTTTCTTTTTCAGATCCACATCCCTGACGCGATTTTATCATATAAACTGAAATTAACCACACATTGTTTATTAGTCTAAGGCATCTGATTGTAATTAACCCGTAACAATATAATGGTCCATGGAATGGCCAGACTATTCCAAATACCATAGCTGCTTTGGCGTTGTTACTCTCACTGCGACTTCTTCTTCTTTCAGCGGCTCCCATTAGGGGTTGCCACAGCGGATCATCATTTTTCATATTACTCTCACTTCACCACTTGGAGTATTTATATCACTGTATCTGAGTGTGGAATCACAGATCTACAGAAGCTGACTGGAAAGAGAATTATCGGTATACAGCATCAAGCACACGCTGCCTCAGCCATGCTGCCTATTTGAACTGCTCTCATGCAACAAACGCTTCAGTGTCTTTCCTGTACTGACCTCGCGGTTCAGAAACAGTTTCATCCCAAGAACTATAAATGCACTAAATCAGTCCATCAAGTGCTCCTTGTAGAACTGTTTGTACTTATAAGTACAATTACCTCACTGTAAACTTGAGATACAGTTATAATTTTGCACAACCTGAGCCAGTTTATAAAGCGCGTATTTACATATGATGATGGTATCATTTTTAAGATGAATTGCAGCAAAATATTTTATTATATTATACAGCTAAAACTTTAACTTCATTTAAATAATCTATATTGTTAATAATTAAACATGTGAGGACACGGTGTCGCAGCGCTAGCAAGGAGCTGGCGCTTCGTTCACGGATTGCTCCTGCCTCGCGTTGTATTCTTGCTGGGACTGGCTTTTGTCCTTACACCATGTTTTAGTGTGAATTCTACGCATGGCCTTATGCATGAGGCCCCTGGTGGACACTCTCACAATTAGGGTCAATTATGGGTACATTTAGGTTAATATGAGTCAAGATAAATATTTAAGTTTGAATAGTCCATAGTAAAGATCCAATACCATCAAAACCCTTCAAACAAATCATAGAACTAAAAACAGAAAAAAATATATAATAATAAAAAATAAGTCAGGATTTGGTGGTCTAAAAAGATTTCTGACAAAGAGTACACAGTATGTTGCCTAATGTGGGCATTAAGTGAAACATACTGGAAGGGAATGATCACAGATCAACACATTTTTTTACATGTTCTCTGCTTCCTTCTTCACATCCAAAGACTGGATACCTGGGAATTAGGAACTCTGATGTCGCCTCCATAATGATCCTGATCTACCCCTTTGGTCCCCGTCACTGTAAAAGGATGCCAAAACAGGAAGCAGGTGTCAGTTTGACTACGACATTCAGAAAAATAGCATCCATATACTGAAACTGCACTAAACATACCACTGGCATTTTCTACCAACACCAATATTGCTTCCATTGCTTCCAACATCCACATTAGAACCCAGCTCTTTGTATGTCTCTTTCTGCCTTTATCTACAATGTACATTTAGTATTTACAATATTTTAGTACACAACATTTTTTACCTCTGGTCAAAACATTAATTTAAAAGTGCAGAAGTTAATAACATCCAGTCAAAAATTTATTTTGCAAGGTTGAGATGCTTATCAGCAATGACATCTTCAGGATTCAGGGACAGAGATGGGGTCAGATTGAAGGTTGTTTCTCTGTCGAGATGTTCTAGTGGCAGTTCCATGAGAGTTACCACTTATGTCGACTGTGAAATTTTTTAGCTGTTATGAGGTACACAGTACAGTTTTGAAAGAATGATTAAATAATGTTTTCTATAATTTAATTTAAAATAATTCTATAATTTCAGAAATATCTGGTAATTAGGTGGATAGAAAACGTAAAAGAGGATCTGAAGGAAAATGACTTGAACGGCGAGGAGGTGCAGGACGGAGCTGTTTGAGAAGGTTGATCAAGCAGATTGACCTCACATAGAAGTGGGAAAAGAGGAAGAGGATGTGGTAATGATTATACTCATACATGGATGGAAGTGTCACAGCACACAGATCAAAACTAATTTAGTATAAATAAGAAAACTGCCTGTTCATCACCAACGTATCAGAGACATACATTTCCAAAATTTAAAAGAGCTAACTCATTTATTTTATTACATGTGAAAGAAAACCTAAACAACCAAACATAATTACTGTAAGTAGTCAAATTTTATAATAACTTAAGAAAATATGAAATTTGACAAATAAGAGGAGACAATTCAGTCCATGAACCTGATTTGTTAATTCAAATTTATAGCCTTTAAAGCAGTTCCAGATTCTGTAGGCGATCTTACATGTTACAGGTAAAAGCATTTTGATGCAAAGCCTCTTAGTTCATGTTACACACAAAATAAAAATGTTAGCACAAGAGTATATTATATAATATAGTGCATGAAGCATACATACATCTTTGAACAATCATTTATTTTATGTTGTATTTTAGCTGTATGTTAATTTAAGACACGTCCATTTTCTATGACCTCAGGGTCCATTGAACCCAAACTATTGAATACCTAACTTGATTACCTGGCAGATGATTAGACAAAGTCTCATAAATGCTGAAGGTTACAGACAAAAAGCAGGATATAAAAAGTTTGCTGGTCCAGTATAATTTGATTTATGATCCAGTAAATTTGAAGAATCAGTATGTGGAGGACTGGTACCATTTTGGAGTTGCCAATGCTATAACTCCGGGATTGACCTTTCATGCTTTGCTGAAATTTAAAACCTATCATAATTTGATTGTTTTGGCATATTTCTGAACTGCTTACAAAGCTTAAAAATAAAATAATGAAGCTAAGAAAAACATTAATAAAGTTTTTGAGAATGTAATTTGGAAAATGTAATACAACTTCTAGATATGAAAGAAATCTGAGAAGGCACAGAAGGAAAAATTTCAAATTCATACTGAAATGTTTTCAGTAAAAAAAGAAGTTGCCCTCCCAGTAATTCTATATGGTCCTCTCATTGTGGTGTTCTATCTAGAGTGCCATCTACAGTATATTGTTTGGGACAAAGACACATTTCTTTTCTGCTCCACAGTTTAAAATTACAAATCAAGCAATTCAAATATTATTAAAGTGCACATTGCAGACTTTCACTTAAGGGTATTTGCATACATTTCAGTCATACAACACTACATATTTCCCCCATTTCAGGGCACCATATGTTTGGTACAAATGAAGTCACAGTTGTTTGTGATTACTCAGGTGTGTTTCAGTGCTTTATTAGTTCAGGCATAAGAAACCGAGACTTGCTTCTACCTACAGACTATCTTTGGAGTTGGTTGGTAGTAGCCATCCGAAAAGTTATTGGTCCAGTTTTGTTAATGTCTTTTATGGATCAAAGTATCTTGGGACTAATTGTTGGGTCAGAACCCTGAAATGAATACACTTTTTCTTGTACTTGATAATTCTGGGATACCTTACACTTCATGACAATAAAATGTTTGACACAGGTGTTGTTAGTTTTTTATGATGTCTTCAACCTTATCCAAACCTTTTTAAAATGATTTAAAAAACTAAAGATAGAATGAACTGATAATAGCGAGGGCTTATGTCTCCATAGTGGAATTCAAAAAGAGACGTTCCAGTGGATTCTCTTAAATATTTACTAGGATGCTATGCAATTAGTCACATTTCTTTAAAATTAGATTGGAAAGTGTCTAAATTGTATCCAGTTTTCAATTTATCCTTTCTCTAGCCTGACTAGCATTTAATCTTTGGCAGCTTTGAAATAAACTAAACTTTTAGAGCTTGGTTTAGGTTGTTTGAGTCCTCTCTAGCTCCTGTCTCCTAATTTTAGTTTAATAGCTTAGAATTCCTAATATTATAATATTGTTCAACAAGCAGGACAGTCCTTGAAAACTACATGCAAGGAATTTACCAGTGTCTGGGAAGGGACATGCGGTCAGGGGAGGCAGAGCCTCTCCTGTCATCATGAAAAGTAAAAAAAAAAACAACAAATGATGATAACGTAAAATAAATGTGTCCACTGGTCTGTCCTATAAGTTTGTTTTTTGTATGACTCCAATAACTTTGATCATTTTTATATTCAAAATTGCTGAATTGGCAAATTTCCTGTTAAAATACAGGGGGAAAACATGAGGTGCGGTAGCGACGAGCCTCACCTCACTTCAGACTGCGCTCTCCCTCACACATGGGGTTGATTCATGCAATTGGTGCGTGCCTGTTACTGTCTCACTGTATGTTGCCAATATAATTTTTACAAACATGTTCATCATACACCCTGACTTTCCACAGTCTGGCTAATATGTTTAATGAATGTGTGTAACATATTTAGTCTTGCTGATTGGACATTAAACCTCAATGAAAAGGCACAAGGAGCCAGACAGTACCTTGTTGAACTGAAGGGGGCGCATGCGAGCTCAACAGGGGCTTGTTGTTGCTGTTTTTCTACTCAGAGGCGCCAATAAGTTAGCAATATCAGAAAGTGAAGTGCACTGCAGTGGTCCGTTTATTTTTATTTTTTGTTCCGACTGACTGCCAAAATGGAAGATTAAGACTTTTAAAACTAAAGGAAAATAAGGAGGACTTTTATAAGAAAATGACGGAGATATTTGTGGAGAAGGATAGGCACATGGACTTCATTTACAAATAAAGGTAAGACCATAAACGGTTTTCAATTTTAAAAAAAATGGGATCAGACTTAGAAAATAACATGCCAATATTTAAAAACTAAATTTTGACCTAAATAAAATATTCTTTTGTTTTTCTTGTTATCCTTTTGTTCTACAGTCTGTATTTAAATTGATTAAAGCATGAGAATTAAAAGCTTTTAAAAACAACTAAATATTTTAATTAAGGTCAAAACTGAATTGAGTTTATTTGTACACGACTAATTTATACTTTCATTTGTATTGAATGAATATGAATTGTGGAATTGCAACGGCAAATTTAGAACACATGGAGGGTACAGAGCAAATGCGTTCACTCCGCTCTCTCTTGCCGCTATAAATGTAACGTTCTTTCTTAGCCAAATATGCGCCTTACTTATGTGTGTGTAAAGAATGCTGCTGAGATATGAAACATAACCAGTAGTCAATGTGCATGCTGCCAATTGAATAGTGAAGAAGCTACTCTTTTGGGTTCATTTATTTGTAAATCTGACTCTGAAGGAGTCAGTACCTCACCAGCCATGAACCTCACCGCATGTCACTGCTGGGAAGTACGATAGTAGAGCTCTTACTTCAAAACTTAAGGCATCAGCCCCCAATTTGAAGGGTAGGGATGATAGAACTGGTAGTATGGTAAACTAGGGCTTCTTGAATTTAGGGAGTCCGAAACCCTTTCTTTGACAAATTCTTAGTTAAGTTGGTAATGGGAAAAATTCTTTATAAATTATTGCACTGATTTATTTCTTCAGACACCCTCATATAAACCCCCCCATACCTATTTGGCTGTTGTTTTCTGGTTTTCATTTTTTGATCAGAATTGTAGTTTGTTGGTTGATTATTTTTTTTGGGGGGTAGGGTTCTTTTAAAAATTAGGATTTAATTTAGTTTCTTTCACTTTAGTTATTCTGCAATTTTGACTTTTTCTAATTTGGACAGTTTTTGTTTTAGAATATTTATTATATATTATATTATATATGTATACTAGCAAAATAACCGCGCCTCGCAGCGGAGAAGTAGTATGTTAAAGTGGTTATGTAAACATATATATACATATACATATATACATATATATACATATCTACATATACACATATCTACATATACATATATATATACATATACACATCCACATATACATATATATACATATACAAATTTACATATCTACATATATATATACATATAAATATATACATATGTACATATATATACACATATATACATATGCACATATATATATATAAATATAGACATACATATATACATACATACATACATTCACATATATATACATATCTACTATATATATATATATATATATATATATATATATATATATATATATATATATATATATATATATTCACGGCATTCATAGTCTGAATCACAATTTGATTGTATGGGTGGTTACCTACCAGGTAACGCTTATGGTTGTCCAGCAAGTCAGCTAACATCCACCACGGTGCCTTCAGTTGTGAGAAGCAGATCATAGAATGGTTGAAAATAGTTTACTGTCAAATAATGCAAAGAGTACGCGACACGTGTTTCGCCCTAATTCTTGGCTCATCAGGCGTACATACTCACTGCACTCTGTTAAAGGAATCGAACCTCGGACGTCAGCGCTAGAGGCGAAGCACCTAACATTGCGCCACAGCTTGTGGTTCGTTTATTTGACAGCATGTAGATCGGGGTAATTACATTCACGGCATTCGTAGTCTGAATCACAATCTGATTGTATGGGTGGTTACCTACCAGGTAACGCTTGTGGTTGGCCAGCAAGTCAGCTAACATCGGCCACAGTGCCCTCAGTTGTGAGAAGCAGATCATAGAATGGTTGAAAATAGTTTACTGTCAAATAATGCAAAGAGTACGCGACACGTGTTTCGCCCTAATTCTTGGCTCATCAGGCGTACATACTCACTGCACTGGGAATCGAACCTCGGACGTTTATTTGACAGCATGTAGATCGGGGTAATTACATTCACGGCATTCGTAGTCTGAATCACAATCTGATTGTATGGGTGGTTACCTACCAGGTAACGCTTGTGGTTGGCCAGCAAGTCAGCTAACATCGGCCACGGTGCCCTCAGTTGTGAGAAGCAGATCATAGAATGGTTGAAAATAGTTTACTGTCAAATAATGCAAAGAGTACGCGACACGTGTTTCGCCCTAATTCTGGGCTCATCAGGTGTACACACTCACTGCATATAGCCAAATTCCTGCTCTTCGCAGCAGTGAAGTATTGCTTTTAAATTTTAATTAAGAAGAAAAGAAAACCTTTTTAAATTGAGGGAAAATATAGCAATAACAATTTGTTAAGGATCTGTTTTTTTGTGAAGCTGCCTTTACACAGCCTGTCCGCTGTTTTATAAACGAACGCCATATAAGGCCGTCCTTTTTCCTTGCTTAGCGGTTCTGTATTGTTTTATTGTTCGTTTATTACGATTATTATAGTTATTGTGTAGGTATTTGAGACTCACTTTTCTGTTCAGGTACCCATTTCCTTTATGTAATCCGCGGATTCTCCACTATTTTTTGTTCGTTTATTACGATTATAGTTATTTATTGATTCCCTTCTTTAGCTGACTGCCTGCTCATATAAGGCACTCTGCTGTTTTTTTGTGAAGCAGTCTTTACACAGCTTCTCCACTGTTTTATAAACGAACGCCATATAAGGCCATCCTTTTTCCTTGCTTCGCCAAGGAAGCAGTCTTTTTATTTAATCCACATGTTCTCCGCTGTTTTATTGTTCGTTTATTACGATTGTTATAGTTCTCTTTGTATACCACGTTGTCAGTTCAGCACTCCGGTTGTAATATGACCAAGTCGTGCAAGCTTACTGTTGAGAATGCAACGTATAGTTGTACAGGAGAAAAGCAATCTTGCCAAACTTAATTTAAACTTACGGTTTACACTGTGCTTTGCTTCTGCCTTAGCTGCACTTATGAATATGCTTGTATGCGTCACTCGCTCGCTTCTTATTGTTTTGCTGCCTTCTCAATTGTGTAATGAATGTTTTCTTCAGCACTCTTTGGGGTTCTTCCTTGTTTTCTACGTACTGCGTTCACAGTCAGTTCATGTGATTATGTGGGAGGCGTGATGACGCGATACGCAACTCCGCCTCCCACGGCCAGCGAGCTGCAGTCCATTACAGTATATGGACAAAAAAGAGGTTCCAGTTATGACCGTTACGCTTTGAATTTCTCTGAACTGTGGATGAAAAAGAAGAAGACAAGACAGTTACAGGAAGCGCCCCCTCTTGGTCCGGGGTTGTATCATATACCTGGGAGGAACTTGGAGGATGATCCTCTGACACACGTGCATGACAATATACACATATATACATACAGTGTGTATATACTAGGTGTGTTACCCAGCTTGCCTGGGAAATTTTCCAATTCAAAGGGTCTCAATCGTATCCCTGTTGGTTAACTGGATGTATCAGAAGCACTATGTAACTAAGTACTTTTCTGCATACAGTATTTATATTTTTTTTTAACCAGGGCCTATTATTATTAGTTCACTTGAGCTGCTTACTGTTGAACACGCTACATACAATCCTTGGTGTAGTTGGTGAGATTGCAGTCAAACTTGGTATTAAAGGGGAATGTGGTAATATTATAAAGGTGAATTAAAGTTTATTCATTTAAAGCTAAAACTGCTAAAATCCCAACTCTCCATTAGTATCAATGCCTAAAATTAAAACTGCAAATAACAGTACACAGTATACAGTGGATCTGGATCTGAATAAATATCTACCAACAAAAAATAACAAAAGTTGCTAATTACTTTTAGTTACTCAAAAGCACTGTTCTGTTCTCTTTTTATATATTCTGAAAAACAGCTTCTCTGTTAGCTTTACATTCTTAACTTTGTTAAAATTGTGGATTGGATTGTCACTTAATTTGCAGTGTTTTTTTATTAGTTCTCTTTTTTTATTTAACTTCAAAAAGTACTTAATACTGATTGTTGATTGATATTGTGAACTTAAAAATAATATGCAGGTTGACAACAATGTTGGGTTTTTCAAAAATGCAAGGCTGACAAAACAACGTAGTGTAATCAGTTTATCTCAGATTTATCGCCACATATGGTGGACACAGTAAAATGAAATGTATGACCGAGTCCATCACGCTGCCACTGTCCGGTTGCTCAAATCTCATTTTGCAAATTTTATCAAATATAACATCACAATAAGCAAAACAGTTGAGTTTCCCTTGGATTATGTTACGATTTGTGTGTGAGTTTGCAATAGCTAAACTGATTAAAAAAAGGTAATTGGGCTTGGGAGTTTTTTATTTTTTGGGGGTGCATCAAATGTTTAATTGTGACGAGACAGGGTTATTCTGGAAAAAAATGCCCAGAAGAGCCTACGTCACCCAAGAGGAGAAGGCACTACCCAGACACAAGCCTATTAAAGACAGGCTTACACTTGTATTTTGTGCTAATGCAAGGAAGAGGAGGTTAGGGAGGAAATCACTAGTGCTCAGATAAAGGAAATTTGCAATAAGTGGAATGATGTGCAGGAATTTATTGAGAAGCACCACCCTAACAAAGTTGTGGCTAATAGGGCAATTAACATAATGAATGACAATGCAATATCGCGTTTTAGAAAAATTCTGCAGCAAAGAAAAAGACAAATCTTATTAGATCGCTTTCTTGTGCCCAAAGAAAAGGAATTGCGATGTGAAAAAAACCCCGAATCAGTGTTACCCGATGTTTTTATGGAGGGGGATTCCCGTTCAAAACAGTAGCTTCCTTCTCCTCTTCCTCCGCCATCCACTTATGCCACCAACTACAACAAACAAGGTAAATACAGTGCTGTTTTATGTAATTTAGTTTATTTGTTTGTACTACTGATATAAACATTTCTTGTATATTTTTTATCACAGAAAAACCCTTAAAAAATAAAATTACAAAATTTCTGAGGCTGGAAAGGATTAATTGTATTTACATTAATTTCAGTGGGAAAAATTGCTTTAGTTAGCGAACGTTTAGGTTAGCATACAGAGTCGCGGAACGGATTAAGTTTGTTAACCGAGGTTCCACTATATATATATATATATATATATAGTCACACATGTGTGCATGGGATGCAGCTAAAGGGCTCAGGCTCAGGAGAAGGTAATTTCCAGTCAGACCAGGGAGTGGCAGAGTGCACTAATCCTTTCTCTTATCTCCCTGCAGACCAAATGCGGGAAATTCTGCCTGGGTTTCAGGAAGATGACACTTCCTGTTCTGCCCTACAATACATCACTTCCAGTCCAACAGAAGAGCCCACCTCCTAATGACATAATTTCCACATCCCAAGAAGTCACAGCCTGATGACCTCATTTCCGGTTCCGGTCCCAAGATCCCTCCTTTTTCTGCTTTTCAAATATATGTCCACTATATTTCCTATCCTGTTCAGTTCTGTTGTAGACTCTTGTCTGTAAAGACCTTTGCATCAGCTTTTTTTTTTGCAATCAGCAGCCAATTCTCAATTATACCGGAGGCTGCCCCAGACCTCTTTATTCTGTCAAGGCTTGATTACCACTACAATATATATATTTATATAATATTCCTTACTTAATACATCTCATGGATGTGGTGGGATGAATCATAAGTGATGTAACTTGGAATCCTCAGGTGTTTTGGGTTTTTCAACATCAGGCACAATCATCTAGGTGACCCAACTGGGGGTAATAAGTCCTTGAATTGCATCCTATAAACAGCTGACAATGGGGCCTCCCTCTTTAGCCTGAGCCATTCAGTAGCTTTCTGCTGGATCAGTGATTATCCTAATGGAATTTTTGCCAACCCCATCTACCCACCTGGGTCATAACTCTACAGGGTGACCAGCCTGCAAATCCCACCTCTATTGGCTCACTGCGTGTATTCCAGTAGTGTCTCACACATTTATTCTACAGGTCCTGGGATTTGGTAAGCTTTCTTTCGTATGTTTCATCCATGCGTTCTTGCCAGGGTATAGTGAGGTTCAACATGATGACCATTTTGGTGGAGTTTGAGAAGATGACCATGTCTGATTGGAACGCCGTCAGGAAACCTTAGCTGCTTGCTCAAATCTACTCGAAACTTCTAGTCTGCAGCTTAGGTGAGGAGGCCTGCTGTTGGTCTTGGCTGTGGGATGAACTTTTCCCAAGCCCTAACAAAGGGAAAGATTTTCTTTGAGTAGTGGTGTTTGCTGGTGGTAATGGCTGAGGCTGCTATCTTAACAACTGCTTTGAGTATCTAATTGTATTGCCCAAACACAGAGGTTTGCTTGACTTGATAGACCAACATGTACAGCCATAATCAGAAAGCTGATACGGTGGTAGTCTGCCTGTAGGATGTATATATATATTGTGGCAGGAGGCTGGGGGCCAGACCCAGCCGGGATGGCTGGAAGGACTGGGAGGAAGTTTGTACGTCCCCCTGGATAATGAGGGGAACACGGGGACGGAGCCAGGAAGCTAAAACCCACTGGAGCCTGTGGATGCCACCAGGGGGCGCCCCGAGCATCGTGGAGCCCGGGAAATCTGTACTTCTGCCACACCTGAGCAGGTGGGGAAAGAACCTTCCAGGGACGCCCGGAGTGCTTCTGGGTGCTTGTGTGGCACTTCCGCCACACCAGGAAGTGCCGCCGAGAGCTCATCAACAAGCACCTGGGGCACATTAGGGTGAATATAAAAGGGGCCACCTTCCTACAGTCGGGGAGCCGGAGTTGGGTGGAAGAAGGACGGAGCTTGTGGGACAGGAGTGGAGGCGGCCAAAGGAGCCAAGGACTGTGCACTGTAAATAATAGTTATTTGTAAATATTTATATGAATAAACGTGTGTGTTGTGGACACTGCATTGTCGTGTCTGTCTGTGGCCATGCTAGCTTTTACAATACATATATCTAGTAAGACAACACACAAACCATGATAAGGAGCTGGGGCACCACCCTAATAACCCTGTATATGCTGTAAACACAAAAGAAAACACACAATGACCTCAAAAACGTCTTTAAAGATTAAAGTTCCCAAATGAACATTCTCAAGATGGTGAAACTTACAGTCTTAAGTCCTTCCAGCAGGAAGACGCTGGTCTGGGCGAAGGGATACTGGAGTTGATGTCAGAGGTGTTACAACTGTCAATTATCCGGTCTGAAGAGGGATGAAGAGAAAAAAGCATTAGGGCACAATGCCAACCCCTGGAAGAGTGGGGAATTACAATCACCTGAGCCCTTAAGCTGTCCCGTTTGTCCACATTTGTGACTATATATATATATATCTCATATATAAACGTCTATGCGTGCAAGTGTGTGTGTCTATCCAGCCCGGAAGTGAGAGGTGGAGTCGGGGTAAGGGCTCCGCCTCCGAGAAAACACAAAGCGAGGCGAGCAACATCACCAAAACAAAAATTCAGAAGAAAGACAAAGTCACCAAGCCGATAACATTGGCAAAACTATATCCCTTTTACTTTTCTTAATACACAAGTGAGGCGAACATGTGGGCAAAATGAAACCTCCTTGGAGAGAGATGTCCAGAGTAGTTCCTTTCAATTACCTGACATCTCTACATTTCAGTTTCTTTCTGACGATTTCAGTAGTTTCCAGGACCCCGGGCTTTTTACAGCACGGGCTTGCAGGGATCACAAACTTCTTAGAGGAGGTCCTGGAATGCTTAAGTGTACAGAGGGTAGGGAAGTGCATATCCAAAAATGAGAAAGAAGAGGAGCAGAGAAAAGGAATGAACAAGAAGAGAAAAAGAAAAGAAGAAAGGAATTGAGAGCAGACATAAAGAAGCAGATTTAAAACATTTAGTCAGAGTTAGAAAGTGAAGGATAGAAGAAATAGAACGAAAAGAGTGAAGAGCTGGAAGGCAATGGTTTTTCATTTTAGCGGCTGTGTTGTAATCCACAAATGGCTATAGGAGGGATAATCCCAGTTTCAACCTTGCAGTGTTTCAATAAAAACAGTGTCTGTTGGCCGTTACACTCCAGTTACAAAGCTGTGTGTCTCACTCTCATTAGTCACTACAGTATTCTCATTCCTTAGTTAAAGAGTAATACAGCCTTTAGAACAAATGCCAAGATGACCTTTATTTATAGTTTTATATTCAATAGCAAAATAAATTTAGTTTTAAAGCATTTATTAAACTTTAATGTCAACATAATAAAGTGTAAACCTTATTAATCTCTTATAAATCAGAGTAATTTTATAATAAGTGTCCACTAAGCAGTAGCAGAATGTTGCCAAGAAATTGTGATGTATGATAGTTGCTGCCTTAAGTTGTCAACTGTTGCTTTCATAACTCAGTAGGTTACTGGCTTTTCCATTTACATGATTCATTATTTGGCTCATCTCTGTAAATTTTAGGGCTTTCTGAACCTGAAAGGAAAATGTAATTATTTTTCCTGTCTCCCAGTAAACAGAATGATGCATACTGGATAGACAGCACATTTTGTATATGAGTACATATTAAAAATATTTCTGACTTCTAGTAAGTAAGCGTATAAGTCAATTCCTTTTTACAGTCATCTGTATCAGCTTTGAAGTACATACATTTCTTTCTTGAATTTTACATAATATTGTTTTGAATTTGCATCTTAAAATGATGAATGGATCATTCAGGAGTGAAGTACAGAGACAGAGAGATGTTGGGAGCCACCTGGATTGGGACCCAAGTGCAGCGGGTGACACCTCAGCACCACACTGGTACAGTGTGAGGTTTTTTTTCACAGTGCCTGCCAATCTTGCCACCAACCACCAAATCTTCCATGTAAGCTTGCAGGGCTGGATGCAGATTAATGACATACCCAGGAAGAAGCAATTGCAGGTTAAGGGCCTTGCTCAAGTTTGCTCCTTTATTATTTCAATTGTGTGTTAATAATAATAATAATAATAATAATAAAATCTGAACTCATTGCAATCAACAGAATGGAAGCCATCAACACCTTGGCTATACCAGTTGTAGCTTACATCTTCAACATTATCATTTAGAAACTTGAAGTGATCAGAAAACTTGACAGAAAAATACTCACCTTAGAAAGGATGCACCAGCTAAATTCAGATGTAGAGAGATTGCATCTCCCCAGAAAACAGAGTGCTAGATGCCTAATCCAACTGGAAACACCAACCAAAAATGACTCTCTCCTCATGACTGCTACAGAGCATGAAAATCAAAAGAAAAAATACTCAATAACTGGCCAAGAGAAACAAACTCAGCCTCCCTGAAACACCAAAACCTGTAAATGAAGCTCCAACAATCCACGCTTGAAAAGTCAAACAAAAAGCAAATCATCACACCCAAGAGCAAATGAATCAAAAATGGGAACAGAAACAAATGCACAGGCAATACTCAAAAAGAGCAGGTGAGAAAGATGTAGAGCAACATATGACCAACCAATGGATGAAAACAGAAGGCTTTATTATTGCAAAATCCTCAAAGATGACACCAACTCCGTGTGCAGGATGTGTGGTCAATTCTGGGAAATTATTGACCTTATCATGGCAGGATGCCCTAAACTGGTCAAAACTGAATACCTTCATACAAACAATAAGGCCGCCATATACAGTCTTTGTTTACAGCATTTTTTCACACCTGCCTAAAACTTTTGCACAGTACTGTACCTGCACTGGAATATTTGCAAAGAATGCAACATCAACACAAAAGAAAACTGGTATGAGAATGAGCCCCAAGCAGTAACAGAAAAAGATAACATCACAATCCTAAGGGACCTGCTAATACAGACAGATTGTGAGATAAAAGCCAACAGTCGAGACATCATCATTATAAACAAAAAATAAAAAGCTACCCACTCATCGATATGTCCATCCCAACTAAAAGAAAGACCTCAGTAAAAGTAACTGAAAAACAGTCAACTTATAAAGACCTTGATATTGAAATTGCACGAATGTGGGGAATGAAAGACACAGCAATACTAATAGTGATAGGAGCCATCAGACTTATAAAGAAAGAAATGTAGAAATATACTTAACAGATCCCGAGTAACATCAAAATACAAGAAGATCACAATACTTGGAACATATCATATCCTAATAAAGGTACTATCCATTAAATAGACTTCAACCTATTTGGGGTGGAGTGGTGGCTCTGAGGCTAAGGATCTGTGCTGGTATCCAGAAGGTTGCCGGTTCGAATCCCCATCACTGCCAAAAGAGATTCTACTCTGCTGGGCCCTTGAGCAAGACCCTTAACCTGTAATTGCTCCAGTGGCGCTGTACAATGGCTGACCCTGCGCTCTGACGCCAAGGGGTATGCGAAAACTAACAAATTTCTAATACGAGAAATCGTATAAGACGAAATAAAGAACAAAAAAAAACCTCATTCTAATCCTAGGCTCAAGGAATGGACCTGGTTATTATGTTGTATTATGGCATGAATTCAAATGCACTAATAAATGTAATTTACATAGCACACAATGCAAACGGTGATAGAATATAAAAAATTAATAAAAATGTTAAAATTTACAGCAGTGACCGGGGTTTGTTTCCTGCCTTGCGCCCTGTGTTGGCTGGGATTGGCTCCAGCAGAACCCCATGACCCTGTAGTTAGGATATAGCGGGTTGGATAATGGATGGATGGATGTTAAAATTTGGAAAAAATAAATAAATAACCATTCACTGAAAGTACACTGCTAGAAGAAGGTCTCTTGGTTAACGAATGTCTTATAAGACAAAATAGGAAGACATTCTTCATTGGAGAGTAGTTTTTTTTTTTTTTTTTGTTCTTTATTTCGCCTTATACAATTTCTTCTATTAGGAATTTGTTAGTTTTCACATACCCCTTGGGGTCAGAGCGCAGGGTCAACCATTGTACAGCGCCCCTGGAGCAATTATAGGTTAAGGGTCTTGCTCAAGGGCCCAGCAGAGTAGGATCTCTTTTGGCAGTGACGGGGATTTGAACCAGCAACCTTCGGGATACCAGCGCAGATCCTTAGCCTCAGAGCCACCACTCCACCCAAAGTGTCTAATTCAGTGTCTAATTCAATATCTTTAGACACTTTAGTCCACTTCAGATTACTTAGTTATACAGCAGAGTAATATAGCAGTTGATTCACAAAATAGTCAAATAGAAAAACTGATACATTAAGATGAAATGTCAAAACGGGCCCATGAATATCATAAGACCCATTTATGCTCCATTCATACAGTACATATGGAACATTTACTTCATTTATACTTTTATATTAGTCTGTGGTTGGGCACATTTGGGGTTTCTAGTTAATCTAATTGCTATACACAATCTAGAGATTAGAGATAGGATGAGAAGAGCAGACCCAGTGACCCTATGCACCAAGAGGAGCCAATTGAGGTGGAATTGTATAGAGTGAATGAATTGAACAGCAGTGTCACTCTTTAGTGCAGACTGAAAATTGTGTGGTCATTTTTGCCGTTTGATTATACTTGAATAACTGACCCTGACATAAATACTACAAAATGACTGCAACAAACTGCCTGGCTGGCATGGAGACAGCAGGGACCATTGTGTTGTGAACTGTAGTTGTACCCTGGAGTACAGACATTAGGGGGTCCTGTGCATAGCTAAACCCTCGGAACTAGCAGGGGCTCAAGCAGTGTTCATCAAAACACCGTGTGTGAGAAGTAGGTGCTAGCCAGTTTTTTTAATTACTTACTTTTATCCATTTCAAATTCTACTTTATTAAAAAAGAATCATTAACACATTTTTTTCTTATTAAAGCTTATTTAAAATATTTTAAACAAAGTTACCTAAATGGTAGATTAAACCCAGGAGTTATTAAGGCTATGAAACATATCATTATGAAAACTTCTAAGATTTCAAGTAATCCAGTTCATTTTATGCAGTAACGGTGCATTTTGCTGGGAAGCAGATCTTAGTCTTCTTTTCCGGGAACAGACATGACCATGCTGAATAATGGTTATTTTCAGAAGGCTGCCATTATGTGATGGTCACTGAAGCTTGAAATTAAATTTGAATTCAAGCAGAACATCAGACATTCAAATTGTTAATTGCGAACGATCCATTGTAATTAATGCTGACTTTTAAATAACAAGTTGCACAACTGCGCCTTGGCCTAATCAGTCCACTTGTCACAAATGAGAAATATTTTATGACAGGGTCAACGATAGCATACTAACTCCCTACTGTTTTCAAAATATTCAGTAATGTGAACTTCTGGTAGTTAACAATCCAGCAGACAGCTGATGATTTATAAAATGACTTTTTGTAATGATGGATATATTGTTATAGCAAATTACCTTCCAGATTCTGAAAATAGCCTTGATTTGAGAAGGTTTATGGTGCCTTTATCAGACCTAATCATAATATGATGTGCATAGGGCCTGAGTAGGCTGATAAATGTTTTGACCTTTCTATTTTCTAATATTTTAAGTAAGACACTATGAGTGTTATCTACTTAATACTGTAATTATACCCATTTTTATAGAACCTGCAATCATGAACTGCTGTTGTAATTATTAAGGAAGAAAGACATACATACTGATGAGTGACACAAGGTGGGCACGATCCTGCCTAGTGCTTTTAAAGAAATACTCCGCTCAAAAACAATATCCATCCATCCATTTTCCAACCCGCTGAATCCGAACACAGGGTCACGGGGGTCTGCTGGAGCCAATCCCAGCCAACACAGGGCACAAGGCAGGAACCAATCCCGGGCAGGGTGCCAACCCACCACACAAAAACAATATTATTTTTATTAATGTTACTTACCCCATGTAGTTTTTAATGATGGCTAAGAAACATTTTAATCTCATATTTTCATGCAAAATGGAGCTAACAATGTTCATACTTTAATGGAAGCTTTTGGAGGCCAATGCAGAACAACATTAAACAAATCTCACATTATTCATATAGCATAGTCCACGTTAAGTCATACTGAATATGTGCAAAATACATACATTGTTTTTCAATTTAAGATTAATTCTGTTTTTAGCCACATTTGTACAATTCCGCTGATAATAATTTAGTAGTTTAATGATCTGTGAAGTTGCATTGATAAAAGATGCTATCTCAGCCTACTTTGGATCAAATTCTAGCTTGGTCACTGTCTCAGTGAAGCTGACATGTTATTCTTGTGTCTCTGTCTGTTTCCTCTGTTACTTTGGTTTTCTACTACAGTAATCCCTCCTCCATCGCGGGGGTTGCGTTCCAGAGCCACCCGCGAAATAAGAAAATCCGCGAAATAGAAACCATATGTTTATATGGTTATTTTTATATTGTCATGCTTGGGTCACAGATTTGCGCAGAAACACAGGAGGTTGTAGAGAGACAGGAACGTTATTCAAACACTGCAAACAAACATTTGTCTCTTTTTCAAAAGTTTAAACTGTGCTCCATGACAAGACAGAGATGACAGTTCTGTCTCACAATTAAAAGAATGCAAACATATCTTCCTCTTCAAAGGAGTGCACATCAGGAGCAGAGAATGTCACAGAGATAGAGAAAACAATTTCTAGCAAACAAATCAATAGGGCTGTTTGGCTTTTAAGTATGCGAAGCACCGCGGCACAAAGCTGTTAAAGGCGGCAGCTCACACCCCCTCCGTCAGGAGCAGGGAGAGAGAGAGAGAGAGAGAGAGATAGACAGAGTTTGTTTTTCAGTCAAAAATGAATACGTGCCCTTCGAGCTTTTAAGTATGCGAAGCACCTTGCAGCATGTCCTTTCAGGAAGCAGCTGCACAAAAGATAGCAACCTGAAGATAATCTTTCAGCATTTTTAGACGAGCGTCCGTATCGTCTAGGTGTGCGAACAGCCCCCCTGCTCAATCCCCATACGTCAGGATCAGAGAAAGTCAGCGCAAGAGAAAAGTAAGCAATCTAGCTTCTTAGCCATCTGCCAATAGCGTCCCTTGTATGAAATCAACTGGGCAAACCAACTGAGGAAGCATGTACCAGAAATTAAAAGACCCATTGTCCGCAGAAATCCGCGAACCAGCAAAAAATCCGCGATATATATTTAAATATGCTTACATATAAAATCCGCAATGGAGTGAAGCCGCGAAAGGCGAAGCGCGATATAGCGAGGGATCACTGTATACCCCAAAAAGAAATGGAAGAGTGGTATAATGGGTATTTTACAGTAATATTGGCCCTTTCTAAATAAGTATGTTCTATGATGGAAATGTGTCCCTTCAAGAATTTATTCCTTTGTGGGTACTTTTGACATCACATGACATGACTTTCAATTTAAATCCATTTCGGAGCCTTTATTTGCATTTCTATGTTGAGAGCACACATTTCATGGTAAAATGAGATTGTTACCTCTGATGGTTAAAAAGAAAAATGATAATGTCACAGCCTAAACTCCTGTTAGAAAGTTGGCAGTAAGTGTAAATCCCTTCATGTTTGTGGAAATATTTAGCTGTTTTTGGAAAAAAGGTTTAAAGTGATAGCTAATTAATGAAAGTCACACCATGGACTTCCTTTTACAGGAATTTATATCCCAAGGAAGTAGTTAATCACTTGATAGTACAGTACAGCTGCTGCAAAGATTAGCACACTTCTGGTATTTTTTCTTATATTACAACTGCAAAAATGCCTTTCCTTATGAAGAAACCTCTAGTTTGTTTACATTAATGTTATCTGAAGTTGTGCTGAGCATTTAAAAGTGAACTATTTTGTAACAGATTGTTGTGATGGTAACTTCTCCACAACAACCCACTTTCCTTTTTAAAAAAATAAAGGGATGCTCACGTCACATATATATCTGCAGTTTCAGCAATTCTAGATAACTGGTGTGTACACCAGGGGGCACTGCAGCTTCCCAAACACCCAACACAATGGGCAGGGACACAAGTTAAAATGGTCAAGTGATTTTTATTCATGGGAAACTCTTCCTGATAAGCATTTCCCACCTGAATAGCCACAAGTATACAAAATAAGCACTAGTACAGCACAAGCATATCTCTTTTCTTCCTTCTTTCCCAGGTTACTGCCTCCTCCACTCCTCCTCACAAGCTTCATCCTTCTCCTCCTGACTCTGACTCGTCCTTGTGAGGTAGACAGCACATTTTATTCTATCTGCCCCAGAAGTCCTTCTGATCTTCTGCACACATAGGTCATCAGCACTTCCGGGTGAAGTGGAAACTCCATACCATAGAGCTCCACAGTCCTTGAAGCACCCCCTGGTGGCACCCACAGCACCCAAAAGGGCTGAGGTAAAGAACTGCAAGTTCCATGATGCCCTGTGGGAATCCGGGGGCATCACTGCAACCCATGAGCGCTGCCTTTTAACATTCGGGGGGTGGCAGTGACCTAAAGATGCTGCCTTCCCCCTCCTTCCATGTCTTCCATGTCTTGGGCATCTTGGCCGGGTTGGGCTACCGGCCATTCCTCACACTGGATATAGACATAAAAAGCCATATCCTTAAAATCCATTTAGTTTTGGTCATTTATGATGAATGCATGATAAGAAACGCTTGCTTTTTTCTGTTCTTGTTTATCATTATCCATCTGCTTCGCATAGATTGCAGGTGCTTTCACCTCATAACCACATTGTTGCTATAATCACATTAAAGCAGATTCAAATTAACATGCATTTTTTACACGTTAATTTTTTTTCTGTTATAAACTATCATGTCATTTTTTTGCATCATTCTTCCACCTATTGATATTAAACATAAATCACAGTATTTGTATGTTGATTATTTTTTTCACTCAATGAAGCATTTTACATTTATTTGTTTATTGAACTTGCTTACTCCAGTTTTAGGAATATATAGAGTCAGTCACCGCTGCACACACTCATTCCTACCAGGCTAGCTTTGAGTTGCCAATTTGCCTACCACAAAGATCTTTCAGATGTGAGAAAGAAATCTGCATGCAGAAATGAGAAAAGTGCTTAAGTCAAACAAAGGACAACTGGGCTGTGATTCAAATCCATGACTCCAGGGTCGTGATGTAGCATCACTAGCTGTTGTGCTACCCTTCACTAAAGCATTTTACTACAGTATGCATATTAATCAGTTTAGCAAAACTCTGTTCTGTAAATTGAATATGAAAGAAGGGGGTTAAACAATGAATTATATGCAAACAGCAATGTAGAAAGATCAACGATATAGCACTTCATAGACAGAATATTAAGGTTAAAGGAATACTTTACCCAAAAATTATTTTTTATTAATGTGTTACCTATCCCATGTGGCTTGTAGTGATAAGTGAAAAACATTTTTAATCTCTTGTTTTCATGGAGAGTGAAGACAACAAACGTCTGGTAGAATGAGCGTCTTTGAAGACAAAAGCTTCACCACAGTCAATGATATAAAAATGATCATGAAAAAAATCTCACGTTACTCATGTCACATAATCCACAGTTCCAGTCATCAAGTCAAATGCATACAGTGGGAAAAATCCAAGAATTTTTTTTATTGTTTTATAGAGGAATCTCGTTCACATGCTGCCTTGTGCCCTGTGCTAGCTGGGATAGGCTCCAGCACTCCCCCACGACTCTGTTCAGGACTAAACAGGTTAGAAAATGACTGACTAACTGATCTTATGACAAGCACTGAAGTGTCAGAAGCAAAAAAAGAAAGAAGACCCACCATATTATTGTTCAAATGAAATTTCAATATCAAGGTTATGCATTGTTTCGTACAATTGTGCTACTGCTGTAAGAAATTACTTTTTTATCTGTTTTTCTTTTAGTATCTGTTAGCTTTTAGTACTTGTCTATCAAGAGCATTATCATGTCATGAGAAGAAAGAAAAAAGGAAATAAAAGCAAAGTACAAAAAGAAAATCCAGTCAGCCTGCAACAACTGGAAGTTTGAAGTATATGGCTGCTACCATTTCATAAATGAAAAATAATGGCGCCAAACAAGTAAATGTACCAGTATATAAATTGTTGTTGATCAAATAGTGACAGGGACAGCCCCCCAAATATTTAATGCTGACCCCTTGCATTAAAGGCTCTGTGGGTGTTAGTTCGTTATAGCGATAAGAGATTGTGGGAGACTCCGAGTATTGTGGAGTCAGAGTATATTTTTATCTCAGGTGGGCACATTGGTGCAGTGGTTGTCACTGCTGCCTCACAGCTCAAGTCAGATTTTTGGACTCAATAATTCGTCCAGCGTAGTTGGCAGACGATTCTCTGGTCCTCAAAGACTTTTCAAAGAGCACTGCACCATTATAATCAACTCAAAACTAGTTCAGTATCTCCTTCCACATTGGCTTCATTGCATTTCATCAAGTTCACCAAAATTCTCAAGTATTTCAGCATTTTCGACAAACTCAAGGAGAAGCAAATTTAGTGAGGTTCACAAATCACTACTCATTTACCTTCACACGTCGGCAGCCCCTTCTCTCTGCAGCTGCTAAGAATGTTTTTTTTTTGGTTTTCACAAAAGTAGCACATGGAAAATAAATACTCTTTATCTTTTACTAAGACTACAAGCTATTTATATTTAGGTACCTTCCTAAATATAAATATTTACCTCCATTATGATAGTAATGAAATTCTGTCAGGTCTTTGTTAAAATTAGGAATAAATGAAGTATAGTAAGTTGACGTCTTCTCAAAATTCTGAAGTGACACCAATAAAAAAAGCAATGTGAGTGAAACTATGTTTGTAAGTTACTCTCTAGCAAGATTCCAGGGTTAGCCAAACTGGATCAAAGTATTTGACAGAATCAGAGATTCTTAGACAAACATGTTTCATTTGGTGGAGATTTCACAATCAATAGTCTCATGATAATGAAATCCAAGGACTGATCTGAAGGACAAAGCGAGCTTGTCCATGACTAAGGAATCATCTTAGTAATGCACAGTGAGAGATTCTGAACACAAAGCAGATGATAACTCCTAAAGTTAAAAAAGTATTGTTTTAGACCTGTAGGTTCTCCAAGATAACTTAAGGCAACTGATAATTTCTCTCTAATTCTCAGATGTAACGAGCTACCATAATCTGTTCCTGTAATCAGGCATACATGACAATCATCAGTATACCGGTTAGCCATTATGGATGCAATGAGAATGGAAATAAAATGCTTATTGTAAACTGTTTAGTTAGCCAATAAAAGGTGTCATTTTGCTTCGCTTCTCATTGCAATTATCTGATTCACATATCAGTTTCTATTAAAACTACTTTGTAAAATCAATTGAGCATTTCCATATACAGAGGAAGTGGAAAGAAGATGTCCACTTAGAATACACGACAGAAATATTCAAACACCTTATCTCTCTATTATAATAAAAAAATCTTGGGACGAGACGTGACTTTTTGAGAGACTTTAAAATGAGATTCTTTCAAGTCACACCCTACTTACAACCATTTTCAAACAAGACCACGGTCATCTAACTTCTCAGTTGTGTGAATGCTTTTGGCAGACACACTTCCTGCGCTCTCGGCTCTTCTAAATTTTATCAGGACAATAATTTTATATGTTCTAGACACGTCAAAGACTAAGCGAAGAAGAAAGAGCAGGAACAAACATTTGAAAAAGTTGGGTAATTTATTAGAGATAAAGAAACTAAATTCACTCATGGGCAGTTATACATTGGGTTGTCATGATGTAAGTCCAAACATGGAATCAAAATTCAATGTGGTCTTGAAGAAATATTATTTCCAAATATTGTTTTAACTGAAGTTTTAAAATAAAAGTGAAAATAATGCAAATGTAACAATTCCCATGAAAATAACAATCTCTTTAAATTGTATATCCGGTTAACCAAACCCCGGGGTGGGCAAGCGAAGCGAGCAGGGGGAGAAGCCCCCTAGTATATAATAATTGATAATAATAATACATTTTATTTATATAGCACCTCAAAGCATTTCATATTTATATATGCTCAAAGCACTTCACAGAACTTAAGTAAGGACAACAGGGCATATACAACATTGGATACAGATAACATCCTCATGAAACACTAAATAAAGATAAACACATGATATACTGTACAAAGCATTGAAATAGAATAAGAACAATTAACCAGAATAAAATGCAAAGTACAAATACTACAAGACTACCATGAACAAATTACATCCCGAGGAGGTGGACAAAAAGGATAAATTGATAGATAGATCAGAATGTCAGGACAAGTTAAATGCCTTCCAGAACAAATGAGTTTTAAGTTTTTTTTTTTTTAAGAATGAATTGAGTCATCTGATCTTATTAATTTATGGAGGTTGTTTCAAAGTTTGGGTGATATAAAACTGAAGTTTCTGCCATCTGTAACGCACAGGTAAGTTTAGGGCACAGTAGTCAATGCGTGATGTAATAAAAGGAGAGGAACAGGCAAACACAGGATATGTTTTGATTCTTATATGAAAGATAAAAATTTATTCATTAAGCATAAATAGCATATATTAGCATTAATAGCCATAAAAGTAATTAACAGCTTCTAAAGCATTAGATTTAGCTTAATTTAGACATGACAAGCTAATAAGATATGACAAACAAATAGTTCAAAAAAGACATTAGTTAAGGCTTGAAGGAAAATTACCAGTATTAGGAAAGGAAGGATAGAACAGGAAAAGAATGACGTACAGAAACTATCCGAGGACAGGATAAGGGGGAATGAGAACACCTATTGCTTGAAGGCCAGAAAACAAGGAATGATACCAGTAACAAAATGCAGGAAAAATGGTCACGATAGACATGTGAGAAACCAGCTGGAATAGTAAGTCAGCAGAAACAGCAAAGGCATTAATGCAAGGTCAAGATGATGTCATGTAGCAAAACTACTATGTACTAACATAAATAAATATAGAGAAATATATAAGCATTAGCCTTAGTGTAGATATTAATGCAAGTAAGGCCTGCCAAACAAATGATTAAATAAATAAATAAATAAAAGCACATACCATATTTCTTTTTTTAATTAAAGCTTAGCTTTAGACCACCATTATAAAATAGTTTGAAAGGCCTAGGAAAGGAAATGACACAAGGAAGCCCAAAAATGGAAAAAGGAAACATCTGCCCGGCCGAAGACCAATCAAAAATAAGCAAAACAGAAACTAGAGAAGAACAATGGCCAGTAAGGACAAGTGCAGAATTAGCTAATTGAGCGAGGTCGGAGTGATAAGAAATGACTATATAAGTTTTGAGTCCTGAACCGTTCAGGGCTCAGCTCAATTTGGCCGTATTGGGTTGAGTCCGTGTTATTATTATTGTTATTTTATTGCAATAAAACTATAGACTTTGTTTGCCTATCCTCTGAGTCCTAATAGCCTTCATTTCAGGTAAAAAGCCTTGTGGTGACAATTTTTCACCATGGCACTTAATGTTGTAAATGTGGGTAGAATAAGAAAGGGAGGAATCAAAAATGACACCAAGATTCCTAACTGAAGAAGAAGGTCTGATGATATTGTTACTAAGAGTGATTGAGAAGGAGTTCATTTTCTTAAACTGAGCTTTAATGCCAACTAGCATGACATCAGTTTTTTTGCAGTTTAGTTTTAAAGAGTTACAGTATATTCCATCCAGGTTTTAATTTCACTGAGGCAAGTTCTGAGCTGAGTAAACTGTGATGAACTTTCACTTTTAACACAGCAATAGATCTGAGTGTCATCTGCATAAAAAGGGCAATCCAGTCCAAAGCTATGAATAATGTGGCCAAGGGGAAGCATGTAGATACAGAACACCAGGGGTTTGAGCACAGTGTCTTGGGGAACTTGTGTAACTGGCGCTGAGCTGGACCTACTGCTGCCAAGACTAACAAACTGTTGCATATCACTCATATAGGATTTAAACCACAGGAAGGCATTGCCAGAGATAATAATAATAATTTTTGACATTTATATAGTGTTTTTTTTCGCTACTTTACACAGTGAGTGGGGAGCCACTTGAACCACCACTAATGTGTAGCATCCACCTGGATGATGCAACGGCAGCCATTTTGTGCCAGAGTGTTAACCACACATGAGCTGTTTGCTGGTGAAGTGGTGAGAGAGATAGCCAATTAAAAACAGGGGATGATTAGGTGGCCAGAATGACTAGGCCATGGAGGTAGTGGCGTAGCTAGGGGTGGGTGGAGGGGGCGGTCCACCCTGGGCGGCACATTTGTGGGGGTGGCATTATTGACCAAAAGGCTCAGTACAATTTGTGTGTAAGCAGCAGGGTTCGGAAAAATATCACGTATGAATGAAAAAAGTAAAATTCTCAGATTTTTATCCACAAATGCTTCAAAAATAATTTTCAGACTGTCCTCCTGTGACAGCATCAGACACAGCAGTTGAAATTTATGAGGTAATAAAAATAAACAAACATTACACCGATAATAATTTCTAGGAAGATAAACAATTAATTTTCAATTTATAATTTCATTTTGTTATCAGTCCGAATGCGTTCTTGATCTGCGCAGAAAACATCCCCACCTATCACTTGTACACTACACTGGTTCTGGTTTTCGCAGCGTAATTATATTAAACTAATAATTAGAACACGGCTTATCAGTGCGTCTATACTATATTCTTGTCTAGTTTATGCTTATAAATAATTATATGTAAAAATTATTGGTGTTTCTCTATATATGAATAAATGTATGTAAAAATTATTGCTGTTTCTCTATATATTAATAAATCAATGCAAAATGTATCTTAATTTTTCTCTATACATCATTTTAATTTTCTATTTAAATAGGTTAACATATTCACATATGTTGGAGGACAGCAAATTGAAGCACCGCCCCGGGCGGCACGAACTCCAGCTACACCACTGCATGGAGGGCAATTTAGCTAGGACATCGGGGTACACTCTACTCTTTATGACAGATGTCCATAGACCCTTAATGACCACAGAGAGTCAGGTCCTTGATTTTACATGTGATCTGAAGGATGGTGCCATTTTTTACAGCACATTGTCCCTGTCACTGCACTGGAACATTGAGATCTACATTCAGAGTCATCAGCAAATCATTAAATCATCCAAAATAGAGCAGTTTCATGATGTGCAACATTCTGAAACCAGACTGAAAGGTTTTATGAGAAAGAACACAGACATCTGTGAAGTATTGGGGCACCCGTAGGGAACCCCCATGTAATTCAAAGAAAATGTGGGTTATAAATGTGTTACAGGAAAAGAAAAATGTTGCAGATGTGAGTCTCCAAATAGACCACTCAAGATGGCGTAGCTTCTATTGATAAGGACTTTGAGCAGGAAGAGGCAGGTCCAGGCAGGTGGACACCAGAAGTGACATCAAGTGTGGTAAAGCTGTCAGTCTTCTACTCTGCAAAGGGAGGAAGATGTAAGGTGTTAGTCAACAGCGCCTTCTTGTGTTTCGCTGGGAAATGACCATTATCCAGGCCTTTAAGTTGGCCTCAGTGCACACACGTTACAGTTTCCATCAGGTTATTACAAGATAAGTAACTGGTGAGTTGGTAGGTCACAACACACTTGACAGAATAGGTAAGTGACAGGCTGAACATTGCTCAGATTGTCAGCATTAAAATCAGACTTTTTAATATTGGAGTTACAAAAGCTATTGTCAATGTTTCTGGGCCAGAGTCAAGATTATGGCATGAAGGCAGGATTTGATAAGTGTGGGGGAGATGGGGTCCAGGGTTCAAGAAGTAGGCCTCATCCTACAGTACAGTAAATAAACTGGTAAAAGCGTAAAAAAGGGACTGGAAGGAGAGGGAAGACAGGGAAAAGTATAAAAGGAGGATGAACGTTTGATTTTATCATAGAAAAAGAGAAGGAATTTCGGGCTAGATGCAGATTGAAGCAGTTTATTAAATATTGAGAACGAAACCCTTGGCTTATTATGGTCACTCTCTTTTATTGTGCCATAGTGTGCATTCCTGGCTGCAATTTGTGCAACTCTCTAAGCCCTTTGATGGCTAAAGAAAGCCTGGGCGTGCACAGTGAGGCCAGTCTGACATGAATCTGAAGGCTTCAGGCAGCTTCTTTCATAGATCGTAATTCAGAATGATGCCATGGAGCTGAACATTTGAAGCAAACCTCCTTGTGCTTTAAAGGAGATGTTTTATTTAGGGCTAATTTATAGTGATCAAGAAGACTATCTAATGTAGATGGAATAGGGGAAGGCAGAGAAAGATCAGGATCCTACAATGATAGAGGGACAGATATTGAAAGAAATTTGACATTTACAGAGTCGTTGAGACCGTGAAAAGCAATTGCTTTATGGCCAGAGAGGCCCAAATAAGTGCGGTAAGTGTTGCCACCAGATAAGCCAAATTGTACAGACCTGATCTAATATGTGACAACCAACATACTACACCAAGTCAAAATAGTCAAAACAAAATTAAGAAAGCACATAGCCTACTTACAATATTATTTGGTTTATGCCATAAATACCAATACATCAAATACCAACTCTTACTTTTTCCTTCTTAGTTTTGCCAGCATTCCACTGACAGCTGAATACTTTGCACTTAATGAACCAGATGTTGAGTACAGCCTTTTATGGTCTTAAGTGGGAGATCATCGTGGTCACTGCCAAAAAAGCTTTTAAAACTATTGTCCATTGGGTAACCAAAAGTTGGAAACTATTGAGAGGAAATAAGAAGAAAGAGGTCAATTGGTCTAGGTCACTGGCAACTACAAATGGAGAACGTTAAATGATACTTCATTCTCTTGAAAAGGAAATGAAGAGTGACTTCCAATACTTGACTGAGAGTACACTCAAATTCAGAAGAAAACACTCAAAGAACACTTACTGTATAGGAGCTCAAGCCCAAAAGTAAAACAGAAGTTTCCCCATTACTGTGGCTTCAGGCCCGGGCCCCCTTCATTTTTTTCAAAATCTGTTATCTTTTATTTGGCCTCACCAGCGACACTATTTTTTTTTTGTTCTTTATTTCTTCTTGTATTAAGTTTATTTTTCAGTTTTCGCATACCCCTTGGGGTCAGCCATTGTACAGCGCCCCTGGAGCAATTACAGGTTAAGGGTCTTGCTGAAAGGCCCAGCAGAGTAGGATCTCTTTTGGCAGTGTTGGGGATTCGAACCGGCAACCTTCTGGATACCAGCGCAGATCCTTAGCCTCAGAGCCACCACTCTGCCCTATTTGTGTATGTATTCTTTAGATTATAACATTTTGCAGCTATATTTAAAAACGCATGTAACACATTGCATTTACTGAAAAAGACCTTCACTAAAAGGGACAAAGATTCCTTGATGGTCTTATTTTTTCCATTTTAGTGATACTTCTTTAATTCATATCAGTCTGTGCAAGCAAGCACATTCAGTGAATTCACCAAGTATTCAGACAACTTAATTTTCTGCACTTTATTGTGTTTTGTTTTAAATGACTATTTTTTTGCCCATTAATCTACACTCAGTAACCTATATTCACAAAGTGAAAACATGTTTTCAGAAAGATTTATTAAAATATCAAAAACTGAAATCTTAATTCATGGAAGTTTTCAGACCCTTAATTCAGTACTTAGTATAAGCCCCTTTGGTAACAGTTACAGCTTTGAGTCTTCTTGGGGTAGGTCTGTACAAGCTTTGCACACCTGGATTTGGGCAGTTTTTGCCTTTCTTCTTGGCAGATCCCTTAAAGCTCGATTTAATTAGAGGGAAAGTGTCTGTAAATTGCCACATTCAGGTGTCTCCACAAGATGTGCTATGGGTTTTAAGTTTGGGCTTTGGCTGGATCACTCAAGGAGAGTCAGAGATTGGTACTGAAGCCACTCCAGTGTTGTCTCAGCTGTATGATTCAGGTCATTGTTGTGCTGAATGTTGAAGCGTCACCCTGGTCTGAGGACGTGTGCACTCTAGAGCAGGTTTTCTTCAAGGATTTACCTTTTTTTGGCTGCTTTTATCCTTCCTTCAATTTTGACCAGTCTCCCTGCCTGTGCTGCTGAGAAGCACCTCCATAGCATGATGCTGCCACCACCATGCTTCACTGTAGAGATGGTATTAGGTAGGTAATGAGCAGTGTATGGTCTTCACCAGACGTAGTGCTTGGAGTTCTGCCCAAAGAGTTCAGTTTTTGTCTCATGAGACCAGAGAATCTTTATCTAAAAGTGCTCAGAGGCTTTTAAATGCCGTTTCGCAAACTCCAAGTCGGAATTTGCCATAAACACATATTTGATGGAGTGCTGCAGCCTTCCTGCAGGTTTTCCCATCTCAGCAGAGGTCTTGTGAAGCTCTGTTAGAGTGACCATTTGGGTTCTTGGTCGGCTCACTGACAAAGGTCCTTCTTGCCCAATTGCCAACTCTAGGAAGATTCCTGATGCTTCCATACCGCTTCCATTTCACAATTATTGAGGTCACTGTGCTCTTGGAAACACTCAAAGCTTTAGAAATGTTTTAACCCCTTGCCCTGATTTATTTTGCACTACAGTTTTATTGTGGGGGTCTACAGAGAGCTACAGAGTGCTCCTTGTATTTCCTGGCTTGATTTTTGTTTTGGCATGCAGTGTGAATTGCTTTGACTTTATATCCACAGGTGTGTGCCTTTCGAAATGATGTCCTATCAAGTCAGTTTGGCAGAGATGGACACCACCAATCAAGTGCTAGATGCAGTTCATGGGTAATTAAAGGAAACAGGATGCACCCGACCACAATCTACAGTGCCACAGCAAAGGGTCTGAATGCTTATATGAATGACAGATTTCAATTTTTATTTGGATACTTTCTGAATCCACTTTATACTTGTCAGCAGTGCATTTCTTAACCTGCACTAAAACATTTTTTATTATATGAATAACTCAGTGAACGGAGATCAAAGTGATGCTATCCTCAGTGAGCATAAATATTCATATGTAAGAGAGAAATAAATATTCTAAATATTTTTATATCATAATATATACATATTTTTATATCATAATAATAACTTGAGATAGGTTAGAAGAAAACATTTTCATGGTAACAAGGTTTTGACCACAAACAGAAATGAAATAAGATGAATAAATTTTGCTCATAATATAAAATTTTGAAATGAAACATAAGCTTTTCACAGACCCTAGAACATACAGACGTCAATTAAGACAGAGCAGTTTATGTCTGTATAGTGTTCTACATGTTTGAAAGCTAAAGAAATATAAATCCATTCATCTGTTTATCCATTGACATGCATGTGCGCATAGGGCAGAGTTTTAGGGCCCTGGTGATGGTACTCTACTGCTCCAGGGGTTGGCACTCTATGATAACGCCTTCTCTTTCTCTTCCTTAGCAGACAAGAAGATTGAAGGCTTTTCCACCACTGATGTCGCTTTCAGGGTCCATCCAACTGGACCCACTTCTTCCTGTCGGAAACGGTCTTAACCCGAAGAGCCATCATCTTTGGTAGTCATATGTGAAAAGTTGCAACATAACGCTCCACCTGAAATTAATTATATGTGGTTTGCCTATGAGTGCCCCAAAGCTTCTCACTGTCTTTGCTTTGTTATTACACCATCATGGAACCTACTTAATTCAGTTCAGGGTTGTATGATCTGAAGCTTATTCTGGCAAATTAGGCACAGGGAAGGAATCAGCGGTTTGTGGCATCTGTCCATTGCACTGGGTGGGCTTAAAGTTATCCGTTAACCTAACACACCTGTCTTTAGGATGGGTGATGGAGAAAAACCAGGGTACCTAAAGGAAAAATCCCGACAGACATAGTGAAAATGTGCAAACTGCACACAGACGATAGCCATGCTGGAAATCAAACCTGGAGCTGCGAAGTGTTAGCATTTTCTACTGCTTCAGTATGCAGCCTTGGCCCTTCAAACACAAAATAAACATTGTAATTCTATATATGTTTGCTGTCATTGTAATCATGTGTTTGTCCCCTGGAAGTTGTTTTGTAATATTTGTGTCAACACTACTTGAGTTGCAAGTAATGAAGTGTTTTCATGATAAAAGTTTTTTCTAGGGTTTTTAGTCATACAGTGCTGATTTTGGGGTCAAAGCTTTCAAAAATATTAATATTATGACAAAAATAATAAATAAGTTCACAATCCATCACAGCAGTGACAACAAATGTGAAAATAGTGCAGCAGCGTACACACAACGAGTGACGTGTGAATCAAACTGGTTCATCTGAACTATGTGACAAGCTTTTGACGTGATACATGATAGTTAAGCTGTCACTGACTAAAGAATAGTTTGGATGCAAATTTTCTCATTTTAGTTTACAATAAAGCATTAGGTTTCAACAGGGGTTCAATTTAAAATCATTAAGCAACATGTTATGCTATGAGATTCGATCATTTTGTATAGATAGATAGATAGATAGTATATGTAGTATCAATGTAAACATACTGTACATATAAATACTAGACTTAATGATGCATATACTGTATTAACCACATAACAAATAAGGCTGCTTACAACTGTGGTATAGCGGGTCCATGGCTCAAAATAAAAGGCCAGTTTTAAATAAATAATTGCTGCACTTGCGGCTTACAGAGGGGGCGTGGTAGTGTGGTCGGAGACGATTCTCTGATGCCATGTGGTGCGGGCGTTTCCTCGCTTATGTGCACAGGTGAGGAATCGTCCACATCCATAATTGTTGCAGGGAACTGCTAATCACCACACCTGTGCCACGTCCCCAAATATAGTGGGAGTGCGAGTGAGGAGGGGGTAGAAAAAGATCGAAAAAGTGAATGGAGGTTAGTGGAAGAAGAAGAGAAAGCTTGAAGCTGAAAGCCAGTGCGAGAGAGTAAGCGAGCGTGCGAGGGCAGACTTGCTGATAAGAGCAGGAGGCCGCAAGGAAGAGCCCCTCAGGAGTGTTAGGCCGACACTTGGGGGCAGCAAGTAGTGGTTGCTCCTGCCGAGTGCTTGTGAGGAGCAGGAGTGACTGGAAGGTGGTTGGCTCGCCGCATAAGGCCGCAGAAGGCAGCGAGCCTCAGTGTGAGCGGCCTGGTCGCTGGGGAACCCAAGTTTCGGTCTGGTGAGAGCTGAACGAAGCCAAGGATCGGGAAGCTACCAGACCAGCAGAGAAAGAAGGCCTGCTACAGGTAGGACGTTTCCCCTGGTGCATGGCCTGGATGGGAGAAGCAGGGGAGGCGCCAGCAGAAGAAGGCACCGGGTCTTGCTTTTAAAGGACTGCTTTCTGCTATTGTTTAAACCTCAGTTTTTTAAAGGATTTATTCATTGGATTTTAACCTCCACATTTCCACGTGTTTTAATGGATTATTTATTTAATGATGTTTTGCAGCACTGCACTTTATTTGGACACTTTTTTTTGGTTTTGATGTTTTTAAATAAAAGCACTTTGCACCTTTCCCCTGGCTTTCCTTTGGTGTCCTCATTGTCCAGCTCATCCGGTTACATTACTGACGGTGTCGGGTTCAAGAGGCTCCCTAAAGGGAAGTGGGAGCCATGGAGCAGGACCCGCATTGTCACAACAACCAATCAAATAATTTTCTAATCCTTGTGTTTGTATTAATATGTTTATATGTTGTCACACATGTGCATATCAGGAGCATCCATCTGACAATTCAAAGGTGAGGACTCACAAACGTTTTGACCTGCCGCCCAAATGATGGAGCCTGCAGGCAGGATTGCCAGGTCCTGAACAAATTTGCATTCCAAGAACAGCTCAAAAACCACTTAGCGTTGCCAGAAAATAGCCCAATGCCTGACGTAAACGAACTGATGCACCCTCAGAGGTTCAAGAGCAATAAAATACATATAAAGGTCCAAAGAGCAGGGGAGGGTGACAAGCATGTTAATAGAGTAGAGGAGTGCATTTGAAAAATCACCCAAAATACCATGTTGTATTTAAAAAAAAAGGCTAACAAATGCAACTTTTTTTCCCAGAGACACCAATCAAGAATAACTCAGTTGGGCTGGAAAGTCACTTCTGTGACAATCAAGAAGGTCCTGCCTCTTCCTCCCATGGGATATTTTTAAAGTAAAAACATGGGAAATCAGCATTAATTCATAAACCAAATAACAGAGAGCATGAAACTCCGAGGGAAAGCTTAAGAAGAGGCAGAACTGGATGAGCAATGTTTGCAATTCCCTGTTGTTTGTTGGACTTTTCTTTCCTTGTTTTCATTATTTACCATATTAAACAGGTTAAAGGCTACTCCCCAACCCTTCAACTCAAATCAAATTCTATTTGTCATATACAAATTATACATACGGTACAATATGTAGTGAAATTCCTAGTTGCTTATCTCCTGTGCCTTGACATGAATATAAATGGGCAATAACAATACATAAAAATATTTAACAGAATTATAATATGCAATAAATAATAAAGAATTATAATAACAAAATAGAGCAGATGGACTCTTAAAGACACGGCGTGTATCTCCGAACTGGGTGTACAAATCATCCTTACACAAAATTTCATTTTTATTATGAATCATCTATCTGTATTTTTACATATTGGCATAATAAAAGCAGAAACTGGAAAATACCAACATGATCATGTGAGACGATTAATTGGAAAGAAATTCTGTATCCTTCCCCTCCCTCTGTGGACTGATTTGAAGACTCCAGGCTTATATCATTACTACCAACTGTTTAAAAAGAGACTGGCATTGCTAGACAGAGCAAAGTTTGTTCCTTTCATGACAGCACAGCATCGACATATTAACAGTTGTGTTGATCTGCCATCTCTCACAGTTGGACTACAACTGATCGCTTCAGTTTCACAGTTATGGGTTATAGAACTACATTATATAGCAACTGTAGCTGATTTTCTCACCATTTCATTTTGTCAATGTAAAACTAACAAAAAGTGCTCTTTCATTTTTTGATCCTTTGTTTCTTCCTATGACCGACTATAAAGCTCAGGAAATTTAATTTCTAGCCTGAAATCCAATTATGCTGTATTGCTTTCTGTAGCTGGTAGTCTTATTCATTTTTTTTTACATTTTTTATTTTTTACACATCCCAGCTGATTTTGATTGACTGTTCTGAACATGTGCAGTGACTATGTAGTGAATTATTTAGCTATTTAAACTTTTTCCAAGAACACTGTTTCTATCTCACAAGTAATTCCATGATTTAAAGTTAAAATATAAACATCTTATAGTTTTCTATTTTTTGAAGCCATTTGATTAATGTACTCATTTAATTACCACTGTATGATTAAGTGTAGATGTGTATGAAATGATCAATTGTTATAATGTTGAGTATTGTTAGGTACTAGTGCTACCAATTTATAACAAGAGACAGGCCATGATTTCTGTGAACCACTATTAGAATAAGTATGTTCCAAAAATATATGGATCACTGGCATGAGAAGTGTTCATTTACTGTATTTATACTGAAGTCTATTTGAACGGAGTGGAGTGGTGACTCTGAGGCTAGGGATTTGCACTGGTAATCGGAAGGTTGCCAGTTTGAATCCTGTAAACACCAAAACTGACTCTACTCCGTTGGGCCCTTGAGCAAGGCCCTTAACCTGCAATTGCTCCATCCTGGGTATAACGTTAACCTGCATCCAGCCCTGCATGTAGGCCCTCCAACCTGCAGGGAAAAACCCTGGGGGTTGGTGGCAGAATTGGCACTCCAGCCACCATAAAAAAACCTCACAGTGTTCCATTCCATCTAAACTAGTGTTGTGCTGAGGTGTCACCTATTGCATAGCTGCACTCAGGTCCTGAGTTAGTTTGTCATGTGGTAGGTGCGGCAATGTGCTGTATCAGGACGTGCTCCTTACCTCTCCTCTATTTGAATGATTATACTGTATACATGTGAGTATAATACAATGCAGTGCAATTTATTTTTTGTATACTGCTCTACACTGAATGCAGGCACAGAATGCTGTGAACAATTCCTAGTTACAACACCTGGTATTCATATAAAGGCAGATTTGTCAAAACACACAAAGAACAAGGTATAAACTGATTAAACATAAATGAAAAACAACTTTAATTAATTAAGAAACTGTGGCCAGTTGACAACAGTGGAGATTGAATTTGTAAAAGAGAAAATCAAAAGTTAAAATCATAGTCCTGGAGACCTCAGCCAGCTGGTCACCTACTCCCTCCTGGTTCTTCTACAGTGGAATCTGTGCTGGGTGTCCAATCTGATGAAATAATCTTTCCATCCAATGATTCCAACATTCCTTTTTCTGAGATGACTATTCTATATGCAGGAGAGCAGCATGGCAGAAGAGTAGTGGCACCAAGTTCCACATCCAGATACAGAGAAAAGAAATAGAATAGGTGAGGGTTAGTAACGGTTTAAAAATATTGTGGTACTTATATTTCCATACAAATATCTAACAAACAGAAATGCAGTATGCACAGATAATCCGCAGCTCTAGTCAGGGTATGCTAAACTAAAGCAATGAGTCTTCAGACTGGATTTAAAAGCTGAGACTGAAGGGTCATCTCTGGTATTATCAGGCAGATGATTCCACAGCTTCTGGGCCCTGTAACGCAAAACCCAAACTCTCATTGATATTTTATTAATCCTTGGAATTCTAAGACATGTGACTGATGATACAACTGTTTAAGAAAAAAAATGCTGTATTTTACATGTTTAGGTGTTGAAGTCAAAAGGGAGTGAACATTAGCGACAAACTGGGAGCATGAGTTGATAAAGGAAACGGTGTTACGGCAAATGGTATGCAGACTGCATTTGGGAAATCAATCATTGGATGACAGATAATTTTTTATAACTCAATCCTGATAAAACAGAAATCTTATTAGTGGGTACCAAATCTGTCCTATCTACCCTTCGTGGGCTAAAAATGGACATTGATGGGATCCTGGTCCAACCCTCAGCATCAGTCCGTAATTTAGGTGTCATCGTTGATCAGCTTCTTACTTTTCAATCACACATTAGCTCAATAGTACAGACAGCCCTTTTTCATCTTTGCAACATTTCTCATCTGTATTCTTTCCTCAGTGTGAAAGATACTGAAACACTCATTCAAGCTCTTATCACTACCCATCTGGACTATTGCAATGCTTTGTTTTATGGCCTCCCGACTAAATATATCAATAGATTACAGTATGTTCAGAATTCTGCTGCTCGTTTACTTACAACACACTAAAAAATCTGTTCACATCACTCCTGTCCTCTATGATTTACATTGGTTACCAGTTTCTTCAAGAATCAAATATAAAATTATTCTTCTCACCTTTAAAGCCCTTCATGGGTTAGCTCCTCATTATCTGTAAGGAGCTGCTGCTTCCTTACACTCCTGCCCGTGCATTAAGATCATCGGACGCTAAGTTACTCATTGTACCTAAATACAGGTTAGTAGCTATGGGTGGCAGAGCTTTCAGAGTGATAGCCCCTAAAATTTGGAATTCTCTCCCTCTCAGCCTTCGTAAGGAAAAATCTATTATTAATTTCAAACTTCTGTTAAAAACACATCTTTTCAATGAGTACTATTCTTTTTCTTATATGTAATTTCTACTATCTTGTTAATGTATTGAATTGTAAAGTATCCTTGAGTGTATGAAAGGCGCTACATAAGTAAAACAGTTATTATTATTATTATTATTACTTGCTGCCTGGTGTACCTTTCGAGATGTGCACTAACTTTTATAGAACAGCATGTGACAGCAAAGAGATACTGTAACACTGCAAGAATAATATGACTATAGTCCAGTTAATTAATTTGATACATAAAGTCACAAATGTTGTTATAAGGTAAAATGCAACACACCTGAATGTGCACGATGTTCAAACTGTAAGTGGAAACTTTGCAAGATCTCATTCAGAAGGAGACTACTAAAATGTTGCATTTTCGGAAATTCTTTACCAAGCTGATATGACTTTAAATATACAGTCCTACATTGCAACTCACAAAGTGATTCTCATTTTCATTTCTGAGTAAGCCTGTAAAATCAAACAGCATTGTTACAACATTTTAATTCAATTTTATTGAATGTATTCTGACCAGATTTGTTTTGATTCACAATAGGACGGAAATGAGATTAGATGTCCTCGAAAGGAAAATATTAATTCAGTTTAATTTTTGTCAAGTTCTCAAGGGAGCAAAAAACAACCAAAAAAGCAAAAAAAAAGCATGCATTTGACATTATTGCATAAATAAAGAAATCCCAATAAAAGCAGTCTGATTGATAATGCTGGCTCTGTTGTTTTTGATTGGTTGATTCGAGAGGCTTTTAAAATATTTCAAATCTCCAGGACATTTTTATTTATTTTGGTGCACAGAGTACCAATGAGCCTCAAGTGGCATCAAACATGCTGAGTAAATGACCTTTTCCAACATTTACACAAAGCTTCTCAGTTTAAAAGAAAGGGCCTTATATTTAAAGTAACCTTCACTGGAGCCCTAGCTATTCTATAAAGCTGGAGTCTGTAAGTCGCCCCTTGTGAAATACCAAAAGGCCAGTTATTTGAAACCTTGGATATGATATTTAGCTAACTGTTAATATGGTCCCATTTTTCAGGCTCCATCATGTAATACAGATTGCGCAAAACTGAAAAATACATTTTGTCAATTGACCATTTACTGTCTATGGTTATTCTACATGAGATCACCAGCAGTGATAGTTAAATAAAAGTGATTTCATTAAAAGTAGTCTGAGTTTAGTAAGTACATCTGTGCTTTGTTTGTGCTACTGTTCATCCATTTCACCTGATTCAAAAGGTGCATCGAACTGCTTGAAAGGTAAAATGCACTCTGCATAGAGCTTAATTACCTCATTTCTGTTTAAAGGAGTTCAATGACAATGATTTTCAACTAAAAATAAGGTTATCTTCTTATAGTTTTCTTTTTATGATGGAGCCAATAAATAAAAAAACATAATTGCAATGAATACTACATATGTGAACGACCTAGCTTCAAATTAGGGCCTGTGTGAAATTTCCTCCAACTTCCCAAAAATATGTGGATTAGATTAGCTGGCAACTTCAAGTTCTTGTGGGTGAGGCATTGGGCCAGTCCAGGGCTGCTTCCTGCCTTCCACCTGATGCTGCAAAGAAAGGCCCTGACATCCCCCCCCAACCAAATTTGGATTAAGATTTAAGAATGACATGTTTGTGTTTGATCCAAAGCCATAGCCAAAAAGCCCTGGGTTACACGTGCAAATTGTTCAGTCGGATGCACTGATTTTTGCTGGTGGCTACTACATCCACCTTTTATGTAACTCATTTTTAATTGAATGGTCAGTTCCTAGTATTTTACCCGTTAAAACATTCTATATAATTGTATTGGTTATAACAAGAGCATGTCACTTTCCAGTAAACGTTTATTCTTTACCTAAATTTTCAATTCATTTTTCACCCCACTGACAAAGGCCTGTACAGTACACATTCAAAAGTATTAATCTGTCCTTTATTTGTATTTATTTCTCATTTAGGTATGAATACCAGCTGCTTTGGATGCAACCTAGGTACCAACCCTTCATTACTTTTTGGTCTTTTACTTGCTGTCTTAAACCTAATAGATAGATAGATAGATAGATAGATAGATAGATAGATAGATAGATAGATAGATAGATAGATAGATAGATAGATAGATAGATAGATAGATAGATACTTTATTAATCCCAATGGGAAATTCAAATATAACCTTTATGGATAATGGAAGAGAAAGAGAGCAGGGAGGGTGAACATAGACAATGGTTGGGCTGGGAGGTCAAAGCCAGTCTACTGGAGCCATGCTAATAGCTGTGTCACTCATCGTAATTTCATACTTATATGCAATACAATTCAAATATTTGGAATCACCCAGAACTTTTCATGTTTTAGATAGAAATTAATACTTTTTCTTATTAAAATACAATTACAATGATTTAAAGACACAGCCAAGACATTTAACTTGTGCTGCTAATGGTTATTACTGTCTGAAATGACTGATATTTAATTTATTAGTCACCAGTCATGTTATAGTGCTAATTAGTTATTAGAGAAACCTTTGTCATTGTATTAGCACTCCTGAAACCCATCAGTCCGTTAATTATCTTTCCTTGGGTTGCATGCTACTGGTGTTCCTAAAGTTTAGTATTGGTTTCAAAAATGGCCAAAACGAAACAGCTTTCTCAAGAAACATGTCAGTTTTTTTTGCAGAATGAAGGTTATTCCATGTGACAGATTTCTAAGAAACTAAAGATCTTATACAAAGATGCACTACAAAGATATAACCAACAGCCATACAGCATGCACTTCAGAACAAGTTATCCACTTAAGCTAAGCGTGTCTGGCCCCAGCCAGTACTTGGATGGGAGAACATCTATGAACAGTTGGGTTTTGGTGTTAGAAATGGTGTTGGTGAGCCCAGCAGGGAACACTTATCCTCTGGTCTTTGTGTGGATTCAATTGCCCCAGTGCAATGCAGGGAACACTTCTTCTTCCTCCACATTGTTTCCCACTTCTATGTGTGGTCGATGGACTTGATCAGCCTTCTCCATACAGCTCAGTCCTTCACCTCCTCCTCAATCAAACCCATTTGATTCAGATCAAAATTCTTTTACGTTTTCCATCCACCTCCACTTTAGCGTCACTCACTTACTCTTCCCCGGTATTTTCATTGTAATCACTCTTTTGCCCACATATTCATTGTCTCAACAATGTGCTGTAAAAATTGGCACAATACTTCAGATGAGACGCAAAACCAAGGTCCTGACTGTCAGTGGTCATAAAAGATTCCTGGACATCCTTTGAAAAGAGTAGGGTGTATCCCGATGTCTAGGCTAAATTGTCCACCACAGTCTTGTCATCCTCTGTTTCTTTATTGGTTAACTATCTCTGTCACAGCTTCACCACCTAATAGCTAATGTGTGGTGGGCCTATTGGTGCAAAATGGAGGCTGCACAATGGTGAAGGCAGCACAATGGTGGAGGTTGAAGTGGCTCTCCACTTTCTATGTAAAGCAGTTTGAGTTGAGTGAAAAGCGCTATATAAATGCAAAAATTAATTATTAATTAGTAAAAGAAGGGACTGGCCCAGATGTACAATTGCACAGGAGGAGAAAGGACATCAGAGTGTGTAGTTTGAGAAACAAATGCCGTACAGGTGCAGAGCTGTCTTCTTCCAAAATACACACCAAATCTCAGTGACATCTGCAACGCAGAAAAGACAGTAGTAGGATTCTGATCATAATATACTTTTTCAGTCATCTCCTGCCCAATATCTGTGTTCTTTTGTCATTTAGCATTTTCTTTATTTTCAACAGTTTCAGGTTTGGCTTTTGCTTTGAAGCTCTGACATTATTTCAGAATCGTCTTTTTACTGGTCTTTGGCTTGTATGTAAGAAAGAAGCCAATCATTTCAAGCAGCAACACTAGTAGTTATTTTAATAAAATAGGCATAGATCTCTATCACAGACATGAAACTCTGTGGCTGAACATTTGAAAGTTAGCGTGTGCCAAATGAACTGATCAGATTCTGATACATAGGCGCCTTCACAAATATCATGATAGAAAGAGACCCATCATTTTAAAGTGAAATATTAATAAAAAAATGCTTGTCATGTTCATTTAAAAAAAACATTTGACCATGGCAATCTTGAAATCATTTTTAATAGCAATACTTCACTGCATTCATTAAAACCAAAAAGAGCTCTTTTCAGCAGAGCTATGAGTTGCTTTCTGAAGGTTCCTTAATTTGACAAAAATGAGAATCCAAAGCAAGAAGAATTTGTATTCATACATTTAATGAAGGCTCAGCGTTAGCAGAGGCTAATCAAGTCTTCAGAGTGACCCTTTACCGTGAAAGCAGCACCCTTGACTCTTGCATTAAAAAAAAAAATGAACAAGAAGTTGATTTATTCAAGAAGCACAACACACACTTATTGGACTTGCAAATTGCTTGCTTTAATAAAATCTGAAATGAAATGATTAAGCTTTTAAACATACTGCCTTACAATACATATGAGTATAAATGGAATATATATATGTATTATGTATGTGTGTGCGCGCGCGCATATGTATGTATATAATAAATATACATATAAATATATTTGTATAACATTGCAGTGCTAAATATTCATAATGTTGTTTGCATTTTTGAAAAAAGACAGAAAACAGACTCAAAATCATATTTAGACTGCTGTTCATCCTTAATGGTACTACTTTTATATGCATATTTATTTATAAAAACATGATGCGGGCAGAATCAGGCCAAGGACCTATGAAACTGAGCCTGAGTTATGTTATTATTGTTGGACCCACTGCTGAATGTTTGGTTGCTGACACAAGTGATGAAATGCCATACGTTTAAAGTGAAGTGAACAGGAAAGCAGGGCAGTCTGGCCAAATGAGGGGTTATGTGGTCGGGGCAACTCGCACGTGCCAGGATTCTAGCAGCAACACTTTGAAACAATTAGAATCTTTTAAAACAAGTGTGAGAATTATAATAACTGAGTTAAGATGGAGTAAAATATGACCGCTCCTATAGTATTGAAAGGATAAAGCTTATATGACAAGAAATGCACAAAAAGACATAGAATTCAAGCTCACAGGCAGTTGGATAGTACTGAATTTTTATCTTCATATTCATATTACTCATAAATTACTATCATAATATATGGATACCCTGAATTGCACCTTAGACTACAAATAAGCCCCAAAGTGTTAGGGTTTAAAATATTGAAATATCATACATTTGTCTGTCTTCTAGAGTACTTGAGAGTGTTGCATTGTGATATTTTAGGACATTTTGTTTACGTTTCTGTGTTTGGATTTTTCTGCAAACATTGCATGCTTCATTAAGGCAGGCAGTATGTCATGGTAGGTAACAAAGTTTCATTGCTACCATGTGGTAGCTTGAGTTAATTATGTGTACCGTCATCAGCCTACCACTATTTAAGATGGTGATGTGCTATCTGTGGTGTATTAATTACCTAAATATTGTGATAGGATGTTAGGACTTCTCGTAAGTTCTTTAAGTTTTAGTTTCTTTTTTGTAAGAGTTGTTTTGGTTGATTCCTTTTGCTCTGCCAGTTTCGACTTACACTTGTATTTGATATTTGCACTCCCTCGTCTCCTGGTCCTTGTGACTTTTCTCGTTCTTAGTGTCTGAACTGGTGACACATAAGTGCCAGTGATCTCCATTTAAGTATGAAATTTATATTTCAGTTTGCTGTTTTTGGGGGTGCCCCTTGGAGCTTCAAATGCTGTTATATGCATCAATTCCATCTCCCCTTTGTAAATTTGAATGCTAAATGATATGTACAGTTGATCAGATATCAGCGTGCTGGTACACTACGAAACACTGCCAGTACACAGTAAAGACTTTGGGAAAGCAGCTGTGAAGAACGGAGAAGTGCTGGTACTCTGTACAAGTGCTCAGTGGCACACTTCAAGCCCTGCTTGTTCTAATGGCACAATGATTTCTCCTTTGGTTTTATCTCTGTATGGATGATTGGTCTTTGGCAGTGAAAGCTATAATAAACTTGCTAATTCAACACTCTTAAAAATGGGAAACAAATACACTACTGAACATTTCAAATATGGGAAGAAAATGGTGTTATCTAAGGCTATAAGAGAAACAATGCAGCAACAATAAAATTAATTTTAAAGTTGGAAAATTAAATATTTTATAAAAAGCAAAAATATATGCACATTTCTGACTTTTGTTTTTTTTAGGTAGGTAGGTATATAAAAAATGGCTAGAGTATAGAAATATTTTAGGCAACAACTGTCCCTGTCCTTTCCTTTTTTTTGCTCAACTTGTGGAAACAAATACATTCACAATGTTAATATTGAAAAAACAAGAATATTTATTCATCATACTCTAAACACAGACTGAGAGATTCTGGTGTTCATGGGAACTGTTAACTTGTAATGATACCCACTATGTTAGTGGTTCCCAAACTCGGCACCCTTGCTGAATCCAGGTTTTCCCTAGGGGCAATATCAAATTCTAACTTGCGAAATAGCCAATAATTTTTTAAATCAAAGGGTTAAGTAAAAATAAATAAAACATGTATTAAAGATTACAAAAAATGTAATTGAACAAATTCAACTCATTATAATTAGTGGGATTGTGGTGTAGCGGGTCCGCGGCTACGTAAGATTGGCAGCCGCAGGGAGCTGATGGAGTAACTGGGGCGAGTCGCACCTGCATGTAAGAGTGCAATCGTTCCCAATTGCTTAATCGCCTTTCTGCAGTGTGTAATTGAGATGCTGCGCCCACAGAGCCATATATGAACAGGTCAGCACAGAAAGAGAGGGGAAAAAAAAGAGACAAAAAGGAACGGAAAAAGGCTTTGAGACTGAGAGCGAGAGCGAGGGTGAGACATTGGGATGAAAGAAAGAGGACAAGCCAGCCAGCTAGCATGAATGAGAGATGACAGCGCGATTCTATGTGCCACCTTGTACGATGCTAGCAATTGCTTGGTATTGATGCCTGCTTATAAAAACAACCTTTTTGTTGATTTAACTCTTTTAACCTTCTGGTAAAGCAGTCATGAGATTTACTAACCATGCTGGGATGATTGGTTTCTAAATGGCGTTTCAACTTACTCGGTAGCATGCACTCTGGTGCCAAAACTTTCATACACAGTACACACTGTGGCCTCTCTTTACCATTGATTCTGTCAAGTCTAAATAACTGTCATCATATTTTTGATATTTGGTCTTCTTCACACTCTGGTTGACATTGCCACTGGTTGACGGTGTGTCCTCTTTATTTTCACTCTCACAACACTCATTACTGTTTAGTAAAAACCGATCCATTTTTAAAAATACATATGAGAAAAAAATACTTCAAAAACTTCATTTGACTTAATCACAACAATATACTGTTGATACAATCTCCAAAAACTAATTCAACACTTAGACCGCGCGAAACTGACAGCTATTTATATATGAACACTAAGTACCAAGAAAGTTCGACAAACTACTAAAACAATCGAGAAACTTAATTATTGTAGAGCGCCATCTAGTAACCATTTGTAGAGGCTTCCACAAACAGATATTACTAGGTGAGTTACTGGTTTTCACCAGGTTTGCTAGATGTTGCGTCCTATCATATTGAATTGAAAATGGAAATAAAATTATGAAAATTTTGTAATATTTCACGGTGCCCCTGTGAGGAAGCCATGGCGCACATTTTGGTAACCACTGCACTATGTGATATATGTTAATTCTCGATCACAGAGTGAACAGTATTTCTTGTGACTAGCCCCCAACAATTACATAGGACAATATTTAGATTAGAATGACACTGTACAGAATATCACTTTTTTAATAGCAAATCACAGTATTCAGTATTAAAGTAATGTGTCCTTAAACGAGCAGTAAACTTCCAAAATGCTTATACCCCTATAAATCTATATTAACTGTGAACTTCACTCGCTGTTCATATCTTATGTAAAAGAAGGACGCAAGATATTGACCTGCCCAGAGTGTGTTGTAGTGGGCATGTGCTTGTTGTATTTGCTTATAAAAGGATATCTGAAAAAGTAAGGTAACAGTAATGCTCATAATTAATGCAGATCGTGCATGACTTGTCTGAATAAGTGTGTAGTAGTTGTAATAAGTGTAACCTGTGCTTACGTTTTAGGTGATCAGAAGATGAGATTGAAACTTGGGTGTTGTGTATGCCACTTTGAAGATGTTACAATGTCTCAAAACATGGTCACACATAGAAATGCATAGTATGACAAGATTTTCAACTGCCAATGGCAAAATTCATTTGCAACTACAGTAGTCATGATCTGCTGTTTTCTTTTTAATTTTTCTAAATGCTTTCTTGGTCTCCAAAAATATTTGAAATGTGTTTTGAACAAGGTTAAAAATAAAATATGGCTTCTTCTGTGATTCCATCTTGTTTTCCTAGTGGGTGCCACCATTTTGAGACCTTTCTCTTGACAGTTGCTATGTTGTTGCTATACTAACTCCACTGGATGGCAGAAGACAGAGTGTTATTTTATTAGTTCAAAGATTAATACCAGGTAGACAATACTCTACCAAACAAACCTAGAATGTGAAACCTAAATCAAATAATGTAGCAGAGGTGTCAAAGCTAAAATAAGGACATGTAGCCAGAGCTAAAACGTAAGAAAAAAGTTGCAGCTGTTTCTGTATCCACAAACTTGGATAAACTTCGGTTTGACCTGGTCTAGCAGTTGCTTCGCATCCAGTTCAAACAGAATGCCCAAAAGAAGCAAAATGGTGCCACTGCAAAGTGTATTTATTTCAAACATGAATAAGAATATGTCTAAATAAAAAAATGATCTGATTGTGTTCTTGTGAAAAATTACAACACAATCACATCACAACACCTAATGCTTATGTCTTGAGATGACAGCTTTCTATCATTTTCTTATTTAGCCTTACAGGGTCTTACAAAATCTAAGAGCATCCCAACAGCTTTAGGTGCAACACATAAACCATCTGCCAATGGCATGAGAGTTTGTCAAAGGGCACAGCACTCACACGCTGTCACACTGTATCATACCATCCCAGCTTAGAGACATCCGTTAACTTAACATGTATGCTCCTGATACTCCCGATATGTTCCTGGAGAAAAAAACTGGAGTACCAGGGGAATAACTAAAGTAAGAATGTGAAAATTTCATACTAACAGAGGTCGGCTCGCAAATCAAATTCAGACCCCTTGAGGGGTGAGGCAGCAGTGCTAACTAATGTAACATACCCAATGTCACCAATATATGGAAGTTCTTTTTGAGTATTCATACAGTATATAAATATGCATATATTGTCAGACACAAGTGAAATGGGGGGATTCTCAAGGCTCTGCCAAGACTGTTATGAGTACTTCCACTTGAGAGAGAGTGCAATTGCTAACTCCTTGTCCTTTTATACATGTAGGCTTGACCAGGAACGATTGGAAGAACAATAAGATCACTTCCTCTATAATCCTGGAACCCCTTCCTCTTCCGCCTTCACCACCATATATCAACAGATTAACCCAGAAGTCAGTGTTTAGTTGAGAACCCATGACTGTATGAGACATTGCTCCTTAGCAAAAGTGACCATATAATTGACAAGACAATCGGTCCACTGTTTTCTCCTTTGGAATCGATGATTTTGATTATTTCTTTTCCCATTATTAAATGGGGTAGTCATGGAGATTTCCCAAATTTGTATCTTATTCTTTGACTTATTTTACTATATAGTATAAAAAAAAACAATCCAACAATAAGGTACAGTAAACAAAGGAACTAGAAGTGTAAGCTGTCAGATTTTTTAAATTTAAATAACTATTTCTTTTCTTCTTCTCTGTTAAATTGAAATTGTCAAAAAGAAGAAACATACCATATTGGAAACAAAGGTTCTGGATTTAGCTTCTATTTCGTAAATTAAAGGAACCTTAGTCTCACTGGTGACTATTGAATTAAAAAGATACTTCATATACATTATCAAACAAGTCACATGAGTACCATACAAGGTCTTGTTTTGGGAATGGGGAAGGATGAAGTTTCTATCCCTAAAGTGGACGAAATCACCTCTTTAAGTGACATGATGTCACTTTCATCCTGTCCCACCAAAGCCCTGCCTGTCATGGGCTAGCAACATAAAAGGACCTGACCATTGTCAGATGGCGTTCATTTGTGAATCAGCTCTAGAGGAGTGCAGATCCCCTGTTTAATGACGACTTGGGAGCTATTCTAGTCATTGGGCTCTGTGTTAGCCCTTGTAATGTCTGTCTGTGACAGTTAATTAAACCTTGTCTCTGGCAATGAAACACCACATTCCAGCTTGTTCTCCAACTCTCATCATGACTTGCTATGGCATAGCAGGCTGACAGTGAGGCATAGTGGTTAAGGCTTTGAACCTCAAACCTTGACGTTGTGGATCTAAATCCTGCTGGTGTCACTTTGTGATCATGAGTAAGTCACACTTCCTCTGCCTGTGCCCCAATCTGAAAAACAAAAGAAATGTAACAATTGAATCTCAGAAAAAAGGTGTCAGCCAAATAAGTTATTATGTTAAGCATATAATTGCCTGTGTCTTTGCATTAAAAAATCCATATACATTGTCAAACATGTGAATAAGACAAATATTTTACGGTGTCTTGTTTCGAGAATGGGGGGTGGGGGGGTGGAATTAGAGTAAATGGACAATCTCTAACCTGCCTTCAGCGTCCATCCCTAAAGTGAGGGAGGATGCCCCTTAAGAGACATGATGTCACTTTCGCCGTGCCCACCGAAGCCCCTCCTTTTGTGAACTAGCAACATAAAAGGACCCATCCACTGGCAGATGGTGTTCATTTGTGAATCAGCTTTAGGGAAGGCTGGGTCCCCAACTTTCATCTCGACTTTCTGTGTTGTAGTAGTCAGGCAGGGTGGCATGAAGGTTAAGGCTTTGGATTTCAAACCCTGAGGCTGTGGGTTCAAATCCCGCTTCTCACACTGTGTGACCATGAGCAAGTCACTATTACAGCTGCCTGTGCTTCCTTTGGAAAAGCTAAAGAAATGTAACAAATTGTATCTTAAAAAGTCACCTTGGATAAAAGTGTAAGCCAAAAAATCCAATACGTAAAAGCCTACAATGGTCTGTGTCTATGCATTATGAAATTTGGCTGATCCCTCTGTTGAGAAATTACAATTCCAAGAGCTTTAACGAAGAAAAAATGAAACAGGAAAGAAAATATTTTATCTAAAGAAAAAGAAAATAATAAGATAGGTTGCTATGCTAAAAATGAAGAAAATGCTAAGAATGTCTTTTGGGAGAAGTATTTTAATCCAAAGGTATCCCTGGCATATGCTGTAATGAATATGATTTTTACAAGATTTCCCAAAAAATGACTGCAGTAAAATCGTTTGCACTGCATATTGTATGCTGTGGAAATACAACAAAGAATCGTTTTATAATTTTCAGTCTAAGGCTAGTATTCCACAACTATAAGAAATAACATGGCTCATAGTTTAATGGAAAAAACCTGAAAAGAAATCTTTAATATGTTTTAAAGTGCAGGACAGGAACCATCTATGGACAAGGCCTGCTAATGCACACATTTAAGTTAAGTCAATTTAGAGTCACCAATCAGCCAAGCATGCATGTCTTTGTAATGTGGAAGGAACTTTGATTACCTTGATAATGAATGAGTATGGGAGTTTAACATGAATGATGAATGCTTGAGACAGCAGAACTCACTACCCACTACATCAGTCCTGAAACAAAATTTAATTGACAATTGAACTTTCATCTAAGCTCATTTTAAAATCAGCCGAATTTGTATTACGGATTTCTAATAATAAAACAAGCCATAATGGGTGTACTATCGTGAAGAAGAGAGCTGGAAATTTGAATGGAAGGACTGGGAGAATAACTTAATCAAAAAATAAAACTGAGGTCAAAGCCTGAAGTCAAGAATTGATCAACCAGTATTGTAAAAGCAAAATTCAAAGTATTACTGCAAACAGTGATTGGATTTCCAAAATAGCAAAGAGAAAATTGCATGTAATTATCAATAAGTTTATCATATCTCAGATACTTTGGGGCTGACGAGGAGCAACCTTTATACCTTTATACACTTTCAGCCCATAAAAAACAGATCACGGTGCAAGCGGAGAGTTTAGCAACCATATTTACTTCTAGAAAATCACAAGAGAAACTGACCAATGAAGGTTGCAACTGTACCATTGTGACCAGAGACACCATGTTCCCACAACTGCATGTGGAAAGTTGAACAGCCAAGACAAAAAAAGTATCACAAATGTTTTGACTTACCCTCATAATAATAATTTATTTTGACCACATGTAAAAGCATCCCATTGACACGTTTATTGCTTGAGTTTAAAGATACATCACTACTTTAAAAACATTTGAACTGTGACGATGCTTTTATTTAAACAAACCTTAAAAAACTCCAATGCATTTGAGGTGCCTGGTCTTCAATATACAATGGAGTGGAGCTTTTCAGTACCAGAAATATTTTAAACGTCTTGGATTTGTAATGATTATTAACCTCTACTGCTCTCTGCTTTCTTTTCCAGTTTTCTGGGCTAGTGTTTTGCACCTCTGCCATCTGATGCAAGTTCTCTACGGCCGCCTGTGATGTTGGAAGGCATGTGAACACTCCAAGTATTCAAATCTTCTAGAATGAAGCATAAAAGCACTAAGGAACTACTTAAACACATTTGTTTCACAGAAGGCCAAGTGAGTCTTGGAAGTCCTGCAAGCCTTATTTATCCAGCATGTTACCAGCAGGAGTTTTTTTTCATTGCGTTCTCCCTGGCCATCCGACTATAGCATTCAATTAATGTTATAATCAACAGAGACGTAAAAATGAATTTAGCAACTTAATTCAAATTTAAGGACCTTATCTGTAACTTGTTTATCTGTAATAAGTATTTGCATGTACATTTATTCTTATTTACTATTTTTGTTTTTTCATTTTTTTTGATTAATTTACTTATTTGTTTCTAATTTATTATTTTTCTTTTACTTGCAGTGTTTTCTTGAACATCTTGTAAAGCACATTGAGTTTTGTGCTTTGTATGAAAATACTCTACAGAAATACAGTGGGGAAAATAAGAATTGAACGCATCGTTTTCCTCAGTTAATATATTTCTAATGGGGCTATTAACATAAAATTTTCACCAGATGTCGGTAACAACCCAAGTATTCCACACATACAAAGAAATCACAACAAATAAATCCATAAATTATGTAAATGTTGTTGTTGAAAGGCATTTGTAGGCTACCTTGCAAATCTGGACTTTTATTACATTGCACTTGGATTTTGCACCACAAGTAGTTTGAGATTTTTTTTCATGGACGTTTTGAGGTTGCTCATTGTTGGACACAATTGATGCCTATTGTGTCCAGAATTTGTTTTCCTCTCTCCTACATAAAAACATGAGATTATTCTCAGCCACATCAAACAACATACAGGCTAAGTACGAGATAAAAAAAAAAAACTATAACTGTGAGTTGGAGTATTCCTTTAATAGTTGAAACAAGTTAGACAATGTACACATAGTGTAACATTCAAGTGCATTTAGCAACTAAGTTAACTGATATGAAAGTTGGAGCATTTCACATTTTCTATTTACTTCATCCAAGAGTCAGTTATTACATTTTTGTTTATTCAATAGTTCCATAACAATGAGTGATGTTCGAATGTTATAGTGGTAATAAAATGCAATTACATGTATTCATTGACTACATTAACTACTAGGGGGCTTTGTCCCCTGCTCGCTTCACTTGCCAACCCCTGTGCCTGCGCTAGCCTCTTTGCGGTTCTGTCGCTCGCGAATGGGGATGCAGTTGTACAATTTAAGCATATTTTTATTTTTATGGGAACTTTTACTTATGCATAATAGAACTATTTTACATTACAGCGAGTAATTAACCATATTAAAAAAGAGTAAAACGTAATAATTTGACAGTAAATTATGTTTCATGTTGGGTTAGAGTTATTCGTTGTATAATTCGATTTTGTTATATTTGGCTTTGAAATTGACACGCAAATACTTTTTAATCTTACTGTAAAACTTTGATTGCAATTCAAATAATTTGAAAATGTCATTGATTGATGTGCGTTAGGGGTGGAGGGTCTGTGGGTAATTGTTTATCAATCTTAAACATAACATTTTTGAAAGAATATCAAATAGATTAGTATCCAATACTTAGCAATTGACAAAATTCTATTGCTATCAAATTACCAATACTAACATAAAATCATTATCAATATTACCCTATGAAAGGAAAAAGGAACTGAAATAAGATCCATATCTAGCTATTAATAGTAGTTAGAACACAGTAATTTGTTAAAATGATATACATAAGTAAGAACTTGGAAAGGAACATATACTGTATATTGTATAACGGTGAATGTGAATGGTAAACAGGGGGCAAGGAGATCAGGGGCTTGCCACGATTGTTTATATAATTCTGGGACTGAAAGATTAGAAGCTGGGCGCCAGAGACTGGGGGTTTAAGCCACTGAAGCCTGCCACCTCCTAACACCACTGTTTATTTTTAAAGTGGTCATATGTTTGTATCACATATTATTGATTAGTTTAAATACCATTTAGCTGCAGATTAATAATATCGGTTCTTAACAATAATAATCTCCAGATAATATTGTTCATTCAATTCAGTCTGCTTATATAATTGCTTTCCCTATCCATTTATTTCCAGACATGTGACTTTTTGTTGTACTCGATTAGTTAACTTGCCTAAAGCAGCAGGAGAAGTGTGCTGCTGTGTGAGGTTTTTGCACACATGTGCTCTGTCTGGTGTCTGACTCACATCCATTGGGCATCCAAGCATGTGTGAGATGAATAAAACAGGAGAATAAACAAAATATACAAGTTTAAGTAACCGCTCCCAAAGTAAAACTGAAACAGTAAAGTAACACCTAGTTGAAGTTGCTCAGAACATTTTTCTGTTTTAAGATTAATGAGTTTGCAAATTCATCAATGCTCTTCAATGAAAAATTTAGAAATTTTAAAATTTGTATAGCGCAATCTCTTTGAGATATCTGAACAAAAATTGAAATGTCTTGACAAACCTCTTTGAAGAATAAGTGCACCACATCTCAACAAAATTAACCCATGGGGGTACTACAAGTTATTTTTTTGCAGACAGATAGACATGGGCTTTTGCAGTAGGAGTCTTGTGCATTATATTATTTCTAGGCTATTTCTACACTGAAAAGAAAAGAAGAGTAAAGACACAACCTTTCAACTGTATAGCCTTCATCAGAGATTTAATAAATGTCAAGTCATGTTCTTCATGCATAATATCTCTCCTTTAGATATCAGAGGTTGAGTTTAAAGCTGATTGGTTGAAGATGAACAACTTTCTTGGAACAACAGCACAGATCCATCCACATCGGACAAATGCTCTATATTTATTTGGTGCCCATTCCTGCTGGGATAAACTCATGCTTTCCAAGACCATTAACTAGGAGATCAACAAAGAGGTGAATGAAGCTGAGATCTGTGTCATCATGCTCTAGGATTTTTATGAGATACACTGTGTAGATTCTGTGTACCTAATATTAACAAAGTTGTCTGAAATATAAAACATTATCTTTAATGTTGTTGAAGAAATCATTTGATTACTGTTTTTGATATAAAAATGTGGGTGATAACGCCATTTTTTAAACAGAAAGGAAGTGTGCACACAAGCTGCAGTTAAAGTTTAAGCTGAAAAGGAATATTCAATGCTGAGAAACATGTTGAAAATGTATGATTCTTTCTGCTTCTCCTAATACACACAAGGCTATTCAATAAGATGTTAAATATGTTATTGCAAAGAAATAACATATTTCTTTGTAATAACAAAGAATTGTTGTTTGTATGAACTGGTTAAAAGAAAAAAGTATGATTTGTTCAGAGTACAGGAGAAGCTGCTGGGGAGTTATTTCTACCATACATTTATATAAACAAGTCTTGATTAAATAACTAGAAAATGAGAATTACACTTTTGTGAATTCCCTCATTGTATGAAACAAGGAATGAAGCAAAGAAAAACGTTTTGGTGCTGCACAAACATCATTTCTGACATTCTTCTGGGAAAAATGATACTAGGCTCTAAAATAAACAGACTATGGATGGCCAGATTCTCTGTGTCATCTGAACATTATTTTTTCTTTGTCTCCTTAGGTCTCCTGACCCTGCAGGATCCATATAATTGTGTATTTTAAGCCCCCTAAAATGGAGTGAGTGTGATGCCAGGTTAATACTCATGGAGATATCCTCTTTAGACCACCCAAGCAATTTGCAAAAAAGGTCAGAAAGGTTGACAAAGGCAAAAATGTGTAAGGATCACAGAGACTTATCATTAATGAAAAATGTACATACTAGAAAAATAGACAACAGTAAATTCCAGACTGAAAACCGGGGGGAAAAACACAGAAAGACAATGCTTAGATATTTAACCTTTATAATCTACTAGAAACTAGAAAGGGATTGTGTAAATTGACATTTCTCAGGATGGAATTAGCTTTGAATTACTTTTTCCCTTTGCAGATGCATGCTGACAAAGTTCTGTTCTTTTTTTATGTACCAAATGTGAGTTGTGGGTGGAACATTTTTATGTGAATTTTAATACATATCAGCATATTGTCTTCTTATTTTTCTTATAAAATTCTAGTGACATTAATTAATAATTGTCTATCCAACTACTGAAATTCTAACTTAATCAACCAGTTCAGAGACATTGGACCTGGGGTCTCATGCCAATAGTGGAAATGTGTGTACGCACAAAAAAATTCAGATGCACAAAACCATGCGTAAGCCAACTTCAATGTACTTCAGCTCCATAAATCCCAGTCAGCGTGAAAAGTAATGCACATGCATGCGCCTGCCGTCCCACCCCGACTCCTCCCAGAATTTTGTTTATTTTAATATGAAAATCAATATAAAAATCACCTTCCCAGTTCAGTATTTGGTTTAAAGACAATGGCAAAAGCATGTGAAAAAACAGAATTTCAGCCAATGCGAAGTGGAGGCAAGGAAGAATGTACTATTTATTGGTTTAAGCAGTGGTATAAACAACAAAAGGAAGTTGATCGAGTTGACAGAGAGGCGGACAAACTCAAAAGTTCAAGTTCAGGAAGTCGCACAGTGCCCAAAATAAAAATGAACTGGTCAGATATCAAAGTCGCTGTGAAAAAAAACGTGTCATAGCCCACTGTCTGAGTGTCATACGGAAGCGTATTAGGGTACAGAGAAAAGAAAAAAAATAGGGGCACAGTGAAAAAAAAAGGTTGAAATGTCCACTTTAATCACATTTTTTATTTTGTCATTAGAGTAGAACGCCGTAAACTTAATCTTAAAATCAATGTTAAATTTACTAGAGTTTCTCAGATTCCATCGTAACTAAAATCGCACATTAAATGCTGCATATTGTATGTGTTCTTGTATATGCTCTATGTCTGTAAATCACCACAGGCTTCTTAAACATGCTTTCTCTTACACTGACAGGACACAGAATACATTACATTCGTGATATTACAGCTCTCTGAACAATTTAAATACTAAGATGTATACTTGATATCATTATCATGATGAAATGAATTAAAGCATGTATTAAACATGGAGACACGGTGGCACAGTGGTAGCGATGAGCTGGTGCCCCGTCCAGAGATTGTTTAATCCTCCCGCAAGATGCTTGCTGAGACATCCGCAACCCACGATGAAATAATTAAATGCATCAGTATTGTCTCTTTTGAATGAACCAACTCACAATTCCTGTCCTTTCTTTTGTTTCTCCATGTAACCAATTGCCACACAATAACCACTTTAATAAACATCAAACCATCTGTAAGCTTAGAATGCCAATTCTTCAAAACTTTTAAGGAACATTGAATTTTCTTTGTAGTACATGTTTAATTATTCCATCCATTTGTCCATCCAGTCCTAGCAAGACCAATCCTTGGACAGGGCGCCAGCTCATCACTACCGCTGTGCCACCGTGCCCACACGTTTAATTATTAACAGCATACATTATTTAAATGAAGTTAAAATTTATCTGTAAAATGTAATATACATACTTTAAGACATTTTATCTTAAAAATAATATCAAGAGCTCCAAGAAGATAGGCTCTTGGATATCTAAACCAACTTAGAAGTCAGTCATCATCTGTAAATAACGCACTCTCTTGTATTGAATTGAATTCCTTTATTGTTATTGTATGATACAATGAGATTCAATATGCAAATCCCCCATAAACTTATTTTCCTATAAAAGGATAAAATAATAATATGATAAAAAACAATGAGAAATATACAGTATGAAAGCATAAGTACAATATACATATACCTATTACGCAGATTGTGCAAATGGTTCATAAAGTGGCTCAGGTTGTGCAATATTACAACTGTAGTGCAAGTTTACAGTGAATTGTAATTGTAAATCTAAGTACAAGCAGTTCAAATAGACTGTGCTCATGGCTGAGGCAGCATGGGCAATAAATGTTCTCCATGGTAGATGCTGTATCCTAATAATCCTCTGTGCTCTCGACACAACCCGCCATAGAGCTTTCCAATCAGCTGCTGTACAGCTGTGATTCCACAATTAGATACAGTGGGTTACAATACTCTGAGTGGTGCACTGAGAGTAACAACGCTAAATGATATTTGGAATAGTTTGGATATTTTGTGGACCATTATATTGTTACTAGTTAATTACAATTAGATGCCTTCAATTTATAAATGATATGCAGTTAATTTTAGTGTATTTGTTAAAGTCACGTCAGGGATGTGAACCTGAAAAAGAATGGGAAACCACACAGGAACAGTAACATTGCTTTGACACTGTGTGGTGCCAGTTTGCCAAACCAAGTGGAAACTTGCATGCGCACAGGGTAAGGCTGGCGTGAGAATGTGCATGGCTTTACACCAGTTTTAGTTTTTATACATCTCGAAGTGGGCATGGAAACGGGCGTATGCAACATTTTTGTGCATACTGCACCGTTTATATATGAGGACCCTGATGTCTGTACTAGCTGTACTTCCACAAGACAAGAACTGTCATAGAAAAAAAACTTTCTTCCATCAAAGAAGGCAGGCACTGAGCCCTGATGATGAATGCAAAACATTTCTTTATTTGCTCAGAGTTATGCATAAATATCTCAATCCATGGAGTGAGCAATCAAAAATTAAGCAATTCAACTTCTTTTCTGGTTTTTTCTAATTACCATCACCATATTTAATACATCATGTTATCTGACGCTTAATATGTAGAACTTTATTACTTCCTCCAATCAACTAAAGCCTCCAGTAATTTCCACCATTATTTCTGAACACCTCTTCGTTAAGACAGGTGTTTTGTGGATTGTCCCATTGATCTTAGCACTGCTACATTGTAGAGCTGTATAGGTTTCCCATAAGTTTATCCCTGCTTTACTCATTTATCTCATTCTAACCTTGGAAAATTACGTTGGTAGCTTCTCTAAGACAAGACAGAGACGTCATGTGCTTAAATGTATAATATGTACTTGTAATAAATTGAAAAAGATTTTTGTATATTGGCATGCATGCACACCAGAAGGTCAACTTCCAGGTTCGCCTAAAGTAACTAGTACGATCATGTGATGAGCATGGGCGCTGTCACCTAACAATCTTGTTTCCTTTCCTCGAGAGACCACCCCTTCAGGGTACTGAAGCAAAAGAAGCTATGTTCCATCTGGTCCAGTAGGTGGCATCTCATTTCAATGCTGACTTTGCTTCTGTGGTGAGCCAAGTCAGAAATGATCATTTGACTTTACAGAGAGTTGACTACCATAGTGATAAAGAAGGTATACTGAAGTGCATAATTTTCATTTATTTTATCCTTCTTTGTTCTAATTAAACAGAGTTTTACCAGTTTGGCTCCCCAAACATTCAACTTTGTCCTGCAACCTCATTTGCCCCATTACAATATATTAACTAAAAATTTCATAGAACCAAGAAGGATGCAAGCCTATTAAAGAGCACACTTTTGCACACTCCTGCAGTCACACACAACAAGTCTGTTTAGTGTTGACAATTAAAGTAATCCATACGTCTTTGAAATATGAGAGGAAAACCCACACCAATATAGGGAGAACATACAAGCTCACCACAGACTATTCAATCACAGCAAACCTCTACAAAAAACAGCTTAAGAAAATGGATATCTATGAAATGAAAATGCAACACTTTTTTTTCTCAGTTGAAAAGTCATTGTTCAAAATCTATTAAATGATCTGGTTTGAAACAATAACACCCAAGTAAAAATATAAGCATAAACTATTTTGGTGTTTGAGCTGCAGTGCTGATACAGAGCTGTGCTGACCAAATAGACTCTGCCTGTCCAGAAACAAAGATGATAATAAATCACCTTCTAATTTTGCCCTGTTTCCAAATTTGCACAGGGGATGACCTCTGCCTATGTATTGCTCCAAAATTTGATGCCACCTGTGATTTATCAGGTAAGTAACAGTAGGAGGCATTTTTCTGACTTGACACTGGTCTGCAAAGTTGAGGTCTACAGTGGGTTTAGTTGGTGAAACTTTGGTTTGGGGACAACATTTTTCTACCTGGGGAATTCATTTAGTGATTGCACCTCTGCTTTATTTCATATTAGCCACCACCAGGTATACCTGCTAGTCCAAAATAAAAATGGTAAGGTCTGGCTTATGTAGACCTTGTTTTTACTTTCTCGATAATGTGCCATAGCCTTTATTTTTTTCAAAACGTATTCCTGTGAAATGCCTACTATCTACTATCCCCTCCTATGAGAATCCCCCATTGGTATTGCTAAAGTAAACTCTGAAAGGCATGGTGGTAGAGTATTAAGCTCTGCTTTCAAAAAAGACCTGGTTTTAAATCCAGGCCCTGTTACTAGCTGCTTCTACATATACATACATACATACAACATACATACACCTTCAACATAGGTCCCTCCATTATGGGCACTGTAGAATTTGGGACTTTATCAGGTTTACTGTCCTAGCAATTTAGTAGTATTTGCTTATATAAGGGTCAAGTTGACCAAAGTGCTATACAGTCTTCATAAATATACCAATACATACATATATACAGTAAATAAATACACCAAAATAAATTCTCACATACATGTTTAAAATGTTAAGGTGGGATTTAAAAGTGACCAAAGTTGGTGCTGACAATATAAAAAGGTAGACTATTCCAAAGCTTAGGTGCAGCTACTGCAGAAGCACGGTCCACTCTAAGATTAAGTCTAGAACTTGGCATGACCAATAGGTTCTGGTCAGAGGATCTCAGTGATCAAGAAGGAGAGTAAGGGTGTAAGAGGTCAGTGAGATAAAAGAAGACTAAATCATTCAAGGACTTAAAAACAAATTTAATCAATTTAAACTCAATCCTGTAGAAAACAGGAAGCCAGTGAAGAGAAATTAAGACTGGTGTGATGTGATTCTGTTTTCGTCTGCCTGTTAGAAGCCTGGCAGCAGCGTTCTGTACTAGCTGAAGACAAGCAAGGGATGACTGATTAATTTTAATGTACTGTATAATTAGTTACAATAGTCAAGCCAAGAAGAGACAAAGCCATGAATTAGTGTTTCAAAATCATGTACAAAAAGAAAAGGCCTGACCTCAGCTAATACCCTGAGATGAAAGAAACAATCTTTTACAGTGGAGTTAATTTGTTTATCAAATGTGAGAGCATTATCAAAAATCACACCAAGATTTCTTGCAGTGGGTTTACAGTAGGTTGTCAAAGGGCCGAGATTAATTGCAGGAGCACAAGTAAGGTCAGAAGGCACAAAACACACAATCTCTTATTTTTTTGTCATTTAAAATAAGAACATTTAGTAACATTCATATTTTATTGCCTTTCAGACATTCCTATAAAGGTTTACAAGAATTTGTATTGATCTGTTTCAGTGGAAGATATATATGTGTATTATCTGCATAGCAATGGAAAAAAAATGTGTTTTTCAAAAATGTATTCTAAGGTCAACATGTACAGTGAAATAAGAACAGGCCCCAGAATAGATCCTTGAGGTACCCCATAGGTAGTGGAGGCCGAGGATGAGGAGAGATTGCCAGGCTGACTGAAAAGCTTCTGACTGAGAGGTATGACCCGAACCATTCCAAAGCAGTTCATTGTATACTCACATACTGCTCCAGACATGCGATCAGCATATCATGGTCAACTGTATCAAATGCTGCAGTTAGATCAAATGGCAGTAAGACAGCAGTATCCCCAGAGTCACTTATTAATAAGAGATCATTTAGAACCCTTAAAAGTGCAGACTATGTGCTGTGGTATGTCTTCAAACCAGACTGAAATACTTCCAAAATGCCATTTTCATTTAATAAGGTTTGTAGCTGTAGAAAGACAACCTTCTCCATAATTTTAGAAAGAAAGGGCAACTTGGAGATGGGTCTGAAGATCGTAAAGTCTGTTTAATCCAGATTTGTTTTTTTAATTAAAAGCTGCACCACAGCTTATTTAAAAAAGAAGCTGGGATGGAACCAGTCTCAAGACAGCTATTTATAATGTGCCAAATGCTAGGCCAGACCACTTCAAGAACACCTTTAAGAAGACGAACAGGAACAATATCTAGTGGACAAGTAGTGGGTTTAAGGTGACTAAGTATGTAGGAGGGACAGATGGGTCATAACAGAGGGTGTAATGAGGGATCTAATGTTAGCATTTTTTTAACAAAAAAAATTAGAGAAAATCCTTACAGACTGTTGTTATGATGTCAGGCCATGTAGGAACAGACGAATGAATAATATTGTTTATACTGTTAAATAAAAGTCTAGGTCTATGACAGTTATTTGAAATAACATCTGAAAAATAATTAATCCTTTAAAATTTCACAGCTTTCTGGTAATTAGACAAACTATCCCTTAAAATATCAAAGGACACCTGAAGCGTACATGCCTGCCTGAGGGTATGGGTGGCATCATTTAACCATGGCTCAGGATTAGGTTCTGAGTGGCTGACTTTAAATGGAGTCTAAAAAGTTAGAGAAAGTACCATTAAACAAACAAAGGGTGACCAATCTTAGGCAAGAAACGATTCAAGAAGAAGTAAATCTTAGAAATTGCATTAAAGGTCTGCCATCACTGGTGTCTAAAATGTTTTCAGATTGTTTATAAGCGATCCTATTGGTCTTAAGCTTCATATTGTCATGCATGTGTATAGAAGGACCTTCTCACAGGCTCTCTTGAGGTATGTAATAACTTGCTGGGATGAGGAGGAGTGCTATTACTAGCACTGTCATCTCCTTCTTTCCTTACAGTGACAAGAAGCTCCCCTTTAAAGGCAACTGACCCTTCCGGTTCAGCCACCACTAAAACCCGGGCCTCCTGGAAGGAGGTATCATTATTGGCATGAGTAAACTGTCAGACAGTGCTCTACTACTACACTGATCTTGTCTAATCAAGTCTGAAGCCCCTTTTCTTTTGAAACCCATACAACAGGAAGAAATACATGTTGAAGAGCATTACCTTTTGTGTCTTTGGAGAATAAATGGGATGACCCGGTGGGTGCCCAAAAATATTTTATCGCGTGGAGTTGTCATTCCTGCACCCAGTCACACCATGCATTCAGAACGTTTATAATTTGGATATCTGCTGCTGCAACTGAGTGGCCCGGTGGTATATACAATAGTTTGCTACCTCACTGGACATACAGTACTTGCTATTTTTAGATTTGTGTTTTCTCTTGGTGCTACAGTTTTCACCCAGTTTCTGAAGGTTTACATGTTATGATTTTAAAATTCGTCTGAAGTGAGTAAGTGTCCTATGGCTGACTAATGGCCCACCCACTCTTATGTTTTCTCTTTTGCTAAATACTGTTGACAAAACCTGCATAACATTTTATTGGCTTGAGTAGAGAGTAGTGCTGCTATTTCTGAAACAAACACTGCCTCTTCTGTAAGATTGCTGTGGCACAATAATTTTATAGCTATAGTCATAGTCCCCTTTGATAGCATGAAAGCATTTCTCTGGAAATTGCCATGCTGAGTTTTGACTTTCATTAACGAATTTACTGGCAAATATCTGGGATAGCCTGGATACATGGAAGAAAGGTTACATTTTTGTGAAGACTGCACAGTCTTCCAAAGTCTCTCAATTTTTATATAGCGTTCTTTACTGAGTACTGCAATGAGTTGTGTCAAGTTTGCAAATATTTTGTCTAGAGTTTGAGGTTGCTCCCAAAATTCCAAAGACGTTATGACACAAGGGCAAGCAGATGGACTAGGAGATGATCGGATGCCAAAGCCAGAAAGACAAAAGACTTAAGCACGAAAACCTGAAGACATAAAAAAAACTCGTAGTCAAAAACCCCAAAGTAAGAAAGATCAGCAAATCAGAAATACACAAATGTTAGATTTTGTTTTTGTGAGATATCCACAAACTCGGACAATTATGTGATCACAGAGAAACAAAATTTTATACCCTTGTCACCATGATGTCACTTCATTTGTGAAGTCATCAGTAATTGCATAGAAGCCAGCAAACAAAACCATACAAAAGGGCGACTACCATGCAGGTCAAAATGGCATCTCAGGAAAACTCAAATAATATAAATACTCAAACAGTCCCAAATTCAACAAATACAAAAATTAACAACAAGAATGGCCATCATGACCTCAAAAACATATACAGCTAAATAACTCCTGTGAAAAAATAAATTAAAAATGACCAATCATAACATATGTTTTAAGCTACAAGGTGACTCCACGTTGTTCTAGAACTGTATGATCTATCAATAAAAACACAATAGTTTAAATTTTTTTCAGTTTATGTTTTTGTATAGCAATCTTCACTGAGTTTCAATATAGAGTGCTGTGATAAGTTTACAGGAAGACACAAGCGCAAACGTCAAAAATCACTAATTATGGGTATTGGTCTCGTCCGTTACAGGAGGTGGACGTCTGAAGCCGAGCTCCGTTAGCAGCAGCTTTATTTTCTCACGTATTTCTTATTATTTAGAGGTATCCTGTATTTACCCGACCCAAGGAGCTTCCACTACAGTATATAAACATGAGTAACAAGAAGAGAGGTCAGAAAGAACCGGAAAAGAAACTTAAAGCTACATCAAAGTCTAGACAGACATCAAACCCAAGTATGAGGTACGGCCTCTCGGAGACTGACCTGGAACTGGCAGACGAATGTGCAGATTTCCTAGAACTCCGCACCACTGCATCGTCTCCAGTCGAGAGCGAAAATGGGAGCAAGGGTGCAAGTGATGCAGGTCACGATGTATTGCCGATTTCAGAAGATCACTCAAAACTAGAAAAGGCCCTGCAGTACGTGCTCTCATCTACTCCTCGCGAGCCGAAGCATCGGCTGTAATAGGAGCTGCAATTCCACCTGCGGAGCACGAAAGCTGAAATGATCTGTCCAAACTGAAAGAGATGATCACAACACTGGCCACTGCCACGGCTACGGCCGTAAGTAAGCTTAAGAAGGAGCTTAAGAAGGATAACAAAGACCGGGAAATGCGTCTATTTAATCGTTTTGACGTGAACTTTAAAGGTATAGTGGGGAAATTAGAGGAACACATTAAAGAAATAGGTCCAAACTGAAAAAACCTGCTGATCAGCTGGATGACGTTAAGCAGACATTCACGGCTTGAATTGAAACAGTGGAACAATTGGCATCTAACGCAGATGAAAAAGCTACAGCTGCGAATTCCGAATGCAAAAAAATCTGAGACAGACTTGCAGCCCTGGAAGATGGGTGCAGAAGGAATAATATTAGAATCGAAGGTCTACCTGAGAAACAAACCCAGTGAAATCTGCAGTAGACTTACTCTCTAAAATAATTGGAGATGACTTTAAATCAGTTACCGAGATAGCAGCAGCTTATCATATATGCAGATCAAATACCTTTAAACCTAGGTCTTTTATTGTTCGCTTTGAGCGATTACGATGTAAGCATGATGTGATGGCACTTCTCAGACACAAGAGATTATATTTGAAAATAATCTCATTTGTATTTTCCCTGACTTCTCACCTTTAACAGCTGCAAAACGGGCAGCCTTCTTCAACATTAAACAGCTGTTACGGAAAGCCGATATCAAATACAGCCTTTTGTAGCTCACCAAACTGAAAGTGGAAGTTCAAGGCCAATTTTACGTATTTTCAAGCAAGGAGGAAGCTGAAAAGGAATTAAAGAAGCTGTTCCCGACACTCTTTTGAAAGACAATAATGAGCCGTATCCTGTCATGGCATGGCAAGGAGTTATCACCTGCTGTCTGATCCACTTGTAAAGATACGGGTATTATAATTATACATCCTTTTCTTTACTTGGACGCTATAAGTTTATGTTTTAATTACAGTTATAGACATGAGTGTGTGGAAGTAATTAAACTAAGGTTTGTTTTTTTTTATTTTTATTTTTTTTCTTTTACTACCCTAAAGGAGACTGTTTAACATCATACCCTTGGTTTATTGTTATTTCTATTATTGTATTAGGATTTACTATGCTTATCCTAGACCACTCTTTAACACCATTCCCTGGGTTCATTATTTTATTATCTTAATATTTTAAAATTGCTGAAGATTATATTTTAAGCTTAAAGACAGTTAATGATTATATATTTTGTCAGATAGTATTTAGACTTTAGCTGCAATAGATATGCTCTACTTTTTAATTCTCAAACGCCGCTGCGAGGGGGGGCTTGTTTTGTTTTGGACATGCTCTGTCTCTCGGTATGTCAGAGGACATTGTGAAGTGGGGTCTAGCCTCATGTGGGGAGGCAAAATGGGGGGGTGGGGGGATAAGGGGGGGAGAGAAGGAGAGCAGGCTAGATCTAATCTATCCTTTTAATCCTTATAATTATAACTATCAACGCAACAATAGGCTGTATGGCAATAACTCGTGGGGAAATTGGAAATTAAGATTAAAACTGCCTCACTACCAGTTAAGACTATAAAATGACATTAAAAATTCAGAATCAATGTCTCCATGATGGGACAGTTAATTTTGTGTGGTGGAATGTTAAAGGCCTGAATCATGAATTAAAGAGAAAGAAAGTATGCTCTCACCTAACAGGCTTAAACGCTAAAATAGTATTTTTACAGGAGACCCACTTACTAAGCAAGGATCCGTTCCAGCTACAAAAAGACTGGACTGGCCAAATGTTCCATTCTAGTTTTACAAAGAAAACTAGAGGTGTGGGAATTCTCATACATAGAACAGTCCCGTTTGTAGCATCTGATGAATGTATCGGATCCTGAAGGGAGATATATGATGGTCATGGGCAACTTATTTAACTGTAAAATGATTTTGATAAATGTGTATGCACCCAATGTCGATGATAAGGAATTCATGCAAAATCTATTTGCATCCATTCCCAATGTGAACACTCATAAAATTATAATGGCTGGGGGACTTTAATTGTGTTTTAAATCCACTCTTAGATAGGACTCCTGTCACAGTGGGGACGACATCTAACACTGCTAAGACAATTACACAGTTTGTAACTGACCACAACTTATCAGACCCCTGGAGGTTTCTAAACCCAAACTCAAGAACATATTTGTTCTATTCACCAGTGCATTATAGCTACTCAAGAACTGATTATTTCTTTATAGATAATAATTTCTTGCCTACGATTAAATCTTGCAAATACGACACAATTGTTAGCTTCGACCATGCACCTCTAGTTTTGGAGCTAAAATTATGCCGCTCACACTCACCTCGCAGATGGTGTCTTAACCCACTTCTATTAGCAGACGAGAACTGTACAGAATTTATATCCAAACAAATCGGCTTCTTCCTAGAGACAAACACACCCTCAGAGGTTTCTGCAGGAACACTCTGGGAAACTCTAAAGGCCTTCTTAAGAGGATAGATTATTTCATATCTTTCCCACAGAAATAAATTAGAAACCAAGAAAGTGTCAGAGCTAAGAAGCGAAATTACTAGAATAGATGAAGAACAAGTCAGGCGTCCAAGTGAGGCTCTTCATAGGAAAAGGCAGGCTCTGCATACAGAACTCAACATCTTGCCAACTAAAGAAACTCAACAACTTATTTATAAATCAAGACATCATTACTATGAAGACGGAGAGAAAGCTAATAAGCTTTTAGCTCAACAAATCTACAAGCAAGAAGTTCGCAATGCAATCCCAGTAATCACCAACATGAAATGGAGATGCAATCATTGACCATAAAAATATAATGCACACATTTAGAGACTACTATAAAACCTTATATTCTACTGAGTTTAAAGAAGACAAGACACAATCTAATGCATTTCTGGATACATTACATATACCACAAATAGATACTTTTAGTGCCAAGGAACTGGATAAACCTCTGCCCCTATCAGAATTACAAGATGCTATAAAGTCACTTCAAGGTGGGAAATCAGCAGGCCCTGATGGCTACCCTGTAGAATTTTATAAGAAATTCTCCACTCAGCTAGCACTAGAATTACCAGAGCCTACGAAAAAACTCGTAAATCCGTCCCACCTTAAATCGCGTCTTAAAGCCGTTTGCACATCTCCGCCAGAGTCTTTTGTCATCTAAATGTGCTGATAAACACAATCTACTAGCAGCCAGCTATTCCATCCCCCCACCGACTTAGAATGAACTCCTAGCTCATGCCTTGCCTTGATTTGATTATTTGGGATTGAAGTGGAGTTTTACAGTGGAAATAATTCGAGCGTTATTTGGAATACACGCATTTCATGTGTGTTCCGTTTCTACAGTATAGTACTAGTCTGTGCAAACACATTTTTAAAACAGAAACGTTTTTCATATTCTAATAGTAAATGACAAAATGTAGGCATATACTATATAACGTATGAAGCCTGAAGTCCATATATCAAAGAAACACTTTCACAAAAGGTACAAATAAGAGAACACGTGCGCTTTTCTTCAAAAGTATAACTGCACAAAAAAAAAAAAGCCACGTTAGCATGCCACATTGACACTCTTACTACAACTGCCGCGGTGGCGGCGTAATGGTATCAGCTCCTGACTGGGGACCAGAGGGTGGCGAGTTTGATCCCGCACGGCTCCACTTCGAGAAATGATCTGTTCTTATTCTTACAATTTTAGAATAACAACATAAATTTCATTTCAGTCTGTAACAGCCGGTGTAACTTATCATACTGGTAAAGGTTAGCTTTTTTTTTTTTTTTTTTGTTTAATTCACTTTTCATTCTCGCAGTCGATGCATACTAATGCCCCCCCCCCCCCCCAAAAGGGTTCTGACACATAAACGCTGGCGAAGCTGCCTTCTTCGTATCTCACATAAAATTTTCACACCTGATCTGACGCTGTTCGTTTTCAAATAAGATTGCATTAGTGCGATGAAGTTTTCACATATATCGTCTCTTTCAGGTGTGTAATAGAAACCACAGCATAGAGAGAAGTGAGTACATTGCTTCTTACAGGAAAAGGTGATGGAAAAAGTGCATTGGTACGAGAGTGCAGTCACGAGTATACTGCAGTCTTTATGTGAAAACAGCATAAATAATGTGAAATCATTCTCTCCTCTGCATGTCCTGGAGTACAAAAGAAACAGCATACAGCAACATGTGGGGACTGGCAGGAACACTCAATAACACTGAATAAAAAGAAAATCAAGTGACGGTGAGATATGAAGGAAGGCAGCTTCGCCAGCGTTTATGTGTCAGAACCCTTTGGGGGGGGGGGGGGGGGGCGTTAGTATGCATCGACTGCGAGAATGAAAAGTGAATTAAACAAAAAAAAAAAAAAAAAAAAGCTAACCTTTACCAGTATGATAAGTTACACCGGCTGTTACAGACTGAAATGAAATTTATGTTGTTATTCTAAAATTGTAAGAATAAGAGCAGAACATTTCTCGAAGTGGAGCCGTACGGGATCAAACTCACCACCCTCTGATCCCCAGTCAGGAGCTGATACCATTACGCCACCGCAGCAGTTATAGTAAGAGTGTCAATGTGGCATGCTAACGCGTTTTTTTTTTTTTTTTTTTTATACTTTTGAAGAAAAGCGCACGTGTTCTCTTATTTGTACCGTTTGTGAATGTGTTTCTTTGATATATGGACTTCAGGCTTCATACGTTATATAGTTTATGCCTACATTTTGTCATTTACTATTAGAATATGAAAAACGTTTCTGTTTTAAAAATGTGTTTGCACAGACTAGTACTATACTGTAGAAACGGAACACACATGAAATGCGTGTATTCCAAATAACGCTCGAATTATTTCCACTGTAAAACTCCACTTCAATCCCAAATAATCAAATCAAGGCAAGGCATGAGCTAGGAGTTCATTCTAAGTCGGTGGGTGGATGAAATAGCTGGCTGCTAGTAGCTTGTTTTTATCAGCACATTTGGATGACAAAAGACTCTGGCGGAGATGTGCAAACGGCTTTAAGACGCGATTAAAGGTGGGACGGATTTACGAGTTTTTTCGTAGGCTCTGGTAATTCTAGTGCTAGCTCACCTCTTATTGGCAAAATTTACAGAAGCAAGAGACAATTCAATTCTACCTCAAACTTCTCGTCAAGCATTAATCACCATCTTTCCTAAACAAAATAAGGACTTGTTACAATGTGCATCATACAGACCAATTTCACTTCTGAATAATGATGTTAAGATACTCTCAAAAATAGCTAGAAGGATGGAGAAAGTGCTGCCTTCGGTAATATCACAGGATCAAACTGGATTTATTAAAGGCCAACACTCACCAGCAAAGTCAAACACCTAAGATATTATTATCATTGAATGCAGAAAAAGCATTTGATATGATTGAATGGAACTATCTTTTCACTGCATTGGAGAAATTTAGGTTTGGCTTGAATATTTGTGCATGGATCAAACTACTGTACAGTAGTCCAGAAGCTTCAGTTTGTATTAACAACATTTGTTCAGACTACTTTAAACTAGAACGTGGCACCAGACAAGGATGCCCCTTGTCACCACTGCTGTTTGCAATCGCCATTGAACCACTGGCGGTCCACTGTCGAAATTCTTATCAGATAAAGGGGACTATCAGAGAAGGACTGGGACAGAAAATTTCTCTATATGCAGATGATATGGTTTTATATATATCAGACCCACAAAATACTGTGCCTGCAGTTTTAACAGCACTTACAGAATTTCAAAAGATCTCTGGTCTCAGAATTAATTTGAATAAAAGTATACTCTTTCCAGTGAATTCACAAGCATATAATAATTAGATTGGACAGTCTACCTTTTATTATAGCAGATCAGTTTAAATACTTAGGGGTAAATATCACAAGTAAACATAAAACTCTTTATCAATAAAATTTCACCGTCTGTATGGAAAAAATTAAGCAAGACTTGCATAGATGGTCAACCCTTCATCTCACTCTAGCCGGAAGAATTAACGTTGTTAAGATGAATATCCTTCCAAAGCTTCTTTTTTTATTTCAAAACATTCCAATATATATAAAAAAAATCATTTTTTAAGCAATTAGATTCAACCATAACCTCATTTATTTGGAACTCAAAACATTCACGTATCCGAAGAGCGACCCTACAAAGACCTCAGGCAGAAGGTGGCATGGCTCTACCTAATTTTCAGTTTCATTACTGGACAGCAAACATACAAGCCATAAAAACCTGGACACAAATAAATGAACATACACAGGCTTGGTCCGCAATAGAAGTAAAATCCTGCAATACTTCTTTATATTCCCTGCTCTGTGCTCCAATAAATGCAAGTTATCGCAAATATACTAATAACCCAATAGTGCTTCACTCGCTCAGAACATGGAACCAATTTAGAAAGCAATTTAAGATGGAAAATCTTTTATTTGTGGCACCTCTGCAGGAGAACCACCTCTTTCAACCCTTGCAAACATATCTAGTTTTTAATATCTGGAAAAGATTTGGGATTAAATTGCTCAGAGATCTTTATATAGACAATATCTTTGCATCCTTTGAACAATTACATTCCAAATTTAACCTTCCAGCTACACATTTCTTTCACTATCTTCAAATTAGAAACTTTGTTAAACAGAACCTGCCCGATTTTCCTCATCTTGTATCCTCCACCATGCTGGAAAAAATACTGCTCAATTTCGAGGACTTAGACACCATTTCTGCAACATATAAAATTTTATTAGAGTTCCTTCCTTTCAAAGATCCAAGAGGACAATGGGAAAAAGATCTCTTAATTAATATATCAGAAAAGGAGTGGAAGGTAGCAATGCAGAGAATTCACTCGAGCTCCATATGCGCAAAACATAGAATTATACAACTCAAAATTATATATCGAGCTCATGTGTCTCGCTTAAAACTGTCCAAAATGTTTCCAGGGCAAGATCCAACCTGCGAACGCTGCAACCAAGCTCCTGTCTCACTGGGTCACATGTTTTGGGCATGCACCAAATTAATATCATTTTGGACCAACATTTTTAAGTGCCTTTCAGACAGCCTTGGTGTCACAATCCCTGATAACCCATTAACAGCTGTGTTTGGTGTTCTTCCAGATGGATTTGAAGTGGAGAAGGACAAGGAAACGGTGATTGCATTCACTACACTTATGGCACGCAGACTGATTTTGATAAATTGGAAGAATCCTAACTCTCCTCTAATAAGTCAGTGGGAAACCGATGTTTTATATTATTTGAAATTGGAAAAAATCAAATTCTCAGTTAGAGGATCTGTACAGAATTTTTTCAAAACCTGGCAGGATCTAATCAGTAATATTTTAGAATAAGAAGAAATAATTATTTCCACATTTCTTTTCCTTCTCCATTTATCTTTTTTGCCCTATTAAACTCAACAACTTAGGCATGTTTACAAGCCTTAAATATTACTCCTTTGGTCATGCTCTCCTTTTCAGGGGTGGGATTTGATTTGTTTTCAATCCTATTTTTTTGTAAAAATTGATCTCTTTGTACAAAATGATTACAATAAAATTAATAAAAAATAAAAAATCACTAATTACATAAAGACACAGATTTGCCCAAACAGACAGAAGACAACATTGCACAAGCTGTGACTATGGTGTGAACGCTCGAACATCTGCCTATCAGCTAAGAATTCTAGGTTCACATCTTGCTCATTATTGTCCTGACTCTGCAGGAGACAGGTAACCTTTTTCAGAGATGAACCAAGAGGTACTATATATGTAAAAGAAAAACAAAACAAATAAAAAATAAAAGTTACAACCAAAACACAGATGAAAGGCAAAAATCGAGTCAAAACCAGGCATGAAGTCAAAACCAAAAGAGATGTTAAGAAACGAGTAGAAATTTAGTTTTGTTTTGAGATATTGCTTTCATAGACCTTCCTAGCTGACCTTTTATGTCATCGTGGTGATTTACCGGAGGTCATGACCTTGCAGGCCACATCCCTAGAAACGTGACAAATGACCCTAACAACAGATCCCAAATTGATAGCAAAAGGATAACCTCAAAATAGCATCAAAGACAGTATAATATATGAACAGAAACCTCAAAAATTAACTTGATCAAGACAGTTGCCTTTAAGTTTTTCTTTAATCAAGCGTTTCCATCATGCTTTCTGTCATGGCCTCAAGCCATCCAGTGTGGGACCATACTGTTTCCAGGTATTTATTGCAATTTGGGGTTCTGTGCACCAGAAGGGAAAGCCAAGAATATTATAAACAAAGAAGGTTTTCAGTATTAACAATAATTATGTGCAAAATGCAACATGTTTAATGGTATTTTGGCAATATTTAATGTGTAATTATTTTCGATATTTCCACCTTTCCACTTTGTCACTCTAGCAATGCCGGGTAACTCAGGTCATTTTTCTTTAAAGGAAAGATGCTTCGTTTGTTCCTGAAGGGTAACATTAATTGAAAGTCTCTATAAAAACTGGGTTGGTTTGACCATACTATGTTTGCACATTAAACACCCCAGGAATAAAGGGCATTGCTGCAGTGTAAACAAAGAAAGCATATTTGCTCCTGCAGGTTCTGGTTTCAAGCCTTTAGTATTGTGAAAGGAAATTAAGAATCAGCTTGATCTTCCTTTTTGAAGAGTTCCAGTAACAGAGGAGCCAAAATTAAGCTGCAAGTGCTTGAGAAATCTGAGCCAGATGTCTTGGTGAGATAAGACATGGAAACTGTTACACCACCTGCAAGGATGAGAGCTCTTTAAAGAGGGTCAGGAACCATGGGGTTAAAGCACAGAGAGGTCTGATATCTTGAACAGGTGGGGAAAACAACAAACCGTGCTTTTTGGGATGATGAAAGCATTTTTGCAGCTCAAAGAAATTTGATTTTTTCAGCACGTGTAACAGCCAGTCCTTAAAGTCAATGAACGTGATTTTGAATTTAATGAAAACCTTTTTTTTTCTTTTTCTTTGTCATTGGGGCAAATGGAGGCAGTTGGCTTTAGCTTTGGAAAGTAATGCAATCGCTTGAAAAATCTCTTCGATATTCTTAGGAACTGTACGTTTTGCACACAATCCTTCCTGCTTCATCCCCCAGTCTCAAATCCCTTGAGATTCTGTTATCTTTCTTCTTTCTAAACACTTCTCTTAAAAAGTTCAAGAATGCAAACACACACTTCACTTCACTGCCAAAAGTACTGTATCTGAGCAGACATAACGAGGCTGCCGTCCATTCTTCATCCATATCTTTGCAGTTTCCTTTATCAATAAAAGCTTAAACATGGCAAATAATGTTTACACTCCAAAGTGAAGGGACAAATAATTGTTCAAAATTGATACTTTTACCCTTATGTTCTGTTTATTAGAAATCAACAATTTATATTGAAATCTTTAAAGGGTATTTATTTAAAATGTCTTCTCAATTTTAAATATTCTTGAATGATTCACAATTTCACCTTTATGACTTATTAAAAACTTCTCTTAATCTTCTCTCTCTTCTCCATTTCTCTGGTAGAGTGCATCCAATCTACTATCCATGTCATCAAAATGAAGTTTGCACCAGGAGGAGGTCTTATACTTTTTTACTTTGTGTGACAGACATCCTCTTTTGGGTTAGCAGTATCTCCACTGAATAGGAAATGGATGGAGGCCATAACTTTCTGGCTTTCAGTCTTTAAAAAAGATGGCATGGTTATCACACCCCAGACAATTCACAGTAAGCTAAACTGGTGTGCCCACTTCTAACCTCTGCAGAAAACAAGCTGTATTTCTCAAAAAATTTCTTTTTAAAATATTTTACTTACACAGATCTGCCTCTAGTTAAATGAAGGCTCAGTGATGATAGAGCCAAGAAGTTAGACAAAAGCAAAATTATTTAAGTAGGCAACATGCACTTCACGTGTAAAAATAATACATATGGAAACACATCATCAGACAACATCCATCCATCCATCCATCCATTTTTCAACCCGCTGAATCCGAACACAGGGTCATGGGGGTCTGCTGGAGCCAATCCCAGCCAACACAGGGCACAAGGCAGGAACCAATCCCGGGCAGGGTGCCAACCCACCGCAGGACACACACAAACACACCAAGCACACACTAGGGCCAATTTAGAATCGCCAATCCACCTAACCTGCATGTCTTTGGACTGTGGGAGGAAACCGGAGCTCATCAGACAACTTGAATAAGTTATTTACACCAGAACTCCAACAAATGTTTAGCATCTCTAGGTGCTGCAGAGAGCCTCAGAGGAACAATGAGTTTGAAAAGAATTTGAGCAGCCACAGGGGGATTTGAGGAACAGGCTTGAAAATCACAGGGTTTCCAAATTTGAAGGATGGTTGGATGCTTGAATACCCCTTCCATCTGCCCATCCAACTTTGGGTTTAGCACAGTTAGAGCGGACAGAGACACAAGTACCTGTGGGAAGCACAAAGGAGGAGGACTCGCTCTCTATGTTAATACACGCTGGACATGTTAAAGTAAAAATCTCCACTTGCTGCAGGGACATCGAACTGTTGGCCGTAAGTCTGCGTCCCTATTACTTGCCGAGAGAGTTTGGACACGTCATTGTTGTCATCGTGTATATTCCTCCTCGGGTGGACGTGGAGATAGCGAGTGACATCATCCATTCTGCTGTTGCTAAGTTACAAACGCAGCACCCCGAGGCACTTGTGCTAATCGCTGGAGACTTTAACCATGTGACGCTGGACAAAACATTACCTGCATTCTCCCAGTATGTGGACTGCAACACCCGGGGAAATAAGACTATTGATTTACTGTATGCAAACGTTAAAGACGCATACAGCGCCACCCCGCTGCCTGCGCTTGGGAAAGGAGATCATAACCTGGTTCTGTTTCAGCCTCACTAAAAACCAAAAGTGAGAGTCCTACCTGTAACCACACGATCATTCAGGAAGTGGACCCCGGAGGCTGAGAATACTCTGAGACAATGTTTTGGAACTACAGACTGGGATATCCTGCAGGGATCACATAGTGAGAACATTGAGGAGGTTGTTGACTGCACTACTGACTACATCAACTTCTGTATGGACACTGTAGTTCCAGTAAGAACTGTACGCTGCTATGCTAACAACAAGCCATGGATTACATGTGACATCAAGGGCCTTTTGAACCAGAAAAAAAGGGCTTTTAAAGACGGTGATCAGCATGAGCTAAAGCGCGTGCAGAAGGAACTCCGAGTCCAGCTCAGGGTGGCGAAGGAGCAGTACAGGAGAAAGCTGGAGCAGAAGTTGCAGAACAACAGCATGAAGGAAGTGTGGGATGGGATGAAGATCATCACTGGCTGCAGCTCAAAGCGGGGTACCACCATCGAGAGAGACGTGAAGAGAGCAAACCAAATGAACAACTTCTTTAACAGGTTTGACCACCCTAACCCACTCTCACCTCAGAGTACTGCACTCTCTACACATCCTTCTGCTGATACCAACATAGGAGAGACATCCCCACCCACAATTACAGCAGCGCAAGTGAGCAGAGAGCTGAGGAAACTTCGTCCCAGCAAAGCAGCAGGTCCAGATGGAGTATCGCCACGACTGCTGAAGGTCTGTGCATCAGAGCTGGGGGGTCTTCTACAGCGCATCTTCAACCTGAGCCTGGAACAGGGGAAAGTCCCGAGGCTTTGGAAAACATCTTGCATCACCCCAGTCCCAAAGGTATCACGTCCTGGTGAGCTGAATGACTTCCGGCCTGTCGCTCTAACATCACATGTGATGAAGACCATGGAGCGGCTGCTGCTTCACCACCTGAGGCCACAGGTCCAACACGCCCTCGACCCTCTGCAGTTCGCATACCAGGAAAAGGTGGGAGCGGAGGATGCCATCATCTATATGCTACACCGATCCCTCTCCCACTTGGACAGAGGCAGTGGCGCTGTAAGAATTATGTTTCTAGACTTCTCTAGCACCTTCAACACCATCCAACCTCTGCTCCTTAGGGACAAGCTAACAGAGATGGGAGTAGATTCATACCTGGTGGCATGGATCGGGGATTATCTTACAAACAGACCTCAGTATGTGCGTCTCGGGAATTGCAGATCTGACATTGTGGTCAGCAACACAGGAGCGCCGCAGGGGACTATACTTTCTCCGGTCCTGTTCAGCCTATATACATCGGACTTCCAATATAACTCGGAGTCCTGCCACTTGCAAAAGTTTGCTGACGACACTGCTATTGTGGGCTGCATCAGGAGTGGGCAGGAGGAGGAGTATAGAAACCTCATCAAGGACTTTGTTAAATGGTGCGACTTAAACCACCTACAACTGAACACCAGCAAAACCAAGGAACTGGTGGTGGATTTTAGGAGACCCAGGCCCCTCATGGACCCCGTGATCATCAGAGGTGACTGTGTGCAGAGGGTGCAGACCTATAAATACCTGGGAGTGCAGCTGGACGATAAATTGGACTGGACTGCCAATACTTATTCTCTGTGCAAGAAAGGACAGAGCCGCCTGTACTTCCTTAGAAGACTGGCATCCTTCAACATCTGCAGTAAGATGCTGCAGATGTTCTATCAGATGGTTGTGGCGAGTGCCCTCTTCTACGCAGTGGTGTGCTGGGGAGGCAGCATTAAGAAGAAGGATGCCTCACGCCTGGACAAACTGGTGAGGAAAGCAGGCTCTATTGTTGGCATAGAGCTGGACGGTTTGACATCCGTAGCAGAGCAACGGGCACTCAGCAGGCTCCTATCAATTATGGAAAATCCACTACATCCATTAAACAGTGTCATCTCCAGACAGAGGAGCAGTTTCAGCGACAGACTGCTGTCACTGTCCTGCTCCACTGACAGACTGAGAAAATCATTCCTCCCCCAAACTATGCATCTCTTCAATTCCACCAGAGGGGGTAAACGTTGAACATTATTCAAGTTATTGTCTGTTTTTTACCTGCATTTTTTATTACTCTTTAATTTAATATTTTTTGCTGCTGGAGTATGTGAATTTCCCCTTGGGATTAATAAAGTATCTATCTATCTATCTATCTATCTATCTATCTATCTATCTATCTATCTATCTATCTATCTATCTATCTATCTATCTATCTAGTCTGGTTTTCAAGTCATGGAGGGTACCGAGATATTAAACCTGTACTGACGTAATTTGGCTGAGGATAAATTTAGCGGGGAGATCCCTTTAGACCAGGGGTCTGCAATGCTGGTCCTGGAAAGCTGCAATGGCCGCAGGTTTTTATTCCAACCCAATAACATGTCTTATTTAATTTCACGACTTGTTAATGTATTAACTCTGCAATGTTAGGTCATTCTTATATTGCAGATGTTTTCCTTTCTAAGGATATCATCCAAATGATTTGAAGTCTAAAACGGAGGGGTCGTTGTTTAGTCCTTCACTTTTCTTCTGAATATTTTATTAAACCAAATAGTGCACAGTGAATACACACAGTTGTAATTGGAGACAAGCTAGACGGGGAACTGATGGTTCGTTTGTCATGTGTATCTTATTGCTAATAAACAACAATTAAAAACAGTGAATGCAGCAACTTACAAGTAAAATAAACAATTAAAACATATAATCATAAAAATGGCACTAAGAAATAAGTGTGTCATTAGCAATAATTGACTTCCCATTGAGAGATTGGGTTGGAATAAAAATCTACAGCCACTGCGGCCCTCAGGACCGACATTGCTCACCCCTGCTTTAGAGACATAATAAACATGGCTGATCCCAGATTAGGCTTTTAACCGTGAATTGTAAAATGTTTGTAAGTGATGAACCTCTTAGAAACCATAAATAGAAACTGATAGCTCTCAAGATCTATTGTGAATTTGTACTTGTATATAATTTTCCTGACTTTAGTAAGTCTTTCTCCTGCATTTCTTTAACCTTTTTCCATATTTTTGAATAAAAAGATTTCAATGATTTAGTATAGTTAATTATTCAGTATTATTATTTATTCAAATAATTGATTAGTTATAATAATTAAGTATAATTTATTTTTATATTACTGTTAGACCGTATTGTTTTTGTTACTGGCACTACTGTTTTGTGTAAGGGAACGACTGTGAATTTCTAGGTAAGGGGAACGGGAGGACACATATATTAACTTCATTGCAGTGGTGATATTTCAGTACATTCGCTCTCTGATTTCTTGACTATTCCTTGTGATATTTAAATTGTTTCAAGTTTCAAATTAATTGGTTGCAAACTTAAGACTGTTTCTTGACTTTGATTTCTGTCCATGTTTTCAGTGTAGACGTTGCTCAGGCTTGGTTTCCTGGTTTTGACAAGGCTTGTTTTTTGACTTCTAATTCATCAAATTTTCCCCCATGGTTTGCTAGTTTTCACCTGCTTGGTAGAACAATTTCACACAGGTTGGCACAAAAAACACATGGAGACAGACACGGTGGATAATGTATTATATTTTGTCACACGTTTCTTTTAGGGGCAGTTGAAGGGCTCTGGAGATGGAAATTCTCCTCTTGACCAGGGGTTGGTACTGATGCTTAATGTCTTTTCTTCTCTCTCTGCAGGACTGAAGACTGACATCTTTACCAAATATGACGTCAATTCCGTCATGTGTTCGTTTGGATCCACCTCTTCTTGCTTGGATCCCATATAACCAGCTCCTATTTAACCTCACCTCAGTTTTTTCTTGGAGTCCAGTCTGAAAAGCAATAATATATATTGCTTGTTTTCTTTCTTTTGTATTCTGCAATATACAAGAAATCACATATGTACCCACACTGAGAAGCACAACTCAGCAGCCTTATTGAAACAGGCATGTGGCCTGAAGAAAGCCGACTAAAAATGATGCCTTAACTAGAGACATTTTAGCTAACAACTTTGTGTGCCGCCTGAAACTGCATATCAGCATTTATCAGGTTGTATGGTTGCCAATATTCAAATGTACTTTATTTATTGTTATTATTTTATGAATATTATCAATAATAAATTATTTAAATTGTAACTTTTCTCCTGCTTGTCTTTTACTACACCTAATATATGTTAGGGAAGGTGGAAAGAAGTTATAAAGTACAATATCTTATAAATACTGGTAAGTATATGAGATTTGAGGCAGTATAACAAAGGATACACATTAATAATACAAAAAGAGGAAAGTAGAGTAATATAGAACTCTACCAAGACAAACCAGCTCTGTCTTTGTCATTCTTACAACTGAATACTACACAATGTCAAACAAATAAATATTGTGAATGAAATTTCTAACTGTCAGTGGCAGGGTCTTAACTAGATGAATAAATAAAATGATTTCTATCATTAAGAGGCTACAACTAACTCTATTTAATTGGAGAGTTTGATGCTCCAGCGTTAAATTTTTAAATGAAGTAAATAAATACAGAGGAGAAAGAGAAAATTATAATGAGAAGCTTAATAAGAAAATTATGACTATAATGGTTGTCCAAATAATTTGCAACACCCTCTCTGTAAATTAAATAGGAAATGTCTTCAACTCATTCTATTGTTACTTTGAAATGTCCTGCTTGCTATTACATGATCACAAAACACTTTTGTATGTTATGTACAGTTTGCCATTAGGATGGCTTCACTGTGCTGATGTGTGTTTTAAACAAAGGACTGCCACTGAATCCCTTGTGGGAGTGAAGGACTCAGTAACAAACATTCATTGAGGTTTAAAAATGTTTATGCAGATAAAACTGTCAATAAAAGCCCATTAGTCCTTGGGTGTCACATATTGTGGGTTCTAAAAAAGCAAACCAGAGCTCCTTGACACAACATACTCTGAGTATCCAATGACAACAGTATTCCAGTGTTGCTTTAGAGGACTGATGAATTACAACCAGAAAGCATGAAACTGAACTCTCAGTATCCAAGGGGAAAACTAACAACATTATTGATGTATTAGGATTGTTAATACAGTGTGCATGTTGGGTTCAATGGACCTTAACCATTCACCACAAAACTGTATGGAAAGTTTGCTCTTATGAAACATGGAACCATGAATTTAATTTGACTCTAATCTCCATGAATAAAAAGGCATCATCCATCCTCAGTTCAGTAGAAGTTTAAGGTTATATTTTAGCGGGGAAAATCATTGGCAATTTTTTTTTTTTTTTGTAGTAGGGGTGACTTTGGTGGATGCCATGCTTGGCGGTCAAACTGTTAACTTAGATCTATATAATAAGTACATTCAAACTCTAAAACAGCTGCAGAAATGTTTCAGGAACATTTGCTGAATGTGACAGCGCATAGCTACACACACAGGAGGTGATCACAAAACTGGGGTGGATAATTCTCCCACTTCCACCACAGAGCACAGGTCTTGTTTCTTCAGATTTGCATCTCTTTTATTCCCCCACAATAGATGGTTTGGGAGTGATGATGAGATTATTTAAAATGTGAAAAAGTGTCAGTGACTATAAGCTGGTACAAGAAAGGCATGAATGTTGTTGTTTCTTGCTGGTATAAGGTTGGTGAGCTTGACAGAAATGTATTTAGGAAACTGGGGAATGCACTAAACATATCAAGTAATTCTATGGGTACGTCCATACATTTCTAGGATAAACATTACTACCAATCAATAAACTAAGCAGAGAAACCTTCTGGGAAACTCTTGAATATTAATATAAGCAAGCATAGGTTATTTTATCTTTTATGTTTTGATAATTTTCTTTAAAAGGCCTAATGTATACTGCCTTAGTAAACACCTGTGGCATGTTTTCTTTATTTTGACACCAAGTACATTATTCACCAGGGTTTGCAAGTCCAAATTCCTAATCAGTTCATTAGTTCATACTATTTTTTCTTTTTGGTGTAAGATCACAGGTGGTACGGTTGCAGCTGCCTCATACATCAAACAGATTAGATTCTGCACATTGCAAATATCTGAGTGTTATTGGTTTGAAAGACGTGAGTGTGCCAGATGATGGTCTGGTACCCCATCCAGGGTTCAGAAAGTTGACTGAAACAAATCAGAAAACTTTTTTTGATCAAGGCTTTACATGCAAGTGGATTCTCACGATCAGTTCCATAATTTTATGTTTATGATAACTATTGTCAAAGAAAGAAATCTAAATAGGAAAAAGTGTGCCGTACCCCATTTAATATCCAGTGATGAAATTGCAAATGAAATGTAAATGCAAGAGAATACAACACTATTGACATATTGTAAATTACTTCTTACCGAAGTGCAATCCTTTTTGGTCAGAAGCCAGGTCCACAGTGACTTAATGTGGCAGGAGTTTATAAGGCAGAGGAAGCTGAAGGGGCAGAGCTGACATTGTTCTGGCAGGAAATGAGTCGTCTTTCATGGAGTTCTTCTCCATTTTAAAGCAGATGGTGAAAATGAATGGACACTTGGGGGCAGTATTGCCCCTTTTAATCCCAACAGACAGACACTCTGGACACAAGTTAAAAGCGCCAAGAAGTATTTTAATTTTCCTCTTCTTCTTCAACCTTGCCTCCAAAGAACCACAGCCACAATAAATAAACACAATAATCACAATAATCTTCTCCTCCAAACCTCCCAGCAAGCGTTGTCCACCTCCTTCCTACTCAGGCTCACTTGCTAGGTCTCCAACAGTTCTTTATATAGTCCTTGACCCGGAAGTGCTGGCAAGTCAAGAGGACAGAAGGAAGGAAGCACTTCCAGGTCAGATGGAGAACTTGAGTTTTCTTGTCAGCCCGGTAATACTTATGGGGTTCTGCCCTCATGATTTGCCAGTATTTCTGGGCAAGGTTAGCACTTAGACTCCCACCATCTTCCCACAGCATCCCCTGGCGGCACCCACGGTACCCACCAGGGTTGTGTTGCTGAACTCCATGTCCCAAAGTGCCCTGCGGGAACCTAGGACACCGCTGCAGTTCAGGGGAGCTGCCATCTAGCGTCTTGGGGGAGGCAGTGTCCTAGAAAAGCTGCCTTCCCCCATCCTTTCATCTTAGGGGAGTCCTGGCCGAGTTGAGCTGCTGGCTGACCCTTACAGTGGGAAATAAGTAAATATAAATTGTGTTTTCCTTGAAAGTGGGTTGCAATCTGAACACGGACTTCCTATTTGATTGAAGTCTGTTAGGAAGTGACAGCTTATTTTATTATAAATATTTATTTTGAATTGTTTTTTGGGGTTTTGTGGGCGTCACTATTTTGTCTACATGTTGCTTGGTTGCTTCAGCGGTTTCTGGTGGTGGGTTTGGAGATCACAACCCTGACAATCATCTCACAAGGTCGATTACAAGGTCAGCCTTTAGTATATTTCCTCATCCAAGTTTGTGGATACCAAAACCCTTTTTGTTTCTAAAACTAAATTTTCCAAATGCGTTTCTTGTTATGGACTCACAAGTTTTGACTTTCATTTTTTTTGTCAAGGTGTGGCAGATCTCTTAATTTTTGAGTCTTTTTTCATTTTTTGATTACGTCTTTTCTCTTGGATCCTTTTCAAATAGCATTGCTAAATATCTAGAATAATAAAGTCTTTATAGTGGCAGAAGCAGGAGCAGCAGAGCAAATTTGGAAGTGATGTCACTAGTCATCTGGGGCCTCATGCATAACGCCGTGCATAGAATTCACACTAAAACATGGTGTACGGACAAAAGCGGAAATGTGCATACGTACAAAAAACTCCAGATGCATTAATCTGTGCATTCGCCAACTTCTGTGTTCTTCCGCTACATAAATCCCGATCATCGTGAAAAGTAACGCACATGCATGCGCCTGCTGCCACTCCCCAACTCCTCCCAGAATTACGCCTCTTTGAATATGCGTATCAATATAAATAGCCTTTAAGCTCAGCATTCTGTGAAAAGGCAATGGCAAAAGCACGGGGGGAAATAGAAGAATTTCAGCAAATACCAAGTGGAGGCAAGGAAAAACATACTATTTGTTGGTTTAAACAGTGGCATAAACAACAAAAGGAAGTTGATCAAGTGACATAAAGTGTTGGAGAAACTCAAAAACTCAAGTTCACAAAGTCGTACAGTTCATGAAATAAAAAAGTTGTCAGATATCAAAGTCGCAGTGAAAAGGCGAGCCATAGCCCACTGTCTGAGTGTCATATGAAAGCTTATTAGGGTACAGAGAAAAGAAAAAAAAATAGGGACACCGTGGGAAACAAGCTTGAAATGTCAACTTTAATCTTGAAATTTCCACTTTAATCACGTAGTTTATTTTGTCATTAAAGTACAACATCATACACTTCATCTTAAAATCATTTAGTTACGATAGGATTTGAGAAACTACTAAATTAAAGTAGCACGTTAAATGCTTTGTTTTGTATATGTTCTTCTATGTGCTCTATGTGTGTGAATCGCTACATGCTTCTTAAAATGGCTTTTTCTACCTCCTGCAGGAGACAGAATCCATTACATTCGTGATATTACAGTTCTCTGAATTATTTAAATACTGAGATGTATATTTAATATCATTTTCATGATGATATTAGCTAAACCATGTTATTAAACATGGGAACATGGTGGCGCAGTGATAGTGATGAGCTGGCGCCCTGTCCACAATGCTTGCTGCGCAACCTTCAATGAAATAATGTATTGCAGCAGTCTCTTTCAAACATACTAACCCCCAATTCTTGTCCTTACTTTTCTTTCTCCAAATACCCAATTGCCACACAGTCAGCTCTGTAATAGATGTTAAGCCATTTGTATGCTTAGAACGCCGATTCTTCAAAACTTTTAAGGAACATTGAAATATCTTCGTAGTACATGTTTAATTATTCTATCCATCTATGCTTCCAGTGTCGCGGCAGTCCCAGCAAGAATACAGTGCGAGGCAGGAACAATCCCTGAACATGGCGCCAGCTCCTTGCTAGCACTGTGACACCGTGTCCTCACATGTTTAATTATTAACAATATAGATTATTTAAATAATGTTAACATTTTAGCTGTATAATGTAATAAACATATTTTGCTGCATTTCATCTTAAAAATGATATTGTCATCATATATGTAAATACGCGTGTTATAAAGTGACTCAGGTTGTGCAATATTATAACTATCGCAAGTTTACAGTGAGATAATTGTACTTATAAGTACAAACAGTTCTACAAGGAGCACTTGATGGACTGATTGAGTGCATTTATTGTTCTTAGGATGAAACTGTTTCTGAACCGTGACGTCCGTACAGGAAAGGCTCTGAAGCGTTTGTCGTATGAGAGCAGTTCAATAGACAGTGCGCATGGCTGAGGCAGCATATGCTTGATGCTCTATACCGATAATTCTCCTTATGATCAGCTGCTGTATAGCTGTGATTCCACACTCAGATACAGTGGGATAAATACTCTGAGTGGTGCATTGAGAGGAACAACGCTAAAGCAGCTATGGTATTTGAATAGTTTGGCTATTCCGTGGACCATTATACTGTTACAGGTTAATTACAATCAGATGCCTTAAACTAATAAACAATATGCGGTTAATTTCAGTATATATGATAAAGCCGCGTCAGGGATGTGGATCTAAAAAAGAAAGGGAAACCACACTGGAACAAAAGCACTGCTTTGACGCTGGGCACCACCAGTTTACAAAACTGAGCAGAGAACTTGCGTACGCCAGAGTTTGAGCTACCGTGGAAATGTGCATGGCTTTACGCCAAGTTTAGGTTTTATACATCACAATTTGAGTGTGGAAACGGGAGTACGCAACATTTTTGTACGTACGCACCGTTTATACATGAGGCCCCTGGGGTGTTCTCCTCCATTCTAAAGAAACAGAAAAAATATTAGTGGTGGTGTTACACCTGAAACCTTCCCTTTATTTTCAGGTACAGACATGCTCATGTGCTTGCCTACGTCCATATTTTTTCTTTATGATATTGCTAGATGACCTATGTAAAGTAAATTTAGTAGGCATTAAAAAATAAACCTGCATGGAATAGAATCTAAGAAATCAGTGATGTTAGTCCTGATGCACAGGTAGCTGTCAGACATTATGTCCCCTCGTGCCACTGAGATATCTACACATTTAGCTGACTTGAGGTTTGGGAAGATACAAGTATAATGCAGGTTCATTCTGAGCATTATTCTTGACCAGAGTAAGTTATAATAAGTGATATGACATAAAGACTGGTGAAGGACAAAGAGACTCTTTCTGTTATCACAAGCAATGCAGTTTAAACTCTCAGGGGTATAATGGTCTTTAAAAGAAGCCCAAAGTTTCTGCCATTGGTAGGAAGACCAAATTTTAAAAATACCACGCAGAGTTGGAATGTATTAATATGGAAAATCAGTATATATTGTAGATGAATGGATCTATATCTCCTGAAAGTATAATCATGGATCTTGTAAAACTACTTTGCAATACTGCACAGCACAAATTACAAACCACCACATTACTAACTCAATGAAATTCTGTTTTTTAAAGACATTCAACTGCCATCAGCTATTAATAAGACATTAAGTTGGACACCTTTATAAAAGAGAAATTGTCCTAGGCTAAACTTCAAATTAATGATAGCAAAACTCTAAAATCATGGAAAGGCTTGAAAAAATCCCAATAAATATGCTAAGAATTAAGAAAGCTTTATATATGCAAGTGCTCATTTGTCTCACAAATCAGAGTAGTACATTCACTGTTTGTTTTTTTTTATTTGACTGCTGCAAATATAATGTAGACATTTAACAGCTACAAATGATAGCAATTAGATTCTGTTATAACTGTTTTCACTGTGATAATTTATTGTAATTCTAACTCCAGACCATTCGCAAGGAACTTTAGACAAAATGTAACATTGACCTTTCACAACATTCTTCTTTTAAATGCCAGCTGCCAGTCTCTATAACTTGTCTTGAAGGGATTTCAACAGCACATAAAATCACACTTGTTACAGAATCACATCTGGAAATTGAATGTAAAAATGAAAAAAAATCTGTAAATATTTTTCCAATCATAGGAGTTTATACAAAGACATGGAACACAGTACCTACAGTATATGTTAAGGCTCTTTAAAGGAATGAACCAAAATAAAGTAAGAGGTCCGCTGGATAGCCTCCATCATGTGTGGTATTTTCTAAAGACACATGGAATGAGAATTTAATTTAATTTAATTCAGCAATTAAAATAATGAAAAGAGGTATAGAAATTACTATGAAAAGTCTTTTATCCTTTGGGCTTCAAACTCCTGGGGTGATGTAGTGGCACAATGGTTAGCACTGCAGCCTCATGGATTCAGCATCTCACTGTCAGACTCTGTCTTGTGGAGTTTGTGTGGGTGTTCCTCCGGGTACTTTGATTTTTCTCCAATATCCCCATGTATGGGCCAGGATAAGTAGGAATTAACCAAAATTTAACATTATGTTGTATGTTTATGTGGTACAATTTTCTTTATTTTTAAGAAATGGAAACATGCTTAATAAGAACAAATTGAATTAAATCAAACTGGTATAAACTGAATAATTAGCATGGTCAACTTAATACAAAGAATTACAGTGAATTCATAAAGTATTCAGAGCCCTTCACTTCCTACACTCTTTATTACTTTGAATATTTCATTTTAAATGGCCATTTTTGCCCATTAATCAACACTTAATGCTGTTATTAAAAAGGTTTACAGATTTATTAAAGATTAAAAATGGAAACCTCTCATTTCCACAAGTATTCAGACTCTTTGCTGTGGCAGTCCAAATTGTGTTCAGAAGCACCCTGTTTGCTTTATTTCTCCTTGAGAGGTGTCTAGAACTTGATTGGAACCCACCTGTGTCAAACTGAATCAACTGGACATCATTTAGAAAGGACACAATTTACACTGCATGTCAAGACAACACCCAAGCATTGAAGTCCAAGGAACTTCATGTAGACCTCCATGATAAAATTGTGGTGAGACGCAGATCAGGGCAAGGGTATAAAACTCTTTCCAAAGCTTTGAATGTTCCCAGGAGCACAGTGGGCTCAATAATTGTGGAACAGAAGATGTTTTTGAACCACTGGGACTCTTCCTAGAGTTGGCCATCCAGCCAAACTGAAGGGCCTCGGTCATGGTGGTGGCCAAGAACCCAATTGTCACTTTAACAGAGCTTCAGATGTCCTCTACTGAGGTTGGAGAAAAAGTCTGAAGGACAACTATCTGAGCAACACTCTATCAACAAAGCATTTATTCTAGACTGGCTAGATGGAAGCCACAGTTATATAAAAGGCATATGACAGTTTAAAAGACTCAGAGAGCATGAGAAAAAAGAGTCTCTGGTCTGATGAAATAAAAATGGAACACTTTGGAGTGGTTTCGTCCGTTTATAGGAGATGGACGTCTGAAGCAGAGCTCCGCTAGCAGCGGCTTTATTTTCCCACGTATTTCATATTATTTAGAGGTATCCTGTATTTAACCCGACCAAGGAACTTCCACTACAATATACAAGCATGAGTAACAAGAAGAAAAGTCAGAAAGAACCGGAAAAGAAACTTAAAGCTGCATCAAAGTCCGGACAGACTTCTAGCCTGAGTGCAAGTGTAAGGTATGGCATCACGGAGACTGACCTGGAACAGGCAGAAGAGTGCGCAGAATTCCTGGGACCCCGCTCCATTGTATCGTCTCCAGTCGAGAGTGAAAATGGGAGCGAAGGCGCAAGTGATACAGGTCGCGAGGGATCGCCGATTTCTGAGGATCATTCGAGACTAGAAAGGGCTCTGCAGGACGTGCTCTCATCTACTCATCGCGAGCCTGTAACAGGAGCTACATTTTCACTTGCGGAGCACGAAAGCAGAAGCGAACTGTCCGAACTGAAAGAGATGATCGCTACACAGATCGCTACACAGAAAGAGATGATCGCTACACTGGCCACTGCCATGGTTACGGCCATGAATGAGCTTAAGAAAGATAACACAAATGATCTTAAGAAGGTGGCCACTGAGCTCAAGAAGGATAACAAAGATAAGGAAACGCGTCTATTTAAACGTTTCAACGTGAACTTTAAAGGCATGTTGGAGAAATTAGTGGAACACATTGAAGAAACTAACTCCAAACTGAAAAGGCTTGATGATCATATTAATGACGTTTCAGATCAGCTGGAAGACGTTAAGCAGGGACTCACGGCTCGAGTGGAAACAGCGGAACAAATGGCATCTAACGCCGATGAAAAAGCCACAGCTGCGAACTCGGAATACAAAAAACTTGGAGACAGACTTGCAGCCCTGGAGGATGGGTGCAGAAGAAATAATATAAGAATTGAGGGTATACCTGAGAAACGAGAAAGCTCAAGCCCAGTGAAATTTGCAGTAGAATTACTGTCTAAAATAATTGGAGATGACTTTAAACTCGACAATGAGATAGCCACGGCTTATCGCACAAAGATACCAAGCGCCTTTAAACCTAGGTCTTTTATTGTCCGCTTCGAACGACTAAGATGTAAGCTTGATGTGATGGCACTTCTCAGACACAAGCAAGAGATTATATTCGAAAATAATCTTATTCGTATTTTTCCCGACTTCTCACCATCAACAGCTGCAAAACGCAGATCCTACAACGACATTAAAAGGATGCTACGGGAAGCCGATATCAAATACAGCCTCTTGTATCCTGCCAAACTGAAAGTGGAAGTTCAAGATCGACATTATATTTTCTTCAGCAAAGAAGAAGCTGAAAAAGAATTAAAGAAGCTGTTTCCGACACTTTTTTGAAAGTTAATTAAAATTAAAGAGCCGTATTCTATCAAGGCACGGGAAAGACCTATGATCTGATCGCTGGATCCATGTTTAAAGAGACTGGTATTATAATTATACATCCCTTATTTTCTTTTTTTTTTTTTTTGTTTTTATCTGGACTTTATATGTTATATGTTTATGTTTTAATCAGAGTTATAGAGTTATAGACGTGAGTGTGAAAATGTGGAAGTGATTAAAGTAGGATTCGTTTTATTTATTTATTTATTTATTTTTTAAATTTATTTTATTTATTTATTTATTTATTTTATTTTACTATACCTTAAAGTAGACTGTTTAACTTCATACCTTTGGTTTAATGCTGGTTCTACTATTTATACAATTACCATTATACTATTACAGTATGAATTACCAGGTTTATCCTAGACTAGTTTTTAAAATCATTCCCAGGGTTGTTTTTTTTTTTTTTTTTTTTTTTAATCTTAATATCTTAACTTAAAAGCGCTGAAGATTATTTCAAGCTTAAATATTGTTAATGAGAACATTTTCGGCAGATAGTATTAAGGATTTAACTGTAAAAGATATCTCTGTTTTAATTCTGTAACGCCGCTGCAGGGTGGGGGTTGTTTTGTTTTGGACGTGCTCTGTCTCTTCGTATGTCAGAGGACTGGAACATCGCGAAGTGGGGTCTAGCCTCATGTGGGGAGGCAAAATGGGGGGGTGGGGGGATAAAGGGGGGAGAGAAGGAGAGCAGGTTATATCTAATCTATTCTTATAATCCTTATAATTATAAATATCAATGCAACAACAGGCTAACATGCAACAACTCATGGGGAATCTTGAAACTAAGATTAAAACTGCCATATTACCAATTAAAACTATAAAATGACATTAAAAACTCAGAATCAATGTCTCCATGATGGGACAGTTAACTTTGTGAGCTGGAATGTTAAAGGCCTGAATCACGAATTAAAGAGAAAGAAAGTATGCTCTCACCTAACAGGCTTAAACGCTAAAATAGTATTTCTACAGGAGACCCACTTACTAACCAAGGATCAGTTCAGATTACAAAAAGACAGGACTGGCCAAATGTTCCATTCTAGCTTTATAAAGAAAACTAGAGGGGTGGGAATTCTCATACATAGAACAGTTCCATTTGTAGCATCAGAGGTAGTGTCGGACCCTGAAGGGGGATATGTGATGGTCATGGGCAACTTATATAACAGTAAAGTGATTTTGATAAATGTTTATGCACCCAATGTTGATGATAAGGAATTCATGCAAAATCTATTTGCATCCATTCCCAATGTGAACACTCATAAAATTATAATGGCTGGGGACTTTAATTGTGTTTTAAATCCACTCTTAGATAGGACTCCTGTGACAGGGGGGACGACATCTAATACTGCAAAGATAATTACACAGTTTTTAAATGATCACAACTTATCAGACCCCTGGAGGTTTCTTAACCCAAACTCAAGAACATATTCGTTCTACTCACCAGTGCATTATAGCTACTCAAGAATTGATTATTTTTTTATAGATAATAATTTCCTGCCTACAATTAAATCATGCAAATATGACACAATTGTTATCTCTGACCATGCCCCTCTAGTCTTGGAGCTAAAATCAATAAGCCCCTCGTACTCACCTCGCAGATGGCGTCTTAACCCTCTTTTATTGGCAGACGAGAACTGCACAGAATTTATATCCAAACAAATCAGCTTCTTCCTAGAGACAAACACGTCCACAGAGGTTTCTGCAGGAACACTCTGGGAAACTCTAAAGGCCTTCTTAAGAGGCCAGATTATTTCATATCTTTCCCATAGAAATAAATTAGAAACCAAGAAAGTGTCAGAGCTAAGAAATGAAATTACTAGAATAGATGAAGAACAAGCCAGGCGTCCAAGTGAAGCTCTTCACAGGAAAAGGCAGGCCCTGCATACAGAACTCAACATCTTAACAACTAAAGAAACTGAACAACTTATTTATAAGTCTAGACAGCATTACTATGAACACGGAGAAAAAGCTAATAAGCTTTCAGCTCAACAAATTCATAAACAAGAAGTTCACAATGCAATACCAGTAATCACCAACAAGAATGGAGAAGAAATCATCGACCATAATAAAATAATGCACACATTTAGAGATTACTATAAGTCTTTATATTCCACTGAGCCCAAAGAAGACAACACGCAATCTAATGCATTTCTGGATAATTCACAAATACCACAAATAGATGCTTTAAGTGCTGAAGAACTAGATAAACCTCTAACGCTAACAGAATTACTAGACGCTATAAAGTCACTACAAAGCGGGAAATCATCAGGCCCTGATGGTTACCCCGTAGAGTTTTATAAGAAATTCTCCACTCAGCTAGCTCCACTCTTATTGGTAACATTTACAGAAGCTAAAGACCACCAAATACTACCTCAAACATTTCGACAAGCATTAATCACCGTCTTTCCTAAACAAAATAAGGACTTGTTACAATGTGCATCACATAGACCAATTTCACTCCTGAATAATGATGTTAAGATACTCTCAAAAATCCTAGCTAGAAGGATGGAGAAAGTGCTGCCCTCGGTAATATCACAAGATCAAACTGGATTTATTAAAGGCCGACATCTATCTTCAAATCTCCGACGCTTGTTTAATGTTATATATTCACCAGCAAAATCAAACACCCCAGAGATATTACTATCATTAGACGCAGAAAAGGCATTTGACATGATCGAATGGAATTACCTTTTCACTGCATTGGAGAAATTTGGGTTTGGCCCGAATATTTGTGCTTGGATTAAACTACTGTATACCAGTCCAGAAGCTTCGGTTTGTATTAATAAAATTTGCTCAGACTACTTTAAACTAGAACGTGGTACCAGACAAGGATGTCCCTTGTCGCCACTGTTGTTTGCAATCGCTATTGAACCACTGGCGGTTCACTGCCGAAATTCTTATCAGATAAAGGGGATTGTCAGAGAAGGACTGGAACAGAAAATTTCTCTATATGCAGATGATATGGTCTTATATATATCGGACCCAGAAAACACTGTCCCTGCTGTTTTAACAGCACTAACAGAATTTCAAAAGATATCTGGTCTTAGAATTAATCTGAATAAAAGTATACTCTTTCCAGTGAACTCACAAGCATATAATATTAAATTAGACACCCTACCTTTTACCATAGCAGATCAGTTTAAATACCTAGGGGTAAATATCACAAGTAAACATAAAGCTCTTTATCAACAAAATTTTGGCATCTGTATGGAAAAAATTAAGCAAGACTTGCATAGATGGTCAACCCTTCATCTCACTCTAGCCGGAAGAATTAACATTGTTAAGATGAATATCCTTCCTAAACTTCTCTTTTTATTTCAAAACATTTCAATATATATCAATAAATCGTTTTTTAAACAGTTAGATTCAATAATAACCTCATTCATTTGGAACTCAAAACACCCACGTATCCGAAGAGCGACCCTACAAAGACCTCAGGCAGAAGGTGGCATGGCTTTACCTAATTTTCAGTTTTATTACTGGGCAGCAAACATACAAGCCATAAAAACCTGGACACAAATAAATGCACATACACAGGCTTGGTCTGCAATAGAAGTAAAATCCTGTAGTACTTCTTTATATTCCCTGCTCTGCTCTCCAATAAATGAAAGTTATCGCAAATATACTAATAACCCAATTGTGCTTTACTCACTCAGAATATGGAACCAAATTAGGAAGCATTTTAAGATGGAAAATCTTTTATCAGTGGCACCTCTGCAAGGGAACCACCTCTTTCAACCTTCGCAAGTATATCCAGTTTTTAATACCTGGAAAAGTTTTGGGATTAAAATGCTCAGAGATCTTTATATAGACAACATATTTACATCTTTTGAACAATTACATTCAAAATTTAACCTCCCAGCTACACATTTCTTTTACTATCTTCAAATTAGAAATTTTGTTAAACAGAAATCGCCCGATTTCCCCCACCTTGCACCCTCCACAATGCTGGAAAAAATACTGCTCAATTCCAAGGAAACAAACACTATTTCCGCAATATATAAAATCTTATTAGAGTCCCTACCTTTCAAAGATCCAAGAGGACATTGGGAAGAAGATCTCTTAATCAATATATCAGAAAAGGAGTGGAAGGTAGCAAAGCAGAGAATTCACTCGAGTTCTATATGCGCAAAGCATAGAATTATTCAACTAAAAATTATATATCGAGCTCATCTATCTCGCTTAAAACTGTCCAAAATGTTTCCAGGCCAGGATCCGACCTGCGAGCGCTGCAACCAAGCTCCTGCCTCACTGGGTCACATGTTCTGGGCCTGCACCAAACTAACATCATTTTGGACAAAAATTTTTAAGTGCCTCTCAGACAGCCTTAGTATCACAATCCCTCCTAACCCACTAACAGCTGTGTTTGGTGTCCTTCCAGATGGACTTGAATTGGAGAAGGACAAGCAAACGGTGATTGCATTCACTACACTCTTGGCACGCAGACTTATTTTGTTAAATTGGAAGAATCCTAATTCTCCTCTTATAAGTCAGTGGGAAACCGATGTTTTATATTATTTGAAATTGGAAAAAATCAAATTTTCAGTTAGAGGATCTGTACAAAATTTTTTCAAAACTTGGCAGGATTTAATCAATATTATTTTAGAATAAGAGAATTAACTATTATTGCATTTAACTCCCTTCTCCATCTCTTATTTATATAGATATTTACTTCTCCCCTTCTTTTGTCTAATGTCGCCTTATTAAAAAGCTTAAAGAAATTTTCCTTTAGCTAAGCTCTCCTTCTCAGGGGTGGGGTTTGATTTGTTTTCAAATTTGTTGGGTTATAAATTGATCTGTTTGTATGGAATGATTACAATGAAAATTAATAAAATAAAAATATTAAAAAAAAAAAAAAAAAATGGAACACTTTGGGCAGAACTCCAAACACTACGTCTGGAGAACAACAAGCACTGCTCATCACATGCCTAAGACTATACAATACAATACATTACAATACAACCTATTTTTGTATAATTCTCTTCACTGAGAGCAAGTGCAGAACACTGAGAGCAAATTCTGAGGTAAAATGCAAATATACATTATATTAATTACTAAATACAGAATTAGTACATAAAAAGTTTCAGATAACATATAGGAACCAAAATAGAAACTGATTAACATAAATGGAAACCAACAATATTTGACCATTAAATAATTATTGGACTATGGCCAGTTCACAACGGAGGAAATGACAATTGTAAAAGACAAAGTCAGACACAGTCACAGTTCTGGAGGCCTTGGCCAACTAGCTGTCCACCTCCTCCTGGTGATTCTACCTTAGAGTCTGTGCAGGCCATTCAGTCTGATGAGAGATTCTATCCATCTGATGATTCCAAGTCTTCCAGTTTCTGAGATGACTCTTCCATGGACAGGGAAACAGCTTGGCAGTAGAGCAGTGGCAAGTGCTACATTAAGAGACCAAGAAGAGAAACATAACAATGGAGGGATAATGACGATTTATAAATATTGTTACTTCTTTTATGTTTGTACAAATCACTACCGAACAAAGATGCAGTATATATAACTAACCAGTGGCCTTTAGTCAGGGTATGATTGACTAAAGTCTCATCCTGGATTTAACAGCTAAGACTGAAGGGGCATCTCTTATATTAGCTTCAGGGCCCTGTAACTAAAAGCTCATCTCTCACTGTTATTTTATGAACTCTTCACATCATAACAAGGTTGGCATCTTGAGATCTCAATGTGCACTCTGATTTGTAAGTAATGATAAGTTCAGATAAGCAAGCAGAACCTTGGCCATCTAAGACTTTATATGTAAAAAGGGGGATTTTTGAAATCAGCCTGAAGCTTAACTGGCAGCCAGTGCAAGGATGTGAGAGCCAGAGTTACATGTTTTCACTTTCTGGTGGATATAATAATTCTTGTAGCAGCATTTTGAATTAACTGAAAGCTGTACAAGGAAGGATTTGAACAGCCAAGAAATAATGCATTACATTAGCAAATCCTACTAGAATTAAACGAATGAGTTAACTTCTCAGTATTCTGTATATTTAGGAAACATCTTAATTTTCCAATATTTTTAAGATAAAAAAACGTTATGGATAGTTTTATAATGTGTGTTTTAAATGACATGCTAGAGTCAAAGATAACGCCTCAATTGTGCGCTAAATCAGTAAAACTAATTGTGATTCCAACTGAGTTAAAAAGTGACAGAATGTTGTGCTCAGCATCATTGCCTCCAATAAATAACAATTCTATTTTGTCTGCATTCAGAGACAAATAGTTCTCCTCCATCTACTCCTTTAACTCACTGACACAATTAATTTAGGGCAGTATCAGAGAAACGTCATTTTGTCTAATTGAAAGGTAGAACTGGGTGTCATCTACTGTATATACGAGTCTCAATGGATGCATGTAAACTGCAAATAGTAAAGCTCTGAGTACTGAGCTCTTGCAGAACACCATATTTAACTTCTGAGTATACTGATGGAGTAACTGTCAGCACATTTCTATGTGTACTGAAACTGATTTGATAAATAAGAACTAAACCAGACACGGATAGTGAACCTAATGTAATTTTCCAGCCTGCATAATAAAAGAGAATGGTCAATGGTGTTAAATGCTGCGCTTAAATCTTACAACATAATTGCTGTAGAATTTCTTTCATCAGAGGATATTACAATGTTGTTTACACCTTTCATCTTGTATTAGAATAAATTGGTTTATAAATATGGAAGGAAGGTTGAACTGAATTGAAGCAATATTCTTCAGGCTATGTTGTGACAGACTGACCAGCCACTCTTTCTTGCAAAAGACTGTAGCCTAGCGGCATACCTAAGTGCAATAGGTTATAGAGGTAGCTTGTATTTCTACTGTTTGTCCTCCACTTTACTTCTCACTCCTCTTATTTCTGTTGGCATCAAGAAGGCTTAATGTGAACAGGTTTTCATGCCTCTTATAATTCTAGGCTGGCTACAAAAGGGCAACTAGAGAATAACATCCAAGCCAGAAGACATTAAACCATTTCAAAATCAACCTGAACCATATTCTTGAAAAGATATTGGTAGCAAGCAGCCACAACAAACAAGCAGCACTCCTAGCAGTGCTATTACCAGCAGAGAGCTTGTTAATGCAGCTACAGATCTTAAGACGAACATCAGTATTGATGAATGGCCTGACTGTTGATCAAAAGAGCAAATTCTCCCAACAATTGGTTCATCATCAAAGACAAAATGTTGGAATACAATATATGCTGCAATGAATGCTCAAGCAGAGCATGGACTCAGGCTGTCTACTGAATGGGGCAAGTGTTTTAATTCCTCCTTCAGCCAAGGATAAAACTAAACAGCCACATTCCATACAAAAAAGAAAACACTGAGATTCAAAATTACACTTAAAACCAGCAAACATACATAAGATGGCCTCATGTAATGAAATAAAAAAATTAATTCAAGAAATACACCTTTATAAAATTGGTAAGAATGGGTGTCCCTGTACAAATAAACCAAAACTGTAGGTTAATATTCTTTAAATGACAGGAGTTTGAGTGCATTCATTAAAGGAAATATATGTTGAACAATATCTCCTGGGTGGCGCAGTGGGAGCGCTGCTGCCTCACAGTAAGGAGACCTGGGTTTGCTTCCCGGGTCCTCCCTACGTGGAGTTTGCATGTCCTACCTGTGTCTGTGTGGGTTTCCTCCGGGTGCTCCGGCTTCTTCCCACAATCCAAAGACATGCAGGTTAGGTGCATTGGCGATTCTAAATTGTCCATGGTGTGTGTGTGTCTCCTGTGGTGGGTTGGTGCCCTGTGCTGGTTGGGATTGGCTCCAGCAGACCCCCGTGACTCTGTGTTAGGATATAGCGGGTTGGAAGATGACTGACAATATGTCCTAGTACTTCATTTTTGAAGTAGAAATTAAAAATTTAATATGGTTTGCTGATTCCGAGTAACATGCATGCCAGCCAAGGAAGTATCTGCATTTTATTTTTCCACTTCAAGCACTGAAGAGAAGCAAATGTAAGAGAAATATAGTAGGATCATTCATTCTTCTTTCATTCTGTTATATAGTATCTTGCTACAAGGCATATTATATTCTTAACTTTTTTTTATATTCATGCCATATTTTGAACCTTATTTCTATACATAATCAAGCATGGCAAGAAATTTTAAGTAAGTACAAGCAGAACATCAGTTAACCAAACTAATTGGGACCAAAGCTGGTTTGGTTAAACAAATATTTTAGATATTGATTCATTGTGATGTGTATTTGAGAGGGAGGTTGTTGTTCCTCATAATATAATAATATTTATTGGTAATACTTTAGTTTAGGTACTGTAAAAGACATCTTTTACTCATTAACCGTTATGTAAGATTACCTTAACAAAGGCTTTTTAGGTCTTCTTAACTCTTATAAAACTTCAGTTATTCATCTCTATGCAGCGTGGCATATAATCATGATGGTGAAATTACTTGTTAATATGACGGATTTAACAGGTCTTGTACTAAATATGTAATATCAATAGAAATGTGCAGTTATGTCACCTCAGATCACTCCAAAGTGACATTTTGTTAGTAGTTCACATTGCAGAGATGAATAAATACTTTACTGATACTGATATGTGTTAATGAAGACCCTTTTTTGCTAAAATCCATTGGTCCAGACGTGTAAGCCTGTACTGGAGAGCCTCTGGAAGAATCCTCACTTGGATCAGCTTTTGGAGTTTGGGAAAGTGAATGTGGATGGTGTTACCTCTGACCTGAGATGAGTGGCATGAATGTGCAGTGTGTGAGGCAGATGATAGCATGAGGAGCAACATGAAAGTGCAAGAGCAGGTGGCGTTGGTAGGCCAAGCTGCAGAATAACACTTAGGGAGTTATATTTCTTGCCTTTCACCCCAAACAGCTTTAGAAACTTCCACAAAAAATCATTTAGTAAAATTGCATGAGAAATAAAATTTTAGGGAAACTTTGGGAAACTATATGTGAAACAAAAATGTGTTGTTTCGCTCATCCCTAGTGTCATAGACGGCCAGGACGCCTCTTCACGGAGAGGACCAGGGGAGCAAGCGTGGGGAGAACAGTACCTCCCCTGGGACATTAGATGGCGACCCCCATGGGTTGCAGTAGTGCCTCGGATTCCCGCAGGTTTTCATGGGAGTTGGAGTTATCTACAGCCCTGTTGGGATCTGGGGGTGCCACCAGGGGGTGCTGCAACAGATGCTAAGCCCTCTTGGGCAGGTTTTCCGCCACACCTGGAAGTAGGTTAACGAGCACCTGGAGCGATATAAAAGGAGCCAGCAGTCAGGAGTCGGGAGGAGGGAGACAAAGCTTGCTGAGGAAGAGTGGAGGAGAAAGAAAGAAAAAGAAAGGAAAGTATTGTTTAGAGTTGTGTTTGTGCTTTAGGACTGTGTTGTATACTTGTGGGAACAGGGAAGATGTTGCCCGCAAATGAAGAAACAAAAAATAAAACGTATGTGTTTTATTAGTGTGCCTCCTGTGTCTGTCTGTGTCAGGTTAAGTGCTTGTATAACGCCACCTATTGTCACACTAGCTATACTTTATTTTGAATAAATAATCCAAAATGAATACACAAAGCAGCAGAGGTACTACTTCAGCGTAACTAACAGTGCACTAGAGGTAGATACTGTAATTTTGTATGGGGTTGGGGGAATTTGTGCTGGTGATTCAGATAAATGACATTTGGATATAATCGATGTTCTACTGCAGTGTATTGAAACATAAAGCTGACTCCAGCACATCTATCATAGCAAGCCACAGTTCCAATGTGAGAAGTTAAATTCTTTTTGTATTATAATTACCACTGCACCCTGGTGGGGGTGTGGGGGGTTTCCTCATTTCACTGCCAAAATTGTTGTGGCTTTCTAATTCAGATCTATTCTGCCTGTGTGCCCCATTCATGGAGACATACCCAGGGACAACCACTTATATTGTTTATGTCACAGAACAGCCTGTTTGGAAGAGACTGCTTACATTTGAGATGCTTTTGGGCACCACTTGCTGGTAAAATTTAAAATGTTTGTCACAGTGTTATGTAATCCTATTCTTAACAGCCCACAAGTGTCTATTGCAGCTAAGTTCTAAATTACTGCATATGTATCTACAATTTAAATCAAATTGTCTTGAGCACAGCATTTAAATTTGTTCTTATTATGATAAATTCTGAGAACAGCCCTTGTATCCCAGAATAAATTCCCAAATTAAAATACCAATTTGCTTGAGTGTGACTCATAATTTGATCTTGATCGAAGTATGAGCATAGTAGAAATTATGACCTATCAATCTTTATAAGAAAAATGTAACAGCAATCTGTAAATTTATGCAATGACACGTGCTAAGCATCTGGATGGGATATTGAGACAGCTTAGCTATTAGTTAAGCAAATGTGTTTGATGGGCTGAATGGTCTTGTCTTGTCTGTCAAATCTCTTATGTTCTAAAGTGCAATGAAAGACAGTTCTTATAAAGCGTGACACTTTGAATCTGTACAACCTTGTGGGAGACTTTGGAGGTAAATGTGAACTACATTGACCAAGGCTTCAAACAAACAGATTCTTGAGTGGAATGATGGTGGCACAGGGGCTTGTACTACTGCTCTTTAGCTCCAGTAGTTTACTTCAGGGTGTCATCACTCAGGTCAGTTTAATCTCATATTTGAAAGACATATATGACCCAGTTATGCCCTGCGATGGACTGGCACCCTGTCCAAGGTTTATTCCTGCCTTGTGTCCTATGCTAGCTGGAATAGGCTCCAGCACCCCCTGCGCCCCTGGTCTGGACTAACCAGCTTAAAAAATGACACATATATGACCCAGTTAAGAAAAGTGTTACCTCTGATGGACTGAAGACCTTCCTGTACCTGATTTCAGCAATGTGGTTGAAGTTGCTAGGACAGACTGTAGCTTTATCTGTTAATGCACTGGACTAAGCATGTTATTAAAATGCATGGATAAATGGTGTGGCAGACAGGGAGTGCCCAAGAGCCCCAGATTCCAAACACAAAAGCACCCACACAGTCAAGGATACAAATAAAGTGAATTTTATTATACAAGAGTACCTTTCATAGATTCTTTCTTCAACATACAAAATGACCTCTTGAAGAAATTAAGTAATCTCCCTCCACACTCCTCCAGAAGAGAACTACACTCTTCTACCCGCCTCCAGCTCACCTTGATAATGTCAAGCAGCTTCTTTTATGTTGGACTTGGGGGTACGTCCGGTGCCATAGAGCTAAATGGTCAGGTGGAAGCCCCACGAAAAGGAAGTTCTTCACCCTGCAGCGCCCTCTGGTGACACTCAAGTACACCCGACAGGGTTGTTTCTTAGGACTTAATATCCCATGGATCACCGCAGGTGCCCATACTGGGGTCATGCCAGAGGAACATTAGCTTCCTCCCCTAGTATATCCATTAATATTTCACCCTGACTGGGATAATAATTAAGCACCATCCCAACTGAGTTATGCCTCCATCTATAGTGTCTATTCATTATGGCCTCTCAACCGGGTTTAGTAATCACCTTTAATTCCAGTCAGGGTGCCAGTTCATCGCTAAGGGAACTTACAATGGAAATTTAAGTATAGGAACATTTTGACAAGAGCAGTCCATCCAGCCGACAAGCTTACCAATCCTATTTGCCTCGATTCTCTAAAAAAACATGAAGTCGAGTTTTTGCCTGGTATTACTTGTGCAAGTGCCCAAGTGTGTTCGATGATGAACTGCCAGGACAAGTTCTTGAAATATAAGTGTAGAATATGGATGGATTAATGGATGGAAACATTCTTGGGATCACTAATGTCTCTTGTAGTTACAGTAATCCCTCACTTATCGCGGGAGATAGGTTCCAAGGCTGACCGCGATAACTGAATTTCTGCGAGTAGGGACACCATATTTATTTAATTATTTAACGTGTATTTGGACGTTTTTAAACCCTCCCTGTATTGTTTACAACCCACCCTTTACTCTATTAATAACAGGGACAACTGCTAAGCAATATGAAATCGGTAGATAAGTTTACACTTACTGTATAGCGAAGTACACGTAGCTATATATGACGTGATGATGGTGATGAATATGCTGCGCAGTAAAAATGATGATGATGAAGGTGATAATCCCCTGAATGCAGTAGCAAGAGCACGTTAATGGTGAATGAGTGAGATGAGACTTCCTGGTTAATGCAGCACTCCGTCGCTGAGCCAATCAGCAGCACACAGGAACTTAACTGCGTGCTCTGATTGGGTAGCTTCTCAGCCATCCGCCAATAGCATCTCTTGTATGAAATCAACTGGGCAAACCAACTGAGGAAGCAAATACCAGAAGTAAAAAGACCCATTGTCCACAGAAACCCGCGAAGCAGTGAAAAATCCACGTTATATATTTAGATATGCTTACATATAAAATCCGCGAAGTCGTGAATCCGCGAAAAGTGAACCGCGAAGTAGCGAGGGATTACTGTATATACCAGCTTACAACAGTGCCCATTTTGCAGGTATCTACGAGATCACAATAATAGGTTATTTATATTTTAATTCAGTTAATTGTACTGCAATGAAGAGGGAAAACAGAGCAGAAATTTCCAATTATGTTTTTGTTAAGGTTTTCACTATTTTTCTAGTTTTTAAAACAGTTTTATCGAGAATTAATCACTTAGGAAAATAATTCTTAGAGGAATACTAACTAGAAAGATGTTTTTGATTTTCTGTACAACCATTTTCTGACCCCACCGCCCCCCCCCCCCCCCCCCCCCCCCCCCTATCCACATCAAGATAATGTAAGACAGAATCTATTCAGCAGTAATGAGTAAAACAGTAGAAACCAGTCTGGAATGGTGCTGCACTCTGTCACAGGGCACAATCACTCTTCTTGGCCCAATTCTAGAGATGCCCACCAACCTAACCTACATGTCAGTGAGGGAAAAACCAGAAACACTGACACAAGGAGAATACATTACCCTATTTCCAGAAAAGCTAGGATATTTTCTAAAATTCAATAAACACAAAACTCTATAGTTCGTTAATTCTCTTGAACCTTTATTTAACTGACAAAAATACTAAGAAAAGGTTTCATTGACCAACTGAACTGTATTTTGTAAATATAAACAAATGTATAATTTGATGCCTACAACACACACAAAAAAAGTTGGGACAGAGTAATACTTGACACTGTGTTACATCACCTTCCTTTTAATTATACTTTTTATTCATTTGGGAACTGAGGATACTACCGTATATACTCGTGGATAAGTTCTCCCGCAGATAAGTCGGGACTTGATTTTACAGTATAATTTCTGGTATTTTATAATGTCGGTCGTATAAGTTGAATGCGGAAAACTCGTGCTATTGGTGCAAGAGATTAAGATATGTTAACACCCACCTGAGAGAGTAACCACGGAGCACACGGCCTTTTCTTATTATGTGGGTGCGGCAATGCGCTGTATCAATGTGTGCTCCAACCTCTCTCTCTCTATTGTGCCTACGTGACCACACGGTAATACCTGAACTATTCTGAAGCAACGTTTGCACTGATTTGTGTTTTTTATATCTCACACCCTCATACACCTTTATTGTAAGAGCACCCCTTATCTACGATGGAGCGTTCAATCAGAAGAAAATATGAAGCTAATTTTAAATTAAAAGTCATTGAAGTGGCGAAAGAAATTGGTAACTGCGCTGCTGCAACAAAATTCGATGCGTCTGAGAAACTGATGCAAGATTGGAGGAAGCAAGATGTAAAAAAAAAAAAATGTAAGTGTCACATTTTTGAGCAAGCGTATTAAGTCGGGGTCTGATTTTATGATCGATTTTTTGAGTTTCAAGACCTGGCTTATACGTGAGTATATACCATAATTGCTGTAGATTTGCAAGTGGAAGTTTTCCCCATTCTTGCTTGATTTAAAACTTCAGTTGCTCAACAGTTCATGGTGGCCATTCTCTGATTCTCCTCTTCATGATGCGTTAAAGGAAATAGATGAAGCACACACATTCTGTGTCTATGAAGCCATGCTATTGTAACACTCGCAGAATGAGGCCTGGCAATGTCCTGCTGAAATAACCATGGACTTCCCAGGAAAAGGCGTTACATTGCTGTGTGCTACTGGGCTCCTGAACTGATAACAACAATCTGAGCTTTTTGATTTTTTTTCCGTTTCTTTTGCTCTTTCCCTGAAACCCTTGCAGTTTAAAGTGCAGGGACAGGAGAAATTAGGGGCAGGTGTTACGAAGAAGCCCTGTAGGGGTAGCTTGTTTTTTATATGTATTTTGGTTTTTTTACATGTGAAAGACGTGTTTTATGCTGGTGCTAGTTCATTTGCAGGTCCAGCTATACAGCAGATTCTGTGCCCTCCTGGATACAACAGAGATTTACAGATGCAGCTTTTTAAAGCCTTGATGTTTGTTCAGATGAACAGGTAGTCTTTAGTGGTTACTGGGCTGTCTGTCCGTATGACATATATAATAATAATAATAATAATATAATTACAATAATAATTCATCACATTTATAGAGCACTTTTCTCACTGCTCAAAGCGCTTCACACAGTGAGTGGGGATCCACTTTGACCACCACTAATGTGCAGCATCTACCTGGATGATGCGACAGCAGCCATTTTGCACCAGTATGCTCACCACATATTAGCTGTTTGATGGTGAAGGGGTGAGAAATAATTAGCCAATCAGAGACTGGAGATGATTAGGAGGCCAGAATGACCAGGCCGTGGTAGATAATTTAGCCAGGACATTGGGATATGCCCTGCTCTTTATGAAGGATGCCCAGGGATCTTTAATGACCACAGAGAGTCAAGACCTCAGTTTTATGTCTCATCTGAAGAAAGGAGACATTTTTAAAGCATGGTGTCCCCATCACTGCACTGGGGCATCCCCTGCTGGCCTCACCAACTCTTCTTCCAGCAGCAACACAAGCTTTTTTGTGGTTGTTCTCCCATCCAAGTACCGACAGGGCCCAAACATGCTTAGTTTAAGGTGGATGACCTGTTCTGAAGTAAATGTGGTATGGCTGCTGGCTATATGTGGATAGTTCGAACTCACCAGGTAATGTGGATATACAAGGCTGTTAGTGTGATGGACCATTAGGTTTTTTTAATCCAAACTAATATATTCAGATATACACAAGCCTCTCTTTTTAGTTGCTGGACTTTAAATTGAACTTTGGCAACAGTAACTGATTAAAGAAGTCTTTGACTTATTAACTGCTAGCTTGGGATTTTCATTTTGATCGAGGTTCATGATTTTTTTTTTTACCTAATCTTTCAGTCACTGTGCATTTTATTCAGTGATTCTGTAACATCTTTTACTTAAAGCTTGTTATGGACTGGAGGTCCTGGGTGGAGCTGCTTTCACCTTTCCTTCCTTATTTGTTACTCCAGCCCCTCTGAATTAAGTGGGCTTGAGAATATTATTTTATATGATCAAAAACGCCTTGCAGAACTTAAACATTGTGAATAGTTTTGACAACTGGCATCATCTGTTGTCTCTAAATGCGTTGGCTTCTTTTCTATGCAGTTTTGAAAATTTTTCTGTGATTGCAGTTACTTTTTGTTTAATATCCCTTTAATGTTTATAAACCACCTAACAAGAAATCAAAGCAAATTATTACCATCCATTACTCTTGATCTGACCCTGACATCAGGAGAAATTACCGCAGGAGTAAAGTAGTGTCTCAGATTGTAAAAGAGTTTCTGTAATACTTCAACAAATAAAGAGTCCTACCCTTATAAAACTTACTAGAACAAAGGGCTGATTCACCAATGTTTATAAGCCTCCTGGTTCTACTGGAATCTAGCAAGAGTTGGAAGGATTACAGCATACCGGGATTCCCAAAAGCTAGTTTGTGGCATATCCATTGCCTTGATTAGCAGCCAATTTCAAAACTGTAGGCATTTCTATGACCACTGCGAACAGTTTTTCTGCAATGCAGAATTCAGTAATCAGAATTATATGTCATAATTAATGTCCAATGCATTGCATGCAATAAAATTGTAAGATACACATAACATGTATTTAATATTTAGAGTAATGTCTTTAGATAAATAAAAATAATCTAAGGAGTTGTGGTAATCCAGTGATTAGTGTTCATTCTCCCACCCCAGCTCTTATTTGCAGGATGTCTCTGCCTGGGTGCAGTATGGGTTTTCTCCATGCATTTTGGTGTCATCCTACAGTATATCCCATAGACACACTTCTTAGGTTACCTAGTGGCTTTCATTTTCCCTGAAAAGGTATGTGAGTGAATTATCTTGTGTAATGTACTGGTGTCCTGTTCAGATTTATTTCCTGCTTTCCACCTAATGCTACCAGGATAGATTTGTACATGTTGTGATTATTAAATGAAAGAAGGGTACAGATAAATAATCAAAACAATTCTAACTAAAACTGTCAGGCAACAGGAGTCATTATTATGCAAACTCATTTTAGAAAATGTTTCATGTCTGTGGTCATACTAGCACTACTAAATACAGACCAGGGCCACACACCAAGTTAAAGTAACCAATATAGTCAATGAACTCACCCTCTGAATGTTGTAGGTGAGTTGTTCAAAATCTTTATCCCAAGGGTTTCCATCTAATTATAGTGTTTCCTTAAACCAAGATTAAATACTTCTTTTAATTCAACTTGTACCTTGCATACATTATTATGCCGCTGTTCCTCAAATGATGTCCTTATTGTATCTATTCAGAAAGTCTCCAAAAGACTTGTCATTTTCAAATATGAGGTGTAGGTACCTTGGAGGACAGACAGGCACAACGGATGAACGAGGAAATGTCTTCTTGCCTGGCCAGAAGCATATAAAGGACTGACCAGAGGAAGCTGGAGGCCAGGAGCAGCTCCATCCTTCACACAACAGGTGGCATCCCTGAGGCATCCCAGTTTGGACACCCGTTGAGGTAGATGGGATTTGGAGTCTGGAAGTACAGCCCTGTTGAAGTCATTGGGTGCCATTACAGAGCACTGTTGGGATGGGGGACCACCCTGGTTTCCATATAATAATAATTCATTACATTTATATAGCGCTTTTCTCAGTACTCAAAGCGCTGTCCACACAGGGAGGAACCGGGAAGCGAACCCACAATCTTCCACAGTCTCCTTACTGCAAAGCAGCAGCACTACCACTGCGCCACCTGTGAGGATATAACCAAGAAATGCTTCTAGGAGGACACACTATGGCATTGGAAGCATTTCTTGGTTCAGGTTAAAAGAAGCCTGTCGCCTCACCTGGATGAGTAAAAGTCAGAAGGTAGCGGGCAAAACTCAACAGAGTAAGCAGAAGGAGAGATAAACAGAGACGATTCACTGGGTTTTTTTTTCTTTGAGCAGAGGAAGTTAAACCTGCTGAAATTCACCAATAATTAATGAGTCAGGTATTATAGGCCTCAGTAAATACATCAATTCATCTATCAATTTTGCAAATCCACTTATCCAGGACTGGGCAATGGAGTAGCCGGCAAGAGCAAACCCCAGACAGGGTGCTAGCCAATCACAGCAGATTATATAAATTTCATCCATCTATGTATTTTTAAAGCTGCTTTGTCTAATATGAGGTTGCAGAGGTGCAGACCTTATCCTGGGTGCACTGATTGCAGTACATTACAGAGCACATTCACACATGTTCGCCCTCTCCCCATCTCCCCTAACCAACATCTTTCTGGAAAACAAGAGTAAAACCAAAGTGCAAAGGAAAACATGCAAACTGCACATACATATCCCCAGTCTCCCAGTTCTGTGAGGCATGTCATTCTAGATCATAATGTATGAGTGGAACTTCAGCTGATGTCATAGGCTTCATTGATTTATTTTCCTAGTTTTATAAACTATACTGTAACAATGGGGAATGAAAATGGATGACAATACAGGAGAATAAATGTGTACTCTCAGTAGAGGGTATATGTAGTCAGGAGTGTTCATGAATTTTCTATTTAGGTTGGAATGGTCTACTATAGTATACAAAAAATTTTGATAAATTCCAATTTTAATATAAAAATTTTATTATAATAATAATTCATTACATTTATATAGCGCTTTTCTCAGTACTCAAAGCGCTATCCACACAGGGAGGAACCAGGAAGTGAACCCACAATCTTCCATAGTCTCCTTATGGTTGAAGCCATGCTGCACATAATTGTAAATTAATCAATGAAACTCTGAAAGGGAGTCTACTGCATTTATTTTGTTAATGGTTTGGAAAAATTTGGTAATTTTATTGTAGCCTAAACATTTTTTTCTTAAAGGTGAACAGTATTTTTTGAAGGCTTTCAATCTGAGAGAACCTACACCTGTTGTAGCTTTCAGTTGTCACACACGTGTGCATTGGAGACAGCTAGAGGGCTCAAATAAAAGTAGTACCATGCCAGACCAGGGGGTGGCGAGCTGCACTGATTCTCTCTTTTTGTCTCCTTCAGACCGTCCTTGGGAAATCCCATTAGGTGCTGGCACCATTGATGACATCACTTCCAGTACCGGTGCCCTGGAAGATGTCACTCCCGGCAACGGTGCTCCGCATGACATCACTTCCAGTCCCGATGATGTCACGTCCTGTCCTGGCCTTTAAAGCTACCATCTTTGCACTAATAAATCAGTTCTGTTTTGGACTCCAACCTGTAAACATCTCAACTAAATAACCATTTTGCAGCCAAGGCATAATATAAGGGTGGCTGCCCCAAACCTTTTTGATGTCTGGGGACTGTTATTGTGTATCTATCTATCTATGATACAATGTAATTCTTATGTTATATTTTATTAACATTTCATTTATGTTGATTGTAGCTGTCACCATTTTCTGGTCTAATTGCCAGGATGCAAAGGTCCATTGCTTGTGCCACAATTCTTGGAAGCTGCATTCTGTGATATCACCTACATGACGATTTATAAACTGCCACCACATGTTATGCAATGTTCAAGATTGTGACTATTAACTTAAAACTTGTTTCAATGTGCTTTTCCTCAGTTGTCTGTGGTGTTATGACTTCTTGCTAGATTCTTTTTGTCTAGCTTTTGTTTTGTGTTTTAGTTTTGAAAATGGATTGATTGATGTACTGGTTTGACAGTACAGTATGCAAAAACCATAAATGTGCCAACTATATTTTACACTCCAGAATCTTGGGCAATACTGGACAAAAAAATATTTAAAATAACAACAGCAGTTGAAATAATGTGTTTAAAATGAGTGATAGATATAACAATAAATAAAAGAATCCGTGAAGAACTGGAAATACAACCACCTGTGGAAACTATACAAATAAAACAGCTAAAGTCTTAAAGACATATAATAAGGATGAGTGAAACAAGGTATCCCAAAAAGGTGTTTGAAGTGAGTGGTGAAGGAAAAAGGCAGAGGGGAAGACCTAGAAGGGTATGGGCAGAAAATCTCAAAGAAGCAGCCAGAAAGAGAATGCTGACCATGGAACAAATGAAGGTCCTGGCAAAAGATAGGAAAAATATAACCAATGGCTGAAGACCTCAACACCAAAAGGTATAATGGGAGAAGATTAAGTAAGTAAGCATTTATTTTTAGAGGTTTATTCACAGATGTAGAAATAACAAGTAAATAACAAAAGATGAAAATGTAAACAATATCCTTTATCCTTACTATAAACATCACAAATTTTAATATGGACACAGGACTGTGGTTCCAGTAAGATTCAGGACTGAGCTGAATTGCAGATTATTGGTGGTTAGGATAGACTTTCTTCTAAAACCTTGGTTTTTGAAAACTGGTTCATACTTCCTACAGCTGTTTAGGTCCATTTCTGCATGTGACCAGATCCATTTCACACTTCCTGTTGATTGCTAGTAGTAGTGGCGGCTATCTGAAACTGAAATTTATTTTAGTGTACAGTAATGTTGTTTCTGTCATGGCTATATTCTGTGTAAAAAGGAAGAAACAAAATATGAAGTGAATGTAGGGGTCCCAAAGGATGTCCTATTTAATTATATCTTCCAAATGAAACTTAAAAAGGAAAGCACACTGAATATTGATATGCTGATTATCAATTGGCAAAGTAAAAAAAAAAAAACACAGGCATGGAGCTTTGACTTCCTAGTCTGGTTGTGAATGCCAGCTTCTGTTGGAGATTTCCATCAAATATGGTCAAGGCAAGAAGGACTTTTCGAGGACAGGAAATGATCTCAGCAGACCTCTGGCAGTTCCTCTTCTTTCCATCTTAAAGAAACAGATGGTTGTGTCACATTCTTTTCCAGCATAAGTCCGTAAAACATTCCCTATAATCATGTGTCTGACATCTGTTAATTTCTACAATACTGCATTGTGTATTTGTTTGATGATGTCTTTAGTCTGTTAATGGGCAAAATACACATGTCAAGAGATCAAGAAGTGATGATTGATTTTTGACATTATTTTGCCTTCTAGATAGCCCTGGTGGGATCTGAGATTCATAGTTACTGTATGAATGTGTTTCACTATCCTTCTTGGTGTGTCAGTCATTGTAGATCAACATTTAGTTTTCTAAAACATCAACTTAGTAGTTCAGAGATAAGTGGAAGGAAAGAAGCCAGTGACTGTTATCATTCCTAGTGCTTGCACTAAACTATCAGGCCACGTTATCTGAGCTTAGAGGTCATACACCAAAATTACCAGTGCAGTTTCTAAGAATAAGAAGATTGGAAAGAGACAGCGCTGCATTGACTAGTTGAGTTAATGGCAGATCTCATTTCTTTTATTGTCTGGATCTTCCATAATCAGTGCACAACTGACCACCATAAACATGAAGCTAAAGGCAGATTGCTCCATGCCCAGTGGCTTGTTGAATGGTGGGTACAACCTGTGGGCTATGTCTGCAGTGAGACCATAACATGTAACAGAGTGGCAGAGTCCGCTTATATTCATAGTTAAGTTGACAGATTATGTACTTGGTTCATTCCTTAAACAGGAGAGCTATCTTTATGTAGGGTCTGCATATTCAGAGTTTGTATGCCATGTCACTGATCACAGGTTAATTGCAAGCTCACATTTGTCTACTTTAAGCAGGAGAGAGCAGTCTCTAGTAGTCAAGGAGCCCTTCACTTCATGAATGTACTAGGCTCTGGTACTGCATGCAGTGGACTTTAATGGTGAATCATTTCACCCTGGTTACCCTGAAGAAGGGAGGAATGCACTGACCTTCAGCTCTTTAGTCAACAGTACAGTGAGCCCTACTATAATCACCAAAAGAAGCAATATGCATAGTCAAATAGTAAGGTCCGATTTTAACATTTACACGAGATTCATTTGTTTTGAAGAAAGCATGGTCAGCAACAGATTTATTTACCAAAAAAAAAACTGGCCAAATGATCTGCCTTTTTTCTGTGCAAAGATTTGGCTAAAATCAAAATTGTTAATAATGCATTTTGAAAGAGAAATAAGTCAGACTGACCTTTACAGATCACATTGTAAGAATGCACAGCATCTCTGTTACATGCTCCAGTGCTGATGCAATTTCTGTTAATCGTCTGCCAAATGTTTTAGAGCAAATGTGATTTAGAAAGTTCAAAGGCACAGTTTTCCATTGGGTTACAATCCAATGAAAAAACTGCCAGGGTGGAGCAGATAATATCTAGTTTTATTTTTTAAAAGATATACAGTGGAACCTCGGTTTGCGAGCATAATTCGTTCCGGAAACATGCTCGTAGTCCAAACCACGTGTATATCAAAGTGAATTTCCCCATAAGAAATAATGAAAACTCAGATGATTTGTTCCACAACCCAAAACTATTCATATAAAAATGATTAATACAAAATATAAAGTAAAAATACATAAAACAAATTAACCTCCACTTTACCTTTGAAAAGAATCATAGCTGGTGTGAGTGAGTTTCTAAACTCTTGGTGGATTGCACCCAATGGGACGACACGCGGAAGAGCGTCCCAAAGCAATCGCAGTCTCCTAGCGCTGTAGCAGTTCGCCGTAAAAGCAAATCCGAAAAGATCGCGGACATGCTATAAGCGCCTACCGTCGATGGGTGATACAAGGAACAAGGAACATTATAAATGTGCAGGGCCCTGCCTGACTGCTGTGTCTGTGTATAGAAGAGCGGCAGATCCCACTACAATAAATAACCACACTGTTGCTGTTTCAAGCTGAATAAAGCTGGTGTTGCTAAAGTACTGAGACTCAGCTTCGTGTTTTAGGGTGCAAGACAGGGACTCGCACGTCACAGCACACACACACAGGAGCGCCAGTCCTTTTCACAAGAAAAGCTTGTTTAGGCATTTTGGGTGTTTAATCGGAGCTTAACTGACAGTCCTATTTAAATCACCCGCTGCCTTAATCAGATCACTCAGGCTTTCTAGCACTTCTCTCCGGCTACCTATAGTGCTTCTGTTTTGTAAATCTGTTGGTCCATTGATCATTTCAATTCTGATTTTTCTGGTTTGTCATTTGGCTTTTGTTTTCAGGTTTTGATTTTTACTTTAGCAGTTTTGGATATTTCTTTTGTTGCAGAAATGTTTTCTTGTTTGTATTATTTTAGTTTTGTTTTAAATTAATATTTCTATTTTGTTTTGTTTCTATGAATTTTTGAAATTTGGGACATCTTTTGATGTTTTTTTTGTTTGGAATTTCATTATTAGTGTTAGGGCAAGGCATTGGTGTTATGATATATTTTTTTCTTTCAAATTCTCTGGATATATTTAGCAATTATTTCATGTTCTCTGTATCTTTTGGGGGGTTTTTGGAGCATGGATGATTCATATTTGAGGTTTATTTTGAGCCAATGGCAATTTGTAAAATGTATTAAAAATATTTAACATCTTAATGAAACACAATTTTGTTTCTTGTGCATGCTATCAATTTACACTTAGCTTGTGTATGGTTGCTAGTCATGTTGCTATGCAGGAGAAGTGGAAGTCACAACCTGAATAGAGCATATAAGGGTCAGGGGTAATGCACTTCCTGATTATCCAAGACTAGCAAAATACCCGCGCTTCGCAGCGGAGAAGTAGTGTGTTAAAGAGGTTATGTAAACATATATATATACATATACATATTGATTGTTACATGGGAGGGAGACGACAAATCACAGCTTCCCGCTTTCTAATCGGGCCTGTGATTGGTGCTTTCACTGATGCCTAGATCCCACAGTATGTCCCCTTAGGAGAGGCGTTAGGCAAGTGTAATTGAATAGCGGTGCTGCAAGTTTAGCTTTACACCTGTTTTTAAGGCTTATTGACTGAAAGGGGCTTTCATGAAAAAACTTAGGGCTTTGCTACAGGATACACCCTCCACAAGTTAAGGAAGTAAAAATAAAGGTATATATTTCTGTTTTATTTAAACCTTTTAAGTTTGTATGCGGGCGGCATGGTGGCGCAGTGAAAGGTGCCAGTTAGGAGACCCGGGTTCGCTTCCCTGCGTGGAGTTTGAATGTTCTCCCCGTGTCTGTCTGGGTACTCTGGTTACCTCCCACAGTCCAAAGACATGCAGGTTAGGTGCATTGGCGATTCTAAATTGTCCCTGGTGTGTGGGTGTGTGCGCCCTGCGGTGGGCTGGCACCTTGCCCGGGGTTTGTTTCCTGCCTTGTGCCCTGTGTTGGCAGGTATTGGCTCCTGTATTTAGGATATAGTGGGTTGGATAATGGATGGATGGACATCTGTATGCATAGCCTTATTTGCCCGTTTTCGTTTTTTTTGTTTCTTCAGTAATATTTCAGCAAACCCGGAGCTTGTCAGTTCAAATCCTGGTACTGCCACCACTGTGCGACCCTGAGGAAGTCACTTCACCTGCCTGTGCTGCAAAAAACAAAAGTAATGTAACAAATTGTACCTCAGATGTTGCAAGTTGCTGGAATAAAGGCATAAGTAAAATAGATAAATATGTATTATACACATAGGAACTATTCATTTATTTTCAGTTAAGTCATCTGCAGCAAACCTTTATAAATGAGGGTTTCTCCTTTTTAGATAGTGCAAACTGTTTCTTCTTCATTGATGTTTTCTCTTGGAGAGCTTTTTTCATTTCATTGAAAATTAAAGCAGCAGCTGCCAAAATATGTAGCTTTCTTATTAATTTTTCAACATTGTGTAAAATAAATTTATAAAGTAACATAAAAGGTTTAAATACTGGTTATCCTTCTACACTAAAATATTACTAAAGAGATACAAAAAAAGTAAAATGCATATGTTCTTTTTCTTTCAGGAGATTAAATATTACTGAAGAAAGAAAAAAAAAAACTAAAACAGCCAAATGGGGTTATGCATACAAACTTAAAAGGTTTAAATAAAACAGAAATATATACCTTTATTTTTACTTCCTTAACTTGTGGAGGGTGTATCCTGTAGCAAAGCCCTAAGTTTTTTCGTGAAAGCCCGTTTCAGTCAATAAGTCTTAAAAACAGGTGTAAAGATATTGACAATAAGCTACGCAAACCCACCAAGACATAGAATCGTTTAAATCAAGTATCATTACATCTTCCTTTCTTAAAGAGAAGTAAGGCAGTACTTATAAGCTTACATATATATATATATATATATATATATATATATATATATATATATATCTATATTCACGGCATTCGTAGTCTGTGTCACAATCTGATTATATGGGTGGTTACCTACCAGGTAACGCTTGTGGTTGGCCAGCAAGTCTGCTAACATCCGCCACGGTGCCCTCAGTTGTGAGAAGCAGATCATAGAATGGTTGAAATAGTTTACTGTCAAATAATGCAAAGAGTACGCGACACGTGTTTCGCCCTAATTCTGGGCTCATCAGGCGTACACACTCTAATGCACTCCCTCTCGGGAATCGAACCTCGAACGTCAGCGCCAGAGGCGATGCCCCTAACGTTGTGCCACGGCGTGTGGTTCGTTTATTTGACAGCATGTAGATCGGGGTAATTACATTCACGGCATTCGTAGTCTGTGTCACAATCTGATTATATGGGTGGTTACCTACCAGGTAATGCTTGTGGTTGGCCAGCAAGTCTGCTAACATCCGCCACGGTGCCCTCAGTTGTGAGAGGCAGATCATAGAATGATTGAAATAGTTTACTGTCAAATAATGCAAAGAGTATGCGACACGTGTTTCGCCCTAATTCTGGCGCTTATTTATCTGGTGTACCGACATTTTTGTGCGTTTAACGGCTGAAATCTAACGTGGTTTGTGCCCTTCAGAATGAAAACAGTTTGCATTTAGCTTTTTAATAAAAGGCGAGCTTTTAAGCCTGAGAAATCACCCCGTAAATGCACACGTTTAATTGCACATGTGTTAATATGTATGCTTACACAGTATTAAAAGACACTCAACAATTACACAGTATTAAAAGACACTGAACAATTAACGCCATTTACCTTCGTTCCCGCGTTTGACTCGTGCTGTAAATCTCTTCCTTGTTTTCAGTTCACGTGATTACGTAGGAGGCGTAATACGTGATGACGCGATACGTGACTCCGCCTCCTCCATTAGAGTATATGGACAAAAAACAGGATCCAGTTATGACCATTACACGTAGAATTTCGAAATGAAACCTGCCTAACTTTTGTAAGTAAGCTGTAAGGAATGAGCCTGCCAAATTTCAGCCTTCCACCTACACGGGAAGTTGGAGAATTAGTGATGAGTGAGTCAGTCAGTCAGTCAGTGAGTCAGTCAGTGAGGGCTTTGCCTTTTATTAGTATAGATTTGAGAGATCTATACCTATAGATCTATAGATCTATATCTATACCAGAGTATTGGTATGTATATTCTTCTTGGTTTCAGAATTTGTATAGTGATATTTTGATTATGTCTTTATTTAGTGATTTGGCTACGGCTCCAGATAAGTAAGAGTCACAGTTTTGACCTTTGCTCATTTTGTGACTTATATTTCATCTCCCAGTCTCTTTTTGAATGTTTCTCTGCCATTTCCTTCTTAAGGCATTATTAGATGGGGTTTAATTATAACAGATGGCATGTGATAAATTATATCACGACAGCTGTGATATAATGTCTACTTGCTTTAAGAATTATAAGAACTTTGCTACTTAAAATAAATAGCACTAAAGTCCACTTTTACGAGCAAATCTGTCTTTTGAGCAATGCATTTCTAAAAGAAAATTCTGATTTTGACGTCCATTTTCATATTTGTCCATTCAATTCTGACTACCAGTCTCAACTGTTAACTGACCCCATTATTTTTGTGACAATTCTTTAAAATGTGCTTTTAATCCCTGTTCCTAGGAAACGTGTGTCTATATTAATATTATTTTTAAGATGTAAATATACATGTCATTGGTCAGGAGTGGACTAGAAGGAAGTTATTCAAGGCATTGAATGTGTCATAAAAATGAAAAAACATATTGTGATTTACATAATACAAAATTTTAACATCAAAGGGTAGTATTTTTGCAATTCTTGTGTGGTGAATTACATAAGGTGCTCCATGGGTAGTAAATTCCATTCAGATAGGCTCAATGGGACTGAATGTTATTTGTTTTATTGGCTCTGTGTTGTACTTTGATTTATTCCTTGCATGTATTCCTCACATGTACAATCTGAGTGTTTTGGACTGTGTAAACAGAGGACAGGCTTGTTGAGCCAACAGCAATGTGTGTTTATTCAAAAAAAGAAAAAGATGGACAAAGACTGCCGCTGAGTTAATCAAACCTAGATAAGCGCTTGTTCAGTCACTAGGCTAATATAAGATGTCCATCCTTTAAAATCACCTAATGTCCACATAAATGAGGTATAAATAGAGGTCATTCCTGAAATGAATGATTACTAGGGGTGTTGTACCATGTTAGCCATTATGAATGTGGTGAGAAGTCAAGCAAAATGAAAGGTGTTATTTTGCTTGACTTCTCACTGAAATTAATGAGAAAATAATCAAGAAAGCCTAAACCAATATATTGATGGATATCACAGAATGTACATTTCAGTGATGCTGCTGGTGCGTAAATACTAACATGTAACAATGTACTAATGATATCTGTCTGATTTTTACTATGCTTTTAGGTTATAACAGTGGCAACATTGGAAGCACGTTGTGATTATTATTATTTTATTAGTTTATACCATACATGTTTTTCTGGACTCTAATTATTTTTTCAATGGGGAAGCTGATTTTATTTTTTTTGTGGTACATGTCATTTCTAACGATGTTAATCATTTTTACCATCATGTGTTTATGTAACTTTGTCAAGTTGTCTTGTAACAGCTCAGTCATTACATATTAATAATTTCATTTAGAGTTAACCTTCACTTGGCTAAGGAAGTCTTTCTTGGGATTCTCAGTTGCTTTGCTTTAAAACCAAGTGGAGTGTTTTTTTTCAGTTATTGGACTTTTCGTTTGTTTCAAGGTAGACTCTTTTTGATACTCCCTATTAGTTTAGTGCTTTGTTTATTTTTGCCTCCATCTTGCCTTTCTGACTTTGTTATTCATTTAAGCCAATCATCTCCCAGGCACGGTGGCGCGGTGGGTAGCGCTGCTGCCTCGCAGTTGGGAGACCTGGGGACCTGGGTTCGCTTTCCGGGTCCTCCCTGCGTGGAGTTTGCATGTTCTCCCTGTGTCTGCGTGGGTTTCCTCCGGGCGCTCCGGTTTCCTCCCACAGTCCAAAGACATGCAGGGTAGGTGGATTGGCGATTCTAATTTGGCCCTAGTGTGTGCTTGGTGTTTGTGTGTGTCCTGCGGTGGGTTGGCACCCTGCCCGGGATTGTTTCCTGCCTTGTGCCCTGTGTGGGCTGGGATTGGCTCCAGCAGACCCCCGTGACCCTGTGTTTGGATTCAGCGGGTTGGAAAATGGATGGATGGATGGATCTCCCAGTCCCACTCCTTGTCCCACTCGTTCTCACAATAAATCCTGTGCAACTGAGTGTGCATATAACACTATCAAATGGATATTAGTGTTAGTTTTACAAAACTGTTTTGCTGATCACTAATTATAACCTATGTAGGGCTGTTGGGATGGGTTCCATTATACTTAGTTATTCTGTGGAAAAGGAAGTTTGTTAATGATATCGTAGATGACTTCATTTCAAAACAAGAAACTCCTCCAACCAGGGCCGGACTGGGAAGCTTATTCAGGCTGGGAATCCCAAGTATATCCCAGGCCACACAATATACATCAGTTTTCTTGTACAGGCACAGACTCAAAAAACCAACAAACACCATTTTGTCTTGGATTTTTTTATGAATAAGGGGACAGTAGATTTAAATTTTACACATAATCACACTCGTGCGCTTAGGAAGAAGCCAGCAAGCCCTAAGGTGAGTGACGTTACAAGAGACAAGGTGTCGATTGTATGTACTAATGCCTCCATCAACAGAACTAAAGAAGAAAAATAATAACTTACCGTCAGTATTTCCAGTCACTCAAAATCGCTACCATTCCACAACCCCGATTTCATATTCCAGCGATGATGTCACTTCCGACTCTCCCGAGATGACGCCACTTCCAGCTCTGCCATAATGATGACACTTCCGGGTCCCACCATCATGAAGTCACTTCCGGCCCGCCATAATGACATCACTTGCGGTCCTTCAATGATGATGTCATTTCCATCAATCCGTTTTGATGTAATTTCCTGTAATTTCATTTCCTGCTACCATTTTGTTATAAAAACACCTTGTTTTCACTGTTCTCTATCAAATGCTTCATTGTTTTGATCCATCTATTTTTTTGCATATTGTCCACGGACATTATATGGGGGAATTCCCCAACTCTTTTTGAGACTTCCTGAGTCGTTTATTCTATTACAACATACATTTAAACATACATACTTAAATATTAGTCTCAAGACAACCTCTGATAAAGTGTGGAATATCACTTCATAAATAAATAAACCATGTAGTCCTATAAAATTTATATCAAAACAAATGTGCAAATGCACAGAACCACAAAAAGTAATTGTCATTGGAATCCACAGTGCATAGATTATGTTTGCAATTTCAACTGTGAATCTGGAATCTACACAGCCGAGCTGCTGTCAGTGTCTGGATGGTAATGCTGAATACTCTTCCACAAAGTTTGAAGTTTTGGTCAAAAAAGACCACTTTGAATTTCTTCAATAGACTCAAAAAATGTCTCAGTGCCACAAAATTCTGTCAAGCATTTGTTAAAGAAAGCACTTAATAAACAAAAAACTATGAAACATTTCGTGTAGCCTATTCAGTCCCTCTCTCATCATAGCGGTAAGGTTTAACTGTCAGAGGGCGAGAGACACACTTTAAAAATATTAAAATAAAAGTAAAAACAAAACACGTTCATTAACAAACTTATCATAATAAAGAACAACAGGTACTTTTAAAAGCACAAATCATTCCACTCACATTCATGTTTCATTAATAAAAGAATAAAATAAAATATTTCCTGTAGCCTACTCAGCCACTCTGAGGGAAAATGGAAAAAAAACATTAAAAATGTGACCATACGCTACACTTCATTAAAGTTTGAAACAAAACTAAAACAAAATAAATACACATTAACAAATACCAAAACACATACAACATTCAAATATTATTCAAAGTATATTATAAACTTGTAAACAATCTTCATATATAACTTTAATCACAAAAACACCAGACGTACGCACCTCTCATCCTAACGCTCCTGTTTAACTGTCAGAGTGCGAGACGCACACGAAGTCAAAACTTGACAAAAACAAGGAACCATCCAACCAGAAACCAGAAAAGAAACCCTCCAACATTAAACCGAAAGGATTTGTGCCCACTACAGAGCAATAACGCCTGCTCGTTTTCTAGTATAATAATAACATTATACAATTTCACCATTAATTTATTTCACTGGTTGCTCTGAATGCCAGGCCTGGCCGGGCAGCAGGCCACTGGGAAAGCTCCTGCTGATTGTAAATGTCAGTCCGGCTCTGCCTCCAGCACAGTCATAGGATAGATACCTAGAATTTAAGTTTCAGGACAAATAAAATATTTTTGTCTAATATTGTGCAACAGTGTGGCACATGACATGAAACAAATCTAAATTAGTCATAGATTGTTACAAGTTCGTACTTATATTAATGTAAAGGAGACATGTAACGCAGAGCTTGATAATCTGAACAATGCTAATAACAGCAGGTGACAGTCCTTTTTTGAGGACTTTCCAGAAATGTAGTTCTTCCAACTCTGTATTATTGATGAGGACTCTGATGATGAGCTTGGCAGGAAGTTGTAGTTGACTGCTGAGTCAACGGCCATGAAGACATAAAAACAACATGCTTACCCTTGTAAAACTTAAGAGATGGCTTATTGTACCAAGAAAACAGCATCAGGTTTAATAGAAATCCAGACACATTTATTGGCTAAGATTTACAACCTCCAGTATACTTCACTTATTACCAAGAGTGAAGTCTGAAGCCCAGGCAACCGAGAATGTCACATTGTTACAGCAATCATCTTCTGGGTGCCTTTGCGGTTTATGTGACCTGGTTTACTACCTGGAAAAGAAAGCAAGATGAACTATGCAATTTCAGTTGGCATTAGGAGTAAAAAATGACATTAACTGGATGCTCAAAATCTTCTTTGTTTATAATTAATTGACAGTTTGACATGGTACAACTTAACTTGCCACAGCGTTCTCATTTTATAAAAATTGCATGGTCACTTTATTAAGTGCATATGGTCATTAATGCAAATAGACTGTTAATCTGCAGAGTCATTCATGTTGAGACAGCTTATCACTCTGTAGCAGGTAGACCTGATAAAAAATTTTAGCTGTTGTTTAACGAAACATTAGAATGGCCAAGACGGGTAATCTAATCAAGACTGTTTATGTCTTGTTTGTTGTTGCCTGAAGTGGTGATTTCAGCCACTTGGAAAAAGCTTCTGCCCTGGAAACTTCAGGAGTGGTGTAACAAATAAAAATCTTCAGTGAGTAGCAGTTCACTGGGTGAAAGCACCTTTTTATTGAGAAGGGTCCGTGGAGAAAGGCAAAACTTATTCAAACTAACAAAAAAGTCAGGTGATGGACCATGCCACATAAATAGCGGTTTTCCATATACAGTAGTTTGTGGGATTTAACTGTTGATAGCCCAGAATCACTTTTGTAAATAGTTAATGGTGCACTTACCTTTAGGAACTGGGTAAGTGCAAGGAGAATCATACTCTGGTTATAGGGACATTCAGAAGCACTTCAGTGACGGTTGGCCAGGATCCTACATACTGTTCAGAGGCCTATGAGCAACCACTTGCCTCACAATAAAAAAAGACCATCATCCCAGCATTAGTCTGCCACTATGGAGCAGGAGTGTAAATGGTTAATGGCACAAACACTGAAAAATGGCACATAGAAGTAGCAAATAGAAATAGCAAAAAGCTACTAGGAAGTGGATGGAGAGATAGAGACCTCACACATGCATGAGAGTTTGAATAGTTCTAGTCATTTCCTACTGAAACAGGACAAGCACCACGACTTGTGATATAATTGGTAGACCCCCAGGAGTATCCATGGGAGTTGGACGAGGAAATTGCAAAATGGTATAAAATGCCTGTGCTGACACTTAGAGTCCTCTTTTGGCCATTCAGATCTGCTGATCATTTGAGTAGCAGTGAGGAAAGTGTGAGGTGTGCTTCACAACAGTCCATCCATCCATCCATCCATTGTCTCCCGCTTATCCGAGGTCGGGTCGCGGGGGCAGCAACTTGAGCAGAGATGCCCAGACTTCCCTCTCCCCGGCCACTTCTTCTAGCTCTTCCGGGAGAATCCCAAGGCATTCCCAGGCCAGTCGAGAGACATAGTCCCTCCAGCGTGTCCTGGGTCTTCCCCGGGGCCTCCTCCCGGTTAGACGTGCCCGGAACACCTCACCAGGGAGGCGTCCAGGAGGCATCCTGATCAGATGCCCGAGCCACCTCATCTGACTCCTCTCGATGCGGAGGAGCAGCGGCTCTACTCTGAGCCCCTCCCGGATGACTGAGCTTCTCACCCTATCTTTAAGGGAAAGCCCAGACACCCTGCGGAGGAAACTCATTTCAGCCGCTTGTATTCGCGATCTCGTTCTTTCGGTCACTACCCATAGCTCATGACCATAGGTGAGGGTAGGAACATAGATCGACTGGTAAATTGAGAGCTTTGCCTTGCGGCTCACCTCCTTTTTCACCACGACAGACCGATGCAGCGCCCGCATTACTGCGGATGCCGCACCGATCCGCCTGTCGATCTCACGCTCCATTCTTCCCTCACTCGTGAACAAGACCCCGAGATACTTGAACTCCTCCACTTGGGGCAGGATCTCGCTACCAACCCTGAGAGGGCACTCCACCCTTTTCCGGCTGAGGACCATGGTCTCGGATTTGGAGGTGCTGATTCTCATCCCAGCCGCTTCACACTCAGCTGCGAACCGATCCAGAGAGAGCTGAAGATCACGGCCTGATGAAGCAAACAGGACAACATCATCTGCAAAAAGCAGTGACCCAATCCTGAGCCCACCAAACCGGACCCCCTCAACGCCCTGGCTGCGCCTAGAAATTCTGTCCATAAAAGTTATGAACAGAATCGGTGACAAAGGGCAGCCCTGGCGGAGTCCAACTCTCACTGGAAACGGGTTCGACTTACTGCCGGCAATGCGGACCAAGCTCTGGCACCGATCGTACAGGGACCGAACAGCCCTTATCAGGGGGGCTGGTACCCCATACTCTCGGAGTACCCCCCACAGGATTCCCCGAGGGACACGGTCGAATGCCTTTTCCAAGTCCACAAAACACATGTAGACTGGTTGGGCAAACTCCCATGCACCCTCCAGGACCCTGCTAAGGGTACAGAGCTGGTCCACTGTTCCGCGACCAGGACGAAAACCACACTGTTCCTCCTGAATCCGAGGCTCGACTATCCGACGGACCCTCCTCTCCAGGACCCCTGAATAGACTTTTCCAGGGAGGCTGAGGAGTGTGATCCCTCTGTAGTTGGAACACACCCTCCGATCCCCCTTCTTAAAGAGGGGGACCACCACCCCGGTCTGCCAATCCAGAGGCACTGTCCCTGATGTCCATGCAATGTTGCAGAGGCGTGTCAACCAAGACAGTCCTACAACATCCAGAGCCTTGAGGAACTCCGGGCGTATCTCATCCACCCCTGGGGCCCTGCCACCAAGGAGTTTTTTGACCACCTCGGTGACCTCAGTCCCAGAGATGGGGGAGCCCACCCCTGAGTCCCCAGGCTCTGCTTCCTCATTGGAAGGCATGTTAATGGATTGAGGAGGTCTTCGAAGTACTCCCCCCCACCGACCCACAACGTCCCGAGTCGAGGTCAGCAGCGCACCATCCCCACCATATACAGTGTTGACACTGCACTGCTTCCCCTTCCTGAGACGCCGGATGGTGGACCAGAATCTCCTCGAAGCCGTCCGAAAGTCGTTCTCCATGGCCTCCCCAAACTCCTCCCACGCCCGAGTTTTTGCCTCAGCAACCACCAAAGCCGCATTCCGCTTGGCCTGCCGGTACCTATCAGCTGCTTCCAGGGTCCCACAGGACAAAAGGGTCCTGTAGGACTCCTTCTTCAGCTTGACGGCATCCTTCACCACCGGTGTCCACCAACGGGTTCGGGGATTGCCGCCACGACAGGCACCGACCACCTTACGGCCACAGTTCCGGTCAGCTGCCTCAACAATGGAGGCACGGAACATGGCCCATTCGGAGGTGGGAGTTGAAGCTACTTCTGACAGGGGGCTCTGCCAGACGTTCCCAGCAGACCCTCACAACACGTTTGGGCCTACCACGCCTGACCGGCATCCTCCCCCACCATCGAAGCCAACTCACCACCAGGTGGTGATCAGTTGACAGCTCCGCCCCTCTCTTCACCCGAGTGTCCAAGACATGTGGCCGCAAGTCCGACGACACGACCACAAAGTCGGTCATCGAACTCAGGCCTAGGGTGTCCTGGTGCCAAGTGCACATATGAACACCCCTATGCTTGAACATGGTGTTCGTTATGGACAATCCGTGATGAGCACAAAAGTCCAATAACAAAACACCGCTCGGGTTCAGATCGGGGGGGCCATTCCTCCCAATCACGCCCTTCCAGGTCTCACTGTCATTGCCCACGTGAGCATTGAAGTCTCCCAGCAGAACGAGGGAGTCCCCCGAAGGTATGCCCTCTAGCACCCCCTCCAGGGACTCCAAAAAGGGTGGGTACTCCGAACTGCTGTTCGGTGCATACGCACAAACAACAGTTAGGACCCGTCCCCCCACCCGAAGGCGAAGGGAGGCTACCCTCTCGTCCACCGGGGTAAACCCCAATGTACAGGCTCCAAGTTGGGGGGCAATAAGTATACCCACACCCGCTCGGCGCCTCTCACCGGGGGCAACTCCAGAGTGGTACAGAGTCCAGCCCCTCTCAAGGAGATTGGTTCCAGAGTCCAAGCTGTGCGTCGAGGTGAGTCCGACTATATCTAGCCGGAACCTCTCAACTTCGCGCACTAGCTCAGGCTCCTTCCCCTTCAGAGAGGTGACATTCCACGTCCCAAGAGCCAGCTTCTGTAGCCGAGGATCTGACCGCCAAGGTCCCTGCCTTCGGCCACCACCCAACTCACACTGCACCCGACCTCCTTGGCCCCTCCCATAGGTGGTGAGCCCATGGGAAGGGGGACCCACATTGCCTCTTCGGGCTGTGCCCGGCCGAGCCCCATGGGTGCAGGCCCGGCCACCAGGCGCTCGCCATCGAGCCCCACCTCCAGGCCTGGCTCCAGAGTGGGGCCCCGGTGACCCGCGTCCGGGCAAGGGAAAACGCCATCCAAAATTGTTTTTCTTCATAGGAGGTTTGTTTAACCGCTCTTTGTCTCATCCCTCACCTAGGACCAGTTTGCCTTGGGTGGCCCTACCAGGGGCATAAAGCCCCGGATAACAGAGCTCCTAGGATCATTGGGACACGCAAACCCCTCCACCACGATAAGGTGGCGGTTAAAGGAGGGGTTCACAACAGTCATCCAAGTTATTTGTAGGAGTGCATGTGATCATTAGGAAGGAGAGGTGGTGAACTCTGTGGTTATGTGCTCCTTATTTGACTTTTGGATTATTTTGTATTACCTTTGGAATAACCTTCTGGTCTTGACACATTCTTTAGAATGTGGTGAATACATATTTTAAGAAGATGGAGGAACATAGGGTGACGTACAAGAGTAGAGGATGATGCACACAGGTAGATTACATCCTATGCATAAGAGTCAATCTGAAGGAGACTGAAGACTGCAAAGTAGTGGCAGGAGAAAGTGTAGTTAAGCAGCATAGGATGGTGGTCTGTAGGATGACGTTGGAGATCAAGAAGAGGAAGAGAGTGAGGGCAGAGCCAAGGATCAAATGGTGGAAGTGGAAGAAGGCAGACTGCAAGGTTGAGTTTAGGGAGAAGGAGAGACAGGCACTGGGAGGCAGTGAAGAGTTACCAGACAGCTGGGAAACTACAGCAGATGTAGTAAGGGTGACAGCAAGAAGGGTGCTTGGCGTGACATCTGGACAGAGGAAGGAGGAAAAGGAAACCTGGTGGTGGAATGGGGAAGTACAGTAGAGTATGCAGAGGAAGAGGATGGCAAAGAAGAACTGGGATAGTCAGAGAGATGCAAAAAGTAGACAAGAGTACAAGGAGATAAGGCGCAAGGTGAAGAGAGAGGTGGCGAAGGCTAAAGAAAAAGCGTATGATGAGTTGTATGAGAGGTTGGACACTAAAGAGGGAGAAAAGGACCTGTACCGATTGGCTAGACAGAGGGACAGAGCTGGGAAAGATGTGCAGCAGGTTAGGGTAATAAAGGATAAAGATTGAAACATACTCATAAGCGAGGAGAGTGTGTTGAGTAGATGGAAAGAGTACTTTGAGAGGCTTATGAATGAAGAGAATGAGAGAGAGAAGAGGTTGGATGATGTGGAGATAGTGAATCAGGAAGTGCAATGGATTAGCAAGCAGGAAGTAAGGACAGCTATGAAGAGGATGAAGAATGGAAAAGCTGTTGGTCCAGATGACATACTGTACCTGTGGAAGCATGGAGGTGTTTAGGAGAGATGGCAGTGGAGTTTTTAACCAGATCGTTTAATGGAACCTTGGAAAGTGAGAGGATGCCTAAGGATTGGAGAAGAAGTGTACTGGTGCCGATATTTAAGAATAAAGGGGATGTGCAGGACTGTAGTAACTACATGGGGATAAAATTGATGAGACACAGCATGAAGTTATGGGAAAGAGTAGTGGAAGCTAGGTTACTGAGCAGCAGTATGGTTTCATGCCAAGAAAGAGCACCACAGATGCAATGTTTGCTCTGAGGGTGTTGATGGAGAAGTATAGAGAAGGCCGGAAGGAGTTGCATTGCGTCTTTTTTGGAGCTGGAGAAAGCATATGACAGGGTGCCTCGAAAGGAGTTGTGGTATTGCATGAGGAAGTCGGGAGTGGCAGAGAAGTACGTAAGAGTTGTACAGGATATGTACGAGGGAAGTGTGACAGTGGTGAGGTCTGTGGTAGGCGTGACGGAGGTAGGATTACATCTGGGATCGGCTCTGAGCCCTTTCTTATTTGCAATGGTGATAGAGAGGTTGACAGACGAGATTAGACAGACTATGATGTTTGCTGATGACATTGTGATCTGTATCGATAGTAGGGAGCAGGTTGAGGAGACCCTGGAGAGGTGGAGATACGCTCTAGAGAGGAGAGGAATGAAGGTCAGGAGGAACAAGACAGAATATATGTGTGTAAATGAGAGGGAGGTCGGTGGAATAGAAGGATGCAAGGAGTAGAGTTGGTGAAGGTGGATGAGTTTAAATACTTCGGATCAACAGTGCATAGTAATGGGGATTGTGGAAGAGAGGTGATAAAGAGAGTGCAGGCAGGGTGGAATGAGTGGAGAAGAGTGTCAGGAGTGATTTGTGACAGACGGAAATCAGCAAGAGTGAAAGGGTAGGTCTACAGGACAGTAGTGAGACCAGCTATGTTATATGGGTTGGAGACGGTGGCACTGACCAGAAAGCAGGAAACAGAACTGGAGGTAGCAGAGTTAAAGATGCTAAGATGTGCATTGGGTGTGACGAGGATGGATAGGATTAGAAATGAGGACATTAGAGGGTCAGCTCAAGCTGGACAGTTGGGAGACAAAGTCAGAGAGGTGAGATTGTATTGGTTTGGACATGTGCAGGGGAGAGATACTGGGTATTTTTGGAAGAAGGATGCTAAGGATAGAGCTGCCAGGCAAGAGAAAAAGAGGAAGGCCTAAGAGAAAGTTTATGGATGTGGTGAGAGAGGACATGCAGGTGATGCGTGTAACAGAACAAGATGCAGAGGACAGAAAGATATGGAAGAAGATGATCTGCTGTGGCAACCCCTAATGGGAGCAGCCGAAAGAAGAAGAAGAGAACTCTAATAATTAAGGCAATAAAAATGAATAATAATACTATACTAATATTAAATGTTAACGTTTCTCATTATTAAGCGGCATGTTAACAAGTATTTCTATGGAGCTGCCTCACTTGCAGACCACCTAAACTACAATTGTATTTGCCTGTGATCAGAACTGAATATATGACAATGTAGACTCTAGCGCTTCAAGAAACACCCCAACTTGGGTGTGGAGTATTTGACAACAACTTTTACTGTAAATAAAAAAATCCTTTCCGTACAATTTAACTTATGTATTTTGAGGGAGAAGAAAAACACACGGCTCTTGCAGTTTGGCCATCTTTATACTTACTTGAGTTCCAGGGACCCTACTGGTGTTTCTGTCTCTTCATGTGAGTCTTCATTAAAAGTACTTGATCTTGCCTACTAAATAGAGAATGGATTTCCTACCTGTGATCCTTTATTGGATTAAGCAGGTTCACTAACGGCAGGATGGATGGATCTTCTAACTCTGACACTGGTCAGCATTTGGATGAACTGCTGCAACTCCCTGTTAGAAGGACTTCAGCTAGTCCCTTAGTGAGATGTACAGGACACCAAAACCTCAGATGGAAAGCCATGAGACAGAAGATGGATTTAGCCAAACTACATTAAGCGGTTTATCTCTTGTTTCAAGAGATAAAATATGTGGATGCTTTCTTTCCTTCCTTTGGATATCTAAATGAATTTTACACCAAACTGTGGAAAATGGACCATGCTCTTCTTCTTGTTGCTTGGCAACAATCATCTCTTTTTGCCCTCAGATTAAACTCACATACATAATGAACCTTTTGTACAACTAATCAAAGGTAAATTGTTCTTCATCTCTCTGCAATGCATCAGAGCTCAAAGTATCCGATAGAAATTAAAAAAAAACATTTTTTTTTCATGTTTTACAAATACACACTGGATATATTTCTAGAAATTCCAAATGAGAAATAAAAATACATCATGATACTCTATTATGTAAAGAAATATATAATATTTATAATGATAATAAATGTTGTGCTTTCAAATAAAAGACTCTTGGCCCATGTCATAAATATATTGTGCGGGGCACCCCTTGGTACTTAACAGGATGTGGGTCAAGCAGCCCAAGAACACAGTGGGACTTTTATTTTAAGCACAGTAAGCAAGCAATTTGAGTAAAAACAACACATGAAAACAAACAGACCCTGGGTGGGCCTACATTCTCCTTACTAGTACCTGTCTGTTTAACTCATGTCCACAGGCCCATTCTTGCCATCACATTTTTACATTTCTGCTTATATTTTTGCTTTTCTCTGTGGCCTTTGGGCTTCTGATATGAATGTGAACAACACTGGAGCACCACTAGGAACAGTCCTGTCTCCTTTTCTCTTCACTCTGTACACCTCCGACTATAAATATAACACCAGGTCACTTCCTGAAATTCTCAGATGATTCTGTACTTATGAGGTGTATTGATAAAGGTGATGAGACAGAATATAGGAGTTGGGTAGAGAACTTTGTTCTTTGGTGCAGAAAGGATTGTCTGCAACTTCACATCAGCAAAATCAATGAACTGGTTATAGACTTTTGACACACCATAGAGTCTCCATGTCTGGTCATTGTCCAGGGAGTGGGTGTAGAGGTGGTTTACATCAATGACAGGTTAGACTGGTCTCAGAACATGAGGAACTATTTGAAAAAGGGCAGAGCAGACTCTTTATCCTTAGGAGACTGCTAAGCTAATTAAACGGGCAAGCTTAGTTATGGGACACACTCTGACCCCCTGGAGGTTAAAGCAAAGGAGAAAATGAAAAAAAAACTGAGTGCCATTATGAACAATTCTGCACATTCTCTCTCTGACACACTAACACTGAGGACTTTCAGCCAACCAATTATTCAGCAAAAGTGTGTCATGAAACATAACTGAGGGTCCTTTATACCAACGACAATATAAATGTGTAACACCTCACTGTGATTGTAAGTGCCAAGTCAGAAGTTTCACTTTATTTCAGTTCAGACTATACTAAGTTTGTATATCCATCTACTTATCTATTTATTTATTTAAAGAGCTTCTGTTAAAAAATAAATTGGAAAGTAAAGTTCTATGCTCTTCTTCTTCTTCTTCTTCTTCTTCTTCTTCTTCTTCTTCTTCTTCTTCTTCTTCTTCTTCTTCTCTGTTTCTGTCAATCAACTCCATGCTTACTTTTCAGACATTAGGCAGCTATGTACACTCAGTGCTAAAGTGGGTTATATGGGTTTGAGTCTCCCCAAAACATTTATGGTATTTTATGCATCTGCCAAGCCCAGGTTAAAGTGTACTGCTGAATTGTATATACAATACATAAATGAAAAAGCACCTTTGGCCAAACACATGTGAGGGATTCTACATGCTAATTCAGGGGCCGTTTCTCAAATTCCATGACCTTCTATCAAAGTTTAGTCACTCTATTAAGACTGAGCTGAGGGAAAAGCTGTGTCAAACACATATGCAAGGTGAGTGTTTAATATAATGACACCGGAAAAATATTCTCCAAGATAATGCAGGTGCAATGAAGGTCTGCTCCAAACCGTCTTTTGTCAGAATTAAAAGCTAAACCAAGAAATCAGCGAGAGAAAAGCTAAAGTCAAGAACTCGGGGGTTTGGTAATAAAAAGAAAGTCTATACTTCAGATTCTTATTAAAGAAATTTTTGATACAGAGGTGAATTCATTATTCCTCAAATTTGTCTAGGTCCTGGGATAGCAAGGCATCTCCACACCATCACACTACCACCATCGACTATTTATATGACGTTCTAATTATGGAATACTATGCTTAATTTACACCAGGCATCATGGAGCCTGCACTGTTCAAACATTTCCACTAGGTCTCATTTACCCATTTTGTTGTCTATTCTAACATTTAGAATGCCTATGCCACCTGCTGAGTGGTCCCCCGATCTTAAATGAAACTGGACTACAAATCTACCCCAGGAAATGTTATTTTGCTAGGCAGTTGGCTGGGGGCAATAGATGAAGGCACACAAAAATGTGCACTAGGTGACTTCTGGTTTTGCAACCTTATAGGTTTAATAACAACACCAGAAGGGGGTTCTACACACTAATGCAGATGTTTTCTCTCAAATCCATAACCTTACAGCAAGGTTTGTTCAATGCCTTATGACTGAGCTGAAGAAGAGGCTGTGAGGTGGTCCAATTTATAGGCACAAGGAAAAGAGTCATGCACAGTCTTTAACTAAATCACCACTTCTGACACTAGAATGGAGGAAAACAGCTAGAAGAGAACTATTGAAGGACTTCTGCCCTTCCTCCAGGACCACTCCTTCCAGTCCCAAAGAATATAAAAGGTGGAGTAGTGGCTCTGAGGCTAGGGATCTGCACTGGCAATCGGAAGGTTGTCAGTTCAAATCCCGTAAATTCCAAAAGGGACTCTGCTCTGTTGGGCCCTTAAGCAAGGCCCTTAACCTGCAATTGCTGAGCGCTTTGAGTAGTGAGAAAAGCGCTATATAAATGCAAAGAATTATTATTATTATGAAGAAGAGCAAAGCAGATAGTGGTCATCATAATTTGACTATCACCCTAAAGAGCATATGGTGAATCACCAACATGTTATTTTTTCAGTTTTTTTTCTACCTTTGCCAAATGCAGTTAAATGGGATTTTTCTACTTGGAACCCCAACACTAGCATCTTCACCGGGTTTAATTTACAGTACATATAGATATATTACATTATGCTATACATGTATAAAGCAATCAGGATCATAGAGGTTGTTGTGAGCAAGAGTAAGGGAGGAACCAGTCTTGGACAAGGTCCTCATTTATGGCTCATACTTATCCAGTGCAGATTCAGATTCCTCAAAAACCTAACTTGCACACCTGTGGAATGTGGGGTGAATCTATATTACTCAGAAAAACATTTCAATGGAGAGAGAATGTGCCAACTCCACCTAGTCCGTGACTTGGCCAATAATTAAGCTCTGATCCATGGCACTGTGAGGTAGCAACATTAGCCACCATGCCACTGTGCTGCCCGCACTTATAAGAAGTGCATATGCATTAATTAATCAATCAATTAGTTCCAGGTGTTTTCCCTCGGAAAAATTATGCCTCATTTATAGTACTATAACAATTTGGAAGCACATACCACTAAGGAGCACTGCCACATGCTTCTGTCTTCACCGCACCGAAGAAATGTGTAAATCACTGGATGTTTCATTTAAAAGATGGTGATAAAAACTGCAGCAGCTCAATAAAAAAATATTAACTGTTCTCATTTACATTGCTAATCTTGGCAAGGGGCAATAGAAAATTTGTCAAAACAGATAGACTGGGGCCAAGCCATAATTTTGGCAGACTGTTTGGTCTGGACACCTGCAATAAAATTCCCATACCTAAGTGTATTCAATAGAGTATTATGTAGATTTATTTTGTCTGCAAGAGAACTGAAAGATTTTAGTAAAGTCTATGTCATGTTTAAATTGACTAGGAAGACCACACTAAAATTGGACCACCACTGCAAGTTGGTATTGAACTCAAGAGATCGCTAAAATAGACTGGACTGTTGTCATATCTTGTTCTTACCTTGTGCCCAGTTTGGACATGCTCCTGTCATCGCAAGACCCTAAACTGAAATAAATGGATTTGAGAATCCCATATTATGTTATTCAAAAGTGAAACATTTTAATTAATAGTCTGATAAACGTTCTTTAATATACTTAACTTGATCGTATCCAAAGCTCTTATGACGGTCTTTTATTTGAATCTGTAATATTTTTTACAGCCATAACCAGTTGATTATTTAGACATGAGTTATTCCAATGTCAATGTTTCTGAAACAAAACATATAACTTATATTTAGACAATTGTAAGTACTGTAAGATGATTGGGTTAGCCTCCCAGCTCTCAGATCTTTCAGAAAAATGTTTTGAGTGAATCTAGTAAGTCTCTTTGGTGCTACAGTAGATGTTAATGTTTTATCCGTCATTCTTATACAGAAGTGCAGAAGTCCTGGAGTGAATTATTACATAATCCTCCAATACATATGAGGGATTTGGGGGATTAGCTGGCCTATCACATCAGTATTGTTAGAAAAGCAGGGACCAGAATGAAATGTTTCATCAGCCCATCCACTTCATTAAGTAATAAAACACAAAATGTACAAAAAGCTTAAAATAGTGGATATCCATCATTATGACTGGATGCAATCAAAAACTTGCTTGTCGTGTTCATTTTGAACAAAGGAAATGTCCCGATATTAGTCAAATAAAAATTTTTGCACGCAAAAGGAGAATATGTGAACTGCACAACGGCAGTGACCACGCCAGAATATGAACCCAATTTTTGGACTCATGAGAAGGCCACTGTCATGCATGAGCATCTGTAGATCATCCTCAGGGCTCCTCTATGGTATGTGGTCCCACCCCAGATAAGCTGGTGAAATAACATCTGCAGGTGTTCCATTGCCAAAAGACCACCTAGCACCTACTGGGCATTTTACCCAACACAAACTTTCTTAAGTTGTTGATTACAGTTTTTTGGACTTTGTCCTAAAGGATTCCATGGCGTCAGTCTCATGAATAGTTCAGGTATATGCTTTCAACACCACTACAAACAAAAATTTAGTCCTAGTAATATGGTAATGTATGATTTAAAGTTGGGCAGCATGGTGGCGCAGTGGTAACACTGCTGCCTCACAGTAAGGAGACCTGGGTTCGCTTCCCGGGTTCTCCCTGCATGGAGTTTGCATGTTCTCCCCTTGTCTGTGTGGATTTCCTCCCACAGTCCAAAGATATGCAGGTTAGGTGCACTGGTGATCCTAAATTGTCCCTGGTGTGTGTGTGTGTGTCCTGCGGTAGGCTGGCGCCCTGCCCAGGATTTGATCCTGCCTTGCGCCCTGGGATTGGCTCCAAGAGACCCCCGTGACCCTGTGTTAGGATATAGCGGGTTGGACAATGACTAACTGACTGATTTAAAGTTCAGGCCGGAATCCATGATTACACTTAAATTCTTTACTTCCGTCTTGACTTTAATGCTAAGGCATCATGACCCTCATTATTTCCGTTTTTTAAACTACAACTAATATTTCTGGTTTTTGTTTTCTTATTTACCTCAAGAAAATTACTATTTATCCATACAGAAGTACAAATAAGACATTGGATCAGAGAGCCCAGAGTGTCAGGGTCCTTGGGTTCTGTAGATAAGAAAAGCTGCATGTCATCTGCATAACTGTGGTGGTTCACCTTCTGTTTCAATATAATCTTGCCTACTGGGAGCATATAGCTTGAAAATAACAGTTGACCCAGAATAAATCCTTGTGGTACAAAACTTATACAGTATCATGGATCCTGAACTACAATCCCCAAAGATAACAAAGAATTTACTACCTGTTAAATAAGACTGAAACCAATTTTAGATACTGCCAGCCATTGACTTATAAGAATACTGTGGTATGTGGTGTCAAATGCTGCACTCAGGTCTGTTAGAACAAGAGCAGATATGTGGCTTGTGTTAGCATTAAACTGCAAGTCTTTTACTACTTTAACCAGTGCAGTTTCTTTACTACGATTTGTTCTAAAACCTGACTGAAACTTATCAAGAACAGAATGTGTATTCAGATAGTCATTTAATTGCTGAAAGCTGCTTTTTCTAGAATTTTGCTTAAAAAGTCAGGTTAAAATAGGTCTAAAGTCAAAAACCCTCCCTGTCTCATTCTACATTCACATTAATACAGTTCTCTGTCTCTTTTGCATCCCTTGTGCTGCTGTTGTTTTGAGTATGTCTTAGTTTTTTGAGTACATTTATAACTATTTTTAACACTTACTTTTTATTTATCACTCTTTTTTTTTAATTTCTCTCGGAGTAGAATATATATTATTATATATTATAGTTCGGATTATATACTATATTATATACAGCAGTTTGGAGTACCCACCCTTTTTGGAGTCCCTGGAGGGGGTGCTAGAGAGCATACCTTCTGGGGACTCCCTCGTTCTGCTGGGAGACTTCAATGCTCACGTGGGCAATGACAGTGAGACCTGAAAGGGTGTGATTGGGATGAATGGCCCCCCCGATGTGAACCCGAGTGGTGTTTTGTTATTGGACTTCTGTGCTCGTCACGGATTGTCCATAACGAACACCATGTTCAAGCATAGGGGTGTTCATATGTGCACTTGGCACCAGGACACCCTAGGCCTCAGTTCGATGATCGACTTTGTGGTCGTGTCGTTGGACTTGCGGCCACATGTCTTGGACACTCGGGTGAAGAGAAGGGCAGAGCTGTCAACTGATCACCACCTGGTGGTGAGTTGGCTTCGATGGTGGGGGAGGATGCTGGTCAGGCCTAGTAGGCCCAAACATGTTATGAGGGTCTGCTGGGAACGTCTGGCAGAGCCCCCTGTCAAAAGTAGCTTCAACTCCCACCTCCGGCAGAACTTCGACCTCGTCCCGAGGGAGGTGGGGGACATTAAGTCCGAATGGGCCATGTTCCGTGCCTCTATTGTTGAAGCAGCTGACCGGAGCTGTGGCCGTAAGGTGGTCGGTGCCTGTCGTGGCGGCAATCCCCGAACCCGTTGGTGGACACCGGCGGTGAGGGATGCTGTCAAGCTGAAGAAGGAGTCCTACCAGTCCCTTTTGTCCTGTGGGACTCTGGAGGCTGCTAATAGGTAGCGGCAGGCCAAGCGGAATGCAGTTTTGGTGGTTGCTGAGGCAAAAACTCAGGCATGGGAGGAGTTTGAGGAGGCCATGGAGAACGACTTTCAGACGGCTTCGAGGAGATTCTGGTCCACCGTCCGGCGTCTCAGGAGGGGGAAGCAGTGCAGTGTCAACACTGTATATGGTGGGGATGGTGCGCTGCTGACCTCGACTCGGGACGTTGTGGGTCGATGGGGGGAGTACTTCGAAGACCTCCTCAATCCCACTAACATGCCTTCAAATGAGGAAGCAGAGCCTGGGGACTCGGAGGTGGGCTCCCCCATCTCTGGGACTGAGGTCACCGAGGTGGTCAAAAAACTCCTTGGTGGCAGGGCCCCGGGGGTGGATGAGATACGCCCGGAGTTCCTCAAGGCTCTGGATGTTGTAGGGCTGTCTTGGTTGACACGTCTCTGCAACATCGCATGGACATCAGGGACAGTGCCTCTGGATTGGCAGACCGGGGTGGTGGTCCCCCTCTTTAAGAAGGGGGACTGGATGGAGTGTTCCAACTACAGAGGGATCACACTCCTCAGCCTCCCTGGAAAAGTCTATTCGGGGGTTCTGGAGAGGAGGGTCCATCGGATAGTCCAACCTCGGATTCAGGAGGAACAGTGTGGTTTTCGTCCTGGTCGCGGAACAGTGGACCAGCTGTACACTCTTAGCAGAGTCCTGGAGGGTGCATGGGAGTTCGCCCAACCAGTCTACATGTGTTTTGTGGACTTGGAAAAGGCGTTCGACCGTGTCCCTCGGGGAATCCTGTGGGGGGTGCCCCGGAAGTATGGGGTACCAGACCCCCTGATAAGGGCTGTTCGGTCCCTGTACGATCGGTGCCAGAGCTTGGTCCGCATTGCCGGCAGTAAGTCAAACCCATTTCCAGTGAGAGTTGGACTCCGCCAGGGCTGCCCTTTGTCACCGATTCTGTTCATAACTTTTATGGACAGAATTTCTAGGCACAGCCAGGGTGTTGAGGGGGTCTGGTTTGGTGGACTCAGGATTGGGTCACTGCTTTTTGCAGATGATGTTGTCCTGTTTGCTTCATCAGGCCGTGATCTTCAGCTCTCTCTGGATCGGTTCGCAACTGAGTGTGAAGCGGCTGGGATGGGAATCAGCACCTCCAAATCCGAGACCATGGTCCTCAGCCGGAAAAGGGTGGAGTGCCCTCTCAGGGTTGGGAGCGAGATCCTGCCTCAAGTGGATGAGTTCAAGTATCTCGGGGTCTTGTTCACGAGTGAGGGAAGAATGGAGTGTGAGATCGACAGGCGGATCGGTGCAGCGTCCGCAGTGATGCGGGCTCTGCATCGGTCTGTCGTGGTGAAAAAGGAGCTGAGCCGTAAGGCAAAGCTCTCAATTTACCAGTCGATCTATGTTCCTACCCTCACGTATGGGCATGAGCTATGGGTAGTGACCGAAAGAACGAGATCGCGAATACAAGCAGCTGAAATGAGTTTCCTCCGCAGGGTGTCTGGGCTCTCCCTTAAAGATAGGGTGAGAAGCTCAGTCATCCGGGAGGGGCTCAGAGTAGACCATGGTACAGTAGCCATGGCTATTGTAACAATTTGGGCCATCTTGTCCTAATCAAGACATCTATCAGTCAGTGATGCTTCCATGTCTCCTTCTTTATCTTGATGGCTCTTCTCACCATTTGTGTAACAAGGTATATGATTAGTTGCCTGCAAAATAACATTATTAAACATATTTTGTTGCATAATTCAATTTGTTTTTAAACTATTGATATATTAATGCATGTATACTGTAATCTAGTAATCTGTACATAAGAGTCAGGTATAAGCATAGCTACGTTTGCTGTACTTTATGGGCAGTGTAAAAGTTTGTCTACAGACATTTCACCACATGTAGAACAACTGATCATAACTTTTGTAGATGATGAGTTTCTAATAAATTTTTTTCTCCAGATGGAATACAGAGAGATTCATTTTAACTACAGAACTGTACTACATTTGTTCATTTATATTTTTATTTACAGAGATAGATTAAGTCTGCGGTGGGTTGGCGCCCTGCCCGGGATTGGTTCCTGCCTTGCGCCCTGTGTTAGCTGGGATTGGCTCCAGCAGACCCCCGTGACCCTGTGTTCGGATTCAGTGGGTTGGAAAATGGATGGATGGATGGGGATAGATTAAGTAATCTTCTGAGAGTTGCACAATGAGTAAGGTGATTTTGAACTAGTAGCCCTGTGCTTCAACCATTAGTCCCCACTGATGAGCAGAGCTGGAGTGTAATTGTGGGCTTGAGTACTATTCTACTGTATTTTCATTCAAAATTATTATCAAGTGAATACATTGACTGCCACAGTGAGACTAAGTTAATTTGTTATTAACATCATTGTAAAATCAGGGTGCTATTTTAATAAACTAATTAAACATATTTGCATTTGAGAAAAACTCACAATAAAAACTTATTTCCTCTAAAAAAACCTATATGAGTTAACTCATAGTTGGTGCATGGAACAGAAAGATCTCAAATTTGGCAGGCAATGTATTAACTAATGTATTTAAAATGCCTCAGTATGAATAAAAAACTGCAAAACTCATGCAGGGTTTTTTTGTGGTCAATGGAATACTGAAATTGATTGCGTGGGTGGAAAAAAAAACTGTAGATGGATATAAACAATATGAATATAATGTACTAGCTGTGTAAGCACATGCTGTAAAAAGCCCGAGGTCCTAGAAACTATTGAAATTGTCAGGGAAAAAAGTGAAATGTAGAGATGTCAGGTAATTGAAAGGAACTACTCTGGGTATCTCTCTCCTAGGAGGATTCGTTTTGCCGACGTGCTTGCATCGCTTGTGCATTAGCGGCGGGAGGAAAAGTAAAACGGATACCGTTTTGCTGATGTTAGCAGCTAAGTGACTTTGTCTTTCTTCTGAGGTTTCGTTTTGCCGATGTGCTCACCTCGTTATTAGCGGCTAAGCGAGTTTTCTGTTTCCACGGAGGCAGAGCCCTTACATCGACTCCACCTCTCACTTCTGTGCCAGACAGACACACACACTTCCACGCGTAGACATTTATATATAAGATAAACAAAAAACTAGTTTAATATTTTTCATTAATCAATTGAACTATGTGCAGCTATTCATACAGAGAATAGAGATAAGGTCATTGCAAAGACATGTCCCTTTCCTGCTCCACTGACAGACTGAGAAGATCGTTCCTCACCCACACTATGCGACTCTTCAATTCCACCCGGGGGGGTAAACGTTAACATTATTCAAAGTTATTGTCTGTCTCTATCTATCTATCTATCTATCTATCTATCTATCTATCTATCTATCTATCTATCTATCTATCTATCTATCTATCTATCTATCTATCTATCTATCTATCTATACCTGCATTGTTATCACTCTTTAATTTAATATTTTCTTTAACAGTATGCTGTTGCTGGAGTATGTGAATTTCCCCTTGGGATTAATAAAGTATCTATCTATCTATCTATCTATCTATCTATCTATCTATCTATCTATCTATCTATCTATCTATCTATCTATCTATCTATCTATCTATCTATCTATCTATCTATCTATCTATTATGTTGTAATGTTTTTACATTATGCCTAATATATTTATATTTATATACAAATAAATATATATATAGTGGCCTGGTACAGGAAAGACAAACTGTTGGAAATATTTTGGGGCACCGACCCCAAATGTTTAATGGAAATGAAAAATAAACAAAACAAACACACGTCTTGTTGTTGTTGCCCTGTCTTTCAGGCCAAAAGAATCAGTAAATAAATAATCATTCTTTACAAGATGTCACTTTAATTAGGAGCTCGGTCTGGCAGTTCACCCTTGCAAAAATGAAGACTCCTTCTAGGGGAACTGGAATTGGCAGAATCAGGTGCTCTCACTGGACAGTTTCTCTGTGCCATGGGGAGGGAAGGAGAAGACAATGTTAGCAATAGCACCCCTTTCGTTCCGGCAGGTTATTACATACCTTGACAGAACCTGCAGGAAATCCTCTGATGCACATGCACAAAAATAAACATATTGATCTACAAGAGTATTTCAAAAAGTTAGGTATCACAGTCTTGTGTTAAGGACATGAATAGTTTGCCTGAGGATTATTGTGAGCAGACAGGAAAGTCAGGAAATGATACTGCAGTCAAAAGTTGTGGTCTGAAACTAAATGAAGGTCAGAGCCAGTAAGACAATCAGAACAGGGCAACCCAAATTAAAAGGCAAAGAGAAACACAAAGGTCAGAGCCAGAACTGGAATCAAAACCAGAATCCTAACAATAGGTACAAACTGGAAAATAGCCTGGGTACCCCTACATATTTTAGTTATTTGGAACATTCACCAAGGGATGAATCTGCCACTCACCACCATATTTGTAGCGTACATGCTGGTGATGTCATTCATTCCATCTTGGAAATGTGCCTACACACTGAGAAAATGGCATCAAGTAAATCAAAGAACAAAATAAGGCAGTAGCAGAAAACAACACCCATTAAACAAAAATAAAAGTGAAGACTAATGTATTGTAAAAAATGTAATCCTCATTTATAATACCCCTAAACCAGACAAAACACACATATAAAAGTCGGTAAATACTACATCTTGTACCTTCATAAAATAATTCAGGGGCTTGCTTGCATATTGCTTTCCATCTAAGTGTGTTATCAAAGGCTCAAAAAGATGGAAGCCCGTTAATGCAAAGTCCAGGTTTTTGAGGATGATGAACCAACAGCCTCTATGCAAAGCATCATAACAGATCACAAGTGGCATCTTCAATGGCTGGTAGGCCAGATGGCAAGGAATTTCAACAAAAGATGTCCTTGACACACAACATCTGCAGTTGACATTTAGTCACATCCTCTGATGCTTTGAAAAATAACCAGGCATATCATAGACCTATTCTGACAAGTCACCCAAAATTTGTGCTTCAAGTGGAAAGACTTGTTACCTTACTGTTTGAAATACCCTTGTGCGTACTGTATAGTTACTATATTCCTGGGTAAATCACCAAAGGAAACAGTTGTACTTAAACTTGAACTGTCGCCAAAATAGTCTGAAAGGATTTGGAAGGCTGTCAAACCACAGAGGTTCTCAGCTGTGTTTCCTTTCCTAGTCTGCCCAGGTGCTCCCCGCACAGCTTTTAGTAAATGGATAGGCTTTGAGAAATACCGGGCCACACGAGACGTGTTTGTAGTTTTAAGAATTAGTCTTCTGGGGCCTAAGGCTACAAATGATGGAGAGAAATTGAGCTGCTCTGCCTAAAAAAACGTGATTGTAAGTTGTTTTAGGAGTTGTAATAAAAATTAATGATAAGATTGGTAACAGACATTATAAGGGTATCTCCCCTTAGTCAATGAAAACCACAGCATGGTTGAATAAATTCAATGCATCTTCTATCTCTATCCAATGTTCTTATATCTCCTTTTCAAGGGTATATATTTGTACTGTATATGAATGTTTAGAAGTCCACCAGACTTGTATCATGTACGAATTACACACGAATAACAAGCTCAGCTTACAAAGCATAATTCATCCTTAGCATAGCAGTCAGGCATTGCGTACCTTGTGTAGAAATTCCATTAATCCACTGCTTGTAACAGGTTATGCCCTTGAGTTTATTTGGTTTTTAGTTGACAAATTAAATTCCTCCAGTGAAATTTGATTGTTACTTAAGTCACATTATAACTGTAATTATTAAGTGTCACAGTGGTTAGCACTACTGTCTCTGAGTTTCAAGAGATTAGGTCTGAATCCCCTGCTGGCCGCTGTGGAACTTGCATATTCAATCCATGTCTTTCTCTGGTTATTCATGTTTTCTACCTACACTCTTAAAAATAATAGTTCTTTAATTATTTAATAGTTCATTTTATGGTTCTTCACTGTCTTATGTACTTCCTTGTTGAACTATTGCTTGACAAAGCATCATTTCATTCTGGAAAGGGTTCTTTACATATGAAGTTGGTTCTTTGTGCTAAGAAGAAACCTGAAATCTGTAATGTATGGTATGCTGTATAGCAGGAAACTAACTAGTCAAGAAAACCAGGACTTAACCTGTGTTATTGTATGTAAAGCACACCCTTAACAATAAAGGTGTCAGAGTGGTTCTTCAGAGTGATGCCACAGGGTTCCAAAAAGACCCATCCACATGAAGGTTCCAGAAAGAATAATTTGTTTTTAGACCTGTAACTGGCTCCATAGTATTAAACACCATGAATAGATGGTGTGGAAAGCAGCCCGGACACAGACAGGCGGACATCGTTTTAAGCACCCAACACATGTTTATTATACAACTATTTACAAGTCAGTGACCCACACAACCCCAAAACTCCCCCAAAGTCCTGGCCTCTTCACAATGCCTTTCCTCGTCTTCTGACCACCTCCATTCCTCTCCTCCGAGCTCTGTCCACTTCCACCCGACTCCAGCCATCGAATGGAGGGAGGCGGCCCCTTTTATATCCACCCAGATGTGCTCCAGGTGCCTCCCAATGAATGACTGCCGACACTCCCCAGCTGTGCACCCGGAAGCATTCCGGGTGTCCCTGGTCATCTTCCCCCCAGCACTTCCAGGTGTGGCAGAAGTGCTGAGGACCAGGGCTCTCCAGGCATTGGGGCGCCCCCTGGTGGTGACCACGGGCCCCTATAGGGTTCCCATGGTCCCCAAAGCCACCAGGGCGGTCGCCCCCTCGAGGTCTGGAGGAAGCGTAATCCCTCTTCTGGTCCTTCCGGGCATCCTGGCTGGGTTCCACTCCCAGCCGCCTGTGACAATGGTAACAGATTTGTGAAATACCAATGGGTCATGATTTTAAAGGACTCTTGCTTCTTATGTCCAGTAACAAAGGCTAGGTCCAGGTTTTCTTAATCTGTCAGTGTCCTCCAGCTTACCTATCATACATTAAAGAAAGGAAATTTTCAAGGAATAAAGAACCAACTTCATGTGCAAGGAACCCTTCCCAGAATGAAATGGCTCTTTGTCAAGTAACTTTCTCTCTTACAATTGATCATATACCCTCCAGAGATTTATTTTCTCCAGGGATGCTGATGACTGGAGTTTTTGTTTTCTTCTCCTCGAATGTCAACTGGCCATAGTTCAACAATTAATTAATGGACTGATAGTACTGGGCACCATTTATGTTAATCAGTTTCAAACTACCTTGTGTCTTTATTTATCATTATGTAATTACTAAAGTTTGTCATTGCATTTTACCAGAGAACTTGTCACAGCACTCTACTTCTCCACTCAGTGAAGAGTGCTATACAAAGATAAACTGAATTGAACTGAACAACATCCTATAATTCAGGTATAGGCTCAGTTCTTATGTTATGAAGTGATTTTGAAAATGAATATGTGAATGTTACCTTAATTATACATTTCTTTCTGAATTGACATATATTTAGAAACTATAAGTAGTTTAAAAATTCTTCCACCTTGCATTCCACCAAATATGCATAATTGCACATTATCAATGCGTTTTCCTAGAAACCTATTAAAAGGTTTGGAATTTTTTTTGTATCATTTTTCTCACAAATTTTTGTTTTTCTTAGCATAACCAGTATTTGCATTGATTTGCTGTATGAGCCCACTCTACCACCGCAGGATCACAAGATGCCTGATCTTGTCCTTAATAAAGTAAGCACAAGGCAGAGACAGCTGTGGCTAGGACTCCAGCCCATTACATGGAACACTCAGCCCGACAGTCCCGCACACTGGGTCAGTTTAGAGTTATCAACTACAATAATATATGTGGAAGAAAATACAAACAAATTTATATGGAATGTACCGGGAGTCCATAACAGTTTAATAAAAATACAGCAAAATGATAATGAATGTTGTATCTTTGACAGATGGATTAACCATAGCACCTATATATACTTTTATTTAAAAATAGCTAAAATGTTTATTGGTTTGGGGGACATTTCTAAAACTCATAAATAAAGTTTAAATGAAAGAGAAAAATCCTTAAAGCCATTTTTAAATAAACTCTTCTTGTGAAGTGCAGTGACTTGGCAGACCTTATATGTTTGTGTTTTGGTTTATTGATCTCCAATAGTCTGTATTTAGCCCACAATAAATTCTGAGCTTCTTTAAACAACAAAAACACCCTTTATTTCTCTATATATATTGTGGGATATGGCCGGCCGTTCATCCCGGCCAATACCCCCAGGCCGCCAGATGGAGCCCTCCCTGTAGCATGGAGGTGCCTTGAATGCCAGCAGGGAATTATGGACAATGGAGTTTCTATTCACAACCCTGCTGGATATCGTGGGGGCCACCTGAGGACGCTACAGGGAGGCTCAAGGACTTAGATATTCCCTATAACCCAGAAGTACGTCTTAGTCACAGCGACAGAGGAAATGACGTACTTCTGAGATGAAGAAGAGGAGTTTTCACCTGACCCGGAAGTGCTGAGTAATCACATGGACTGAGGGATCAGAAGCACTTCCGGGTCATGAACTATAAAAAGGACTGTGGGAGATCCCAGGGTTGAGCTGAGTCGGGAGGAAGCGTGGCAACGCGTCTGGGAGTGGAGGATTTTTGTGTATTGATTGTAGTGTGTAAATTTATGAGTATTATGGAGTGGAGGGTGCTTGGTGCACATTATTGTCCTAATAAATATTATTATTGGACTTTTATCTGGTGTCTGGGTTCAAGGGAGCGATAGCACCCCCAGTCTGTCACAATATATATATATATATATACAGACGTCTGTCTGTATGTCTGTCCGCTTTTCACGAGAGAACCACTTAACGGATTTAGATTGGGTTTTTATTCTATAATTTGCTTGAACATTCCGGTTGATTTTGCGACCTCTCTCGTCGTGCTAAGAATCATAGTTCGCCTGCAGTACTGATTTATTTACGCTAATCTGAAACAGACGCAGCGGGCCGAGGGGAGGGGGGCAGGGCCTTCCTCACTGATGCGCCAGCCTCGGGGCATATCTTACATCCACTTAGCTAGTGAACGAGAGAACTACTTAATGGATTTAGATCTTTTTTTTTTTCTAGAATTTGCTTGAACTTTCCGGTTGATTTTGCGACTTCTTTCAGCGTGCTAAGAATCATAGTTCGCTTGCAGGAACGATATATTTGCGCTAATCCAAGACAGAGGCTGCAGGCCGAGGGGAGGGGGAAGCGTGACATCAGTAGTGGGGAGTCGGTCTACCTCTGTGTTTTGGAGCATAACTTGTCTCCGCTTAGCTATTGATACCTTTTGTTTATTGATTTTTAAAGTTTGTCCTGTTTCACTGCTATGCGGGCGCAACCATGGGGAATAGCTAGACATATATAAAATGAAACAACAAATAATAAGAGTGAAGCCTATCTTTAACAGTACTATTTGATTTTAGATGCGGACAAATAAACATATTGTACTGCCTCAGGGGGAATAGCAGAAAGAAGACAGCAGAAAATTTAAAAGAGCTCATAATCAAAAGTGTTTATATCAGCCTGCCAAGTCAATAATATTTGTTGTGAAAGATAAATCACTCATGAAATATGAAAATCCGAAGTACCTGATATATCATGATTGTTTTTCCTTGTGATGGTTTATTAATTATTTTTTAATGATTTAGTGTTAGTTTTGTTTTCTTCTGGTCACCACCATTTCATCCCATGGTAGCCATGCATTGGTGGTCGCTGCAGAGAGCAGTCCTGGATATTACATGTTTCATGTCATCTCTGCGACGGTAGATTGGTATGACAGAATCATAATTATCCAAGTTTGACAGATTCCACATAAAAACCTTGCGTGTTTGTCCTTCATTTTCTTTTTTGACTATCAGGTAGGAATGCAGGCAGGCAGAGCACAGATGGAAAATGGATAAACTCCTTGTCTCTTTAAAAGACTGAAAACTTGCTTGAAGAGCTATCTAAAGAGGCAGTGAGGACAGCAAAATCAAATCATCTTTCGGATTTAATTATAAATGCTGCCTCAAGACCTAGAGTGCTCTTTAACACCAAAAAACACTTTTTTAAATCCACCAGGCACTGCTCTCTCTATGAGCTCACCTGAGATTTATCATTTATTCCTCAGCTTCTTTATTGATAAAATCCAAGTCAATCGTTCTGGCATTAGCCATCCAGCTGTGGAACACAGTGAGTAGACTCCAGCTTAAATTAGGCCAGTGAATACCCGATTTACGCCGTTTCAACCCGTTTCTTCCTCCCAGCTAGCTGATATAGTCATGCATTTAAAACCTTCCAGGTTTCCTCTTGATATTTTACCTACGCGCCTGCTTAAAGATTCTTTTGGGGTCAGCAACCCACTTGTTTTGGCCATAATTAACAGCTATTTAAAAATGGGGGAATTGCCTGGCAATTTCAAGCATGCAATTGTTCAGCCACTACTGAAGAAGAAGAAGTTCAGTAGAAGAACCCTACCCTAGACTCTATAGTGCTCTCAAATTACAGGCCTGTCTCTAAGCTCCCTTTCCTGTTCAAAATTATGGAAAAGGTGGCTTATGTGCAATTACTTTCATATACTGTATGGAAGATAATAACTTATGCGATTTGTTTCAAGCTGGTTTTAAAAAATTTCATGGTACAGAATCTGTTTTGTTGAAGTTGACAAATTATATTCTAACTTTGGACTCGGGTTCTTGTGCTATTTTAGTGCAGCTTTTGATACGGTGGATAAAACGGCTTGAGTATGAAGTTGGTATTCAAGGATGTGCACTGAAATGGTTTGTGTCCTACTTAAATGGTAGATCTATGTCGGTAAACACAGGTAATAACTTCTCTCAGCCAGCTGTGCTCACTCATGGTGTACCACAAGGCTCTATACTGGCCCCATTATAATTTGCCTTATATTTGCTCCCACTGGGGTCCTTATTCCAAAAACATGGTGTTGATTACTGCTATTATGCTGATGATACCCAGCTTTATATTAAAGTTAGCCCTGACATTGTTTCATCTGTAAAGAAGCTGATGGAGTGTATTGATGATATTAAACTCTGGATGCTGCAAAATGTCCTCCAACTAAATGAAGATAAAACTGAGGTCATTATCTTTGGCCCTACTTCTTCTGCTAATGATGTTGGCAATCATTTAGGCTCAATGATGGCAAAGATTTGTGATGATGTTAAGAATCTGGGAGTCATCCTTGATTTGTCTTTGAGTTATGACAAACAAGTCTCTGTGGTAGTAAAATCCAGCTAATTTCAAAATTATGATCCTTCCTCTCACAAAAGGATTTGGCAACAGTGATTCACACTTGTATTGTATCTTGGATTGATTATTGCAATTCGCTATATGTGGGATTGACCAAATCTGCCCTGTTGTGCCTTCAATTGGTTCAGAATGCATCAGCTAGACTTCTGACCAGCACTAGTAAAAGAGAGCTTATCTCACCCGTATTGGCCCACTCCATTGGTTGCCAGTGAGTTTTTAAATTGACTTCAAAGTTTTATTGTTTGTTTATAAGGCATTGTATGGTGTTGCCCCTAAATACATCTGTGATCTCCTTCATCCCCTCTTGGGAACGAGAATTTTGAGGTCATCTGTTCAATTAGTTCTTGCAGTTCCTAGGTCACGGCTAAAGTTTAAGGGTGACAGGGCTTTTTCAGTCATTGCTCAGTTATTAGTTATTATAAGATTTTAGAATGATCTGCCGCTCCATATCAGATCTTCTCTATCTATTGAGATTTCTAAGACTTCGTTATAAACCAGCTTTTTCTCCTCTGCCTTTTACAGTGGGTGAGGTCGACGGGAGGGGAAATGATAGATTTTTTGTAATAGTTTTTACTGGCTGTTTTATTAAACTGGCTGTTTTTATAATATCCTTCCTGTTTCTTTGTACAGCACTTTGGTAAATCATCTGTTGTTTTTAAATGTGCTTTATAAATAAATTTGAGAAATTGATTGACTGATTGATTGACTTCAAAGCTCACAAGTTATTGGTTCAATTTTTGATTATGGTACTTAGGTATGATTTGACTTTGATGCTGTCTTTCAGCCTTCTGGTTATGATCTCTTGCCTGATTTAATGATATCTCCCCTAGTCATTTCATTTAACTTGATTACATCCTGGCGCTACTTTAACATGCAACAGTTCTAACTGCCTGAAAGATTTATTTACTAACTAACACATTAGGTTTTCTTTTACAATAACCAGAAACCTGGACATGATCAATAGTGTACTGCCATCTTAAATGGGAAATGGCCTCTGACATCACGTCATGACAACATCCGGTCACATGGCAGTAATAGCCCAAACAACAGTAAACAATATGGCTACAGCCATGAAAAACACACAAAATGTCATCCTCAGCGAAATGCTATTAAAAAATAAGTTTAAAATGAAAGGAAAATCTTTAAAAACATCCATCCATCCATTCTCTTCCACTTATCCAAGATCGGGTCGCGGGGGCAGCAGCTTGAGCAGAGATGCCCAGACTTCCCTCTCCCCGGCCACTTCTTCTAGCTCTTCCGGGGGAATCCCGAGGTGTTCCCAGGCCAGCCAAGAGACATAGTTCCTCCAGTGTGTCCTGGGTCTTCCCCAGGGCCTCCTCCCAGTTAGACGTGCCCGGAACACCTCACCAGGGAGGCATCCAGGAGGCATCCTGATCAGATGCCCGAGCCACCTCATCTGACTCCTCTCGATGTGGAGGAGCAGCGGCTCTACTCTGAGCCCCTCCCGGATGACCGAGCTTCTCACCCTATCTTTAAAGGAAAGCCCAGACACCCTGCGGAGGAAATTCATTTCAGCCGCTTGTATTCGTGATCTTGTTCTTTTGGTCATTACCCATAGCTCATGACCATGGGTGACGGTAGGTATGCAGATCAACCGGTAAATTGAGAGCTTTGCCTTTTGGCTCAGCTCCTTTTTCACCACGACAGACCGATGCAGAGCCTGCATCACTGCGGATGCCGAACCGATCCGCCTGTCGATCTCCCGCTCCATTCTTCCCTCACTCGTGAACAAGACCCCGAGATACTTGAACTCCTCCACTTGAGGCAGGATCTCACTCCCAACCCTAAGAGGGCACTCCACCCTTTTCCGGCTGAGGACCATGATCTCGGATTTGCAGGTGCTGATTCCCATCCCAGCCACTTCACACTCGGCTGTGAACTGATCCAGAGAGAGCTGAGTGTCATGGCCTGATGAAGCAAACAGGACAACATCATCTGCAAAAAACAGTGACCCAATCCTGAGCCCACCAAACTGGACCCCCTCAAAAAAGTTACGAACAGAATCGGTGACAAAAGGCAGCCATGGCGGAGTCCAACTCTCACCGGAAACGGGTTCGACTTACTACCGGCAATGCGGACTAAGCTCTGACACCAGTTGTACAGGGAACGAACAACCCTTATCAGGGGATCTGGTACCCCATACTCCTGGAGCACCCCCCACAGGATTCCCCAAGGGACACAGTCGAACGCCTTTTCCAAGTCCACAAAACACATGTAGACTGGTTGGGCAAACTCCCATGCACCCTCCAGGACTCTGCCAAGGGTGTAGAGCTGGACCACTTTTCTGTGACTAGGACGAAAACCACACTGTTCCTCCTGAATTCGAGGTTCGACTATCTGACGGACCCTCCTCTCCAGGACCCCCGAAATAGACTTTTCTAGGGAAGCTGAGGAGTGTGATCCCTCTGTATTTGTAACACACTCTCCGGTCCCATTTCTTAAACAGGGGGACCACCACCCTGGTCTGCCAATCCAGAGGCACTGTCCCTGATGTCCATGTGATGTTGCAGAGGCGTGTCAACCAAGACAGCCCTACAACATCCAGAGCCTTGAGGAACTCCGGGCGTATCTCAAGATTAAAAACATTACAAAATGAAAAGCATTATGCTTAAAAAAAAGCTCAGAGCCATAACACATGAAGTGTTCACTTTATTACTGTAGAGCATAAAACACAGTCATACACATAAAAAAGTACAACTCCATGCCTGTCTGTAATGTATATTTGAAATGTGAGCTTCCTGTTACAATCATAAAAAAATGCCACAATCTAGACCAGGGGTCTACAAAGTCAGTCCTGGACGGCCATAGTAGCTGTAGATTTTTGTTCTAACCTAATTGTTTAATTCAAAACCAATCCTTGCCAATAACAGGTCTTATTTAATTTTATGAATTGTTACAAATTTCGTTCTGCCATGTCAGGACATTCTTATATTGTAGATTTTTTCCTTTCCAAGGATATCATTCAATGTAGTTAGACCAAAGCGGATGAGTATTTCTCCGTCTTTCACTTTTTCTCTTCAGTTTCCTTCTGAATATTTTATTATAACCTGACAGTTTACAAAGAATACACAAAGGTGTAAATAGAAACAAGTCAGATGGAGAACTGCTGATCATTTGTCATCTGCATCATATTGCTAATAATGAACAATTAAAAACAGTGACTGCAGATGTGAGGCTGCAATAATTGATTAAGGATTCAAAATCTTAACAAGCAAGACAACTAAGATGAAGCAGAAAAATGACACTTGAGCAATAAGTTCTTCATCAGGAATAATTAACTGCTTGCTAATAAATCGAGTTGGGACAAAAACTTGCAGCCACTGCTGCCCTCCAGGACCGACTTTACAGACTCTTGAAAATTGGAAAAATAAAAAGAAACTAGCTGACATACAGCGTAGTACACACCGCATAATTATTTATTGATGGGAGAACACTTCCTGAAAGACACAGTTGTCCAAATGGGGTGGGTCTGAGGATACGACTGTGAGTGAATGAAAAGATGGAACTCTGGAGAGAGCAACATACAATTGTCCGTGAATGAAAACTGGCTTTGGCAGATACAGGCATATGTTTTTGAAAGTTTGGCCCTGTGCCTTATTAATTGTTATTGCAAAGGCTAATCTAACAGGAAATTGTCTGCGTGTAAAAGTAAAAGGCAAATTTGAATCTGATGGGGTCAGGGAAATCCGGGGAATAAGGACAGTTTGTGAGGTAGCAGCTGCGATTGTCTTACACTCCAGTACATTGCGGTGAATGCTGGTAACAGTTAGTCTAGTGCCATTACAGAGACTTCTTGCTGGCATAAGGTTTCTGAGAAGCATGACTACTGAACCAATTTTAGTCAGCGTATTGTTGAGCAGACTGTATGACTATGCTTCCGTGACTAAGAACAATGGACAGCACGTCGCCGAAGTTATCGCAATGTTGGCATACAAAAGTTATAGCCATGTTGCGAAGTTCGAGAGCAATAGTTTCGTCAATAACATTTTTCCAGAAATATCCGACTGATAGAAAGAAACAGTTACCTGATGCAGGAATTTATATAACCTTGAAAGAAGAGTTGTTTCCATGAAATACATGTGAAGCGGTGGCCACGTTAGGAAAATGAACAGTCAACGTGGCTCAGAGGTGCATGTGGACTGTAGCACAGACCAAAGCAACTCAGAATGTGTTTGGTGAGGAGTTGGGGCGGGCACATGAGCAGGCAGTGTGCATGCCTCGAGAGCGACAGTGGACGCGGGAGGAGGGTTAGAGTTGGCGGGCGGGGCTCTGTCGTGCATATCCCATGACGCGGAAGGATGGTTAGAGTTGGCGGGCGGGGCTCTGTCGTGCGTACCCCATGCGCACTGCCTGCTCATGCCTCGAGAGTGAGGGTGGACGCAGGAGGAGGGTTAGAGTTGGTGGGCAGGGCTCTGTCATGCGTACCCCATGACACGGGAGGAGGGTTAGAGTTGGCGGGCGGGGCTCTGTCGTGCATATCCCATGACGCGGGAGGAGGGTTAGAGTTGGTGGGCGGGGCTCTGTCGTGCGTACCCCATGCGCACTGCCTGCTCATGCCTCGAGAGTGAGGGTGGACGCAGGAGGAGGGTTAGAGTTGGCGGGCAGGGCTCTGTCGTGCATGCGTGCGTACCCCATGGTTGGGCGACTTGGTCTTTTATATATATAGATAATAGTTTGGTCACCTGATGGTTTATTTTGTTTCTCTTTAGTTTAGATTTAAGCATTATATACAACAGGCAAACTCTAAGTTTTTTTTTGTGCTGCCAAGGCATCCTGACAAATGGGGTCAGCTCAGCTTGTCATATGATTGCTTGTTAATGGTGACACATCAGCAATTAACGGCCTGTTGTCTCTCAATTAATGAATGATGTGCAGCTACACATTCTTCTTGATTGGAATGGAAACAGCACAGGGAAAAGTGCATCCTCATGTAAACTTATTAAAAATAACTGCAATCATTAAGCTGCATTAGATCGAAATGAGTGTTGCTGTCATTGTTGTAATTGTTAATCATTTCGAGGTTTTGAAAATGCCCTGAGATCAATCCTTATATCAAATGTATTGGCGAGGAAAGGTTAAAGGTTAGGAGAATCATTTCTGAAGCATAATCATCTCTATGTAATTCCTGGATGGATATACTATCAGGGTGACCAGGGTGCGCAACCCTGGGGCCTTGGCATATGTAAGCAAAAAGTAATGCCACCATTATTCTGCTTCAGGGGTAACTCACACTCTTCAATACTATGCATGCAGGCAGTTACTCATATATTGTATTAACTTAATACATTACTCGTACATTATATTAACTTTATACTTGAATTTCTGAGGGAGTCCGACCCCCAGCTAATTTTATTTTTATATATGATGTTCATTGAGTGGGCATCTTAATCTGGTCTTGCTGTAAGTCATTTCCCAACTACATATATAATACAGAAGAGTTGATACTTGTCATTCATTATATGCTCAACTTTCCTTAATAACCAGCTTAATCCAACAGTTATCAAAGTGTATAAAATACCTAGCCCACGGATGGACAATATTCATAAAGCATATTACAATGCAAACTTCACACTAGAGCACAAGCGCTATATAATAAATACTGTGAGATATTTCATATCAGACCTGCAGGACACCCGCAAAGATATAACCATGACATGCTAAAGAAACTTCCAAACTGGCAACCATATGATTTCCTAATTAGGAACACTGACTAATGTTTTTTTTTCGTGAAGATTAATGGTTACATTTATGTTGATCCATATTTGTCTGTTTCTTATATTATGCAATATACTGTATATTTTTCCATGCATTACTTGTCTTTTTCTGTGGCATTGAGTTAAATATATTTGATTCAGTATTGTGCAATACAGTAGTTGAGTCCAAATATAAATATAAAAAATGGATTCCATATTCTGTTAATGGCATATTGGTGCTTTTCCATGTATGTGACAGTTGTCTGATATGTGCAAAATTCATTTTGCAACATTACCCACCACATTGATTCCATTAAACCTGCTAAGTTTGTAGGCAAGTTTGTTCCCCTTCTCTGGTTCCAAAAATCACACTGCAACTGCACTTAGTCTTAGTCTCAATCCAGTGCTAACCCGCAGCTCTGAGGCAACAACAACAATTTATTTCTTGTTAAGGCAAAATGACAACCCTACCGGCGTTGACTCCCTAAGAAAACAAGAAGAAACAACCAAAATAAAAAAAAAAAAAAATCTTGAAAGAAAATGGAAGAAATTCAGAGAACGACCCCCTTCCAGGTAGGTTGAGCATGTGTGTCATAAAATGGGGTAAATACAACACATAAATCAGAACACAAGTAATCCTCTAGACAGAGCTAGATGGCCTATCTATCACTGCCACCTCAGAAATACGATACAATTGTACAATCTACTTTATTCTTGCACAGCGCTTCTTTCTCATTGTAATAAAAAGCAGACACAAGCATAAAGGTTTGGGGTTTTGAGGCCTCGTATACTGTAAATCAAAGGAAGTTTTCGTCAGTGTTTTCTAACTCAGTACAACAAACAAAAATAAAAGGCAGGTCGGACAATTTATAATGGAGGACAGGAAGTGATGAAACGATGGGTAAGTGATGTCATCATTGAGGGACCAGAGGTTAGAAAGAAACCCGGAAGTGGGTTGTATCAAAAGTCTTCCGAGATTGTTTATGGCAGCAGTGCTTCGTTTTTTCTGAAGAAACAAGAAAAGAGAGGTTAGTACCCCGCCATTATCCCCTGGCACGACTTGTCGTGGTGCCCGTTGGGTCCTTAAGCCACTCCCCATGCGCTCATGTGTGACATCACCAAGTACAGGAGTACAAAGTACTCACTTGTTCATGTCATCACTCTTTAACTTGATTTTACACGCTGTCACCCTTTTTCTTTCTATACGCTCCGTTCACGGGGAACCATATTTAATTTAATGTTAATTTAAATTTGAATCCTGATTTAAAATAAAAGTAACACAATTACTTTGAGTTAGGGGCAGTATTTTGCAGGGTGTCTATGGACCTTTGATTCCCACAGGGGCAATAAAATTTTACACTAAAGCAGCAAATGCTGCTTTCTCTGCAACATTGAGAAGATTTCTCATACAGCCAATTCCAGATTGTCTCATCCTTTTTTTGCTCTCTTATACTTTGACATCTTTTTTTTTTTTTTAAAAAGTAGTTTGACGTTTTCTGCTCTTTCACCCGACATCCATGAAGCCTGTCTCACCCTTTTCAAGAAGGAACCAATTTCTGCTGTCCAGCAGGTAAGAGGCTTTAGGAAAAGCAGCACGAAATTAAGGAGAACACTTGTGGTTAAATGAAGAACTAAAAAGGAAGTTTCAAATGAAAATAAAAACAGCCACATACAGCATTTAAGACTAATAACTCAATCACTAAGCGAAGCACATATAAGAGCAATGGTTAAAGAGGATATTAGGAAGACATCCTCAAGAAAACTGATTTGAAGGAATATGGTAGAAAAGTGAAAGATGACCCGAACGGATTGTTTTAATATTTTAGTAGTAAAAAAGGGTCAAGGAGGAGGTAAAGAGTATAAGGAACAGTAAAAAAAAGTAAATGCTTTGACAGAGAGCCAAACAGCAAATGTGTATGCACGTGAAGAACTGGATAACCTCTAAATATAACAGAACAGAAAAGCTTCTTTAGAAGATTGCCGTCAGACTATGTAATTGTGAAGTTCTCAGGAAGGGTTCTCAGTGGGATATATAGATCAGGGACTGGAAGGGGTGGCGTCAGATGCCCTCACTGGGCTTCTTCTCTGCACTGAATGTTAGCGTCATCACCCTCTCTCGACCCAAAGCAGCATTACATACCTGTGATGAGCCCTGAGATTGGTCCACAGATGTGCTTGTGTGACACTGTATAGGGAGAAGTATTGCTTGGATTAAATAAGCTAAAATCTAATAAATCACTAGGACCAAATAACATTTATCCTTGAGAACTTAAGGAAATTAGCAAGTACACATATAAACCCTTGTCTCATATATTTTTTACAAATCTCTGCATACTAAGGAAATTCCTAAAGACTGAAGGCTACCAAATATTACCGTTGTATAAAAAGCGTGATCAGGCCAATTCAAATAACTATAGGTTAGTAAGCCAAATGTGCATCGCAGGCAAATTAATGGAAGGAATTATTAAGTAAAAGATCTAGCAGCACATGTCTAGAACGGGAGTGTTAGCAGATAGTCAGCATGGTTTCAGACTAGGAAAGTTGTGTTTCACTAATATGCTACAATTGTTGGATGAAGCAACAAAAGCATACAGTCTGATAGGTGATATTATATCATTCATCTTGATTTTCAGAAGGCTTTGATGTTTCTACCACATGAAAAGTTGATGATCAAACTTAAAGAAATGAGAATTCAAGTAACAGAGTGTAGGGTTAGCACAAAATTGTCTCAAACAGAGAAAGCAAAGAGTTATATTGAGGGGAACTTTTTAAAATTAGGTGATGTTAAAAGTGGTGTCCCTCAGGGATCAGTTTTGGGGCTACTGCTCTTTTTAATGTAATAAAAATGATCTGGACAAGAATATAATTAATAAGTTAGTAAGTTTGCAGATGATCCCAAGCTAAGTGGAAGGACAGATAATCTACAGTCTGTTGAATTGTTACAGAGAGACTTGGATAGCATGCAGGCTTGAGCAGAATTGTGGCAGGTGAAAATTAATTTAAGTAAATATAAGGTATTACATATAGTAAACAGAAATGTTAAATCTGAATACACAATGAGTGGTCTGAAACTTGAAAGTTCACCTCAAGAGCAAGATCTAGGAGTCAGAGTGGACTCATTATTACCTACATCAGGACAATGTGCAGAATCGATGAAGAAAGCAAATAGAATGTTAGGTTATGTATCATGATGCGCAAAGTACAAGTCAAGAAAGGTTATGTTTAAGTTATATAACACACTAGTGAGGCCTCATCTGGAGTAATGTGTACAGGTTTGGTCTCCATATTGCAAAAAAGACATATCAGCAATAGAGAAACTTCAGATGAGAGCACCTAGCACTAGGAAATATGAGCTATGAGGAGAGACTGAAGGAGCTGAACCTTTTTAATTTAACCAAATGGATATTAAGAGGTGATATGGTCATAGTGTTTAAAATTAAAAAAGGAATTAGTACAGTAGATCCAGGATGTTACTTTAAAATGAGATTAACAAGAATACAGGGACACAGTTGGAAATTTGTTAAGGGTAGAGTTTGCACAAAAGTTGGAAAGTTTTCTTTATACAAAGAACCATAGGCACATGCAATAAATTACTAAGTAGTGTGGTGGAGAGAATGACTGTAAGGACTTTCAAATATCGAATTAATGTTATTTTGGACAATCTACTTGGATAGAATAGACAAGCTCTTTGGGCTGAAAGTACCTTCTCTCATCACAATTGTCCTAATGTTCAGATGAATGCCAGACCCCCTTGACCGCAAATTTAGAGGGTTAAGTAAGCACAGGGGTTTCTACTGTGTTATCCTCACGTATATAAGACTTCTTCTTTCACTAGTTAGAATCTCTCTCTGTCATTAGTACAGGATATAATGAGGGAGCTATCCTTGGTCTTTGCCCCCATAATAGTGCTCTTGCCCCTGAGATGTTCTGTCCTGACAGACACACCCTTAAACATGCCATGCATAAAATAAGTACTCTGTTACTTTGATCATAAGTAAATGAACCAAAATAATAAAATTTCATAGATACTATGATTTTTTAATACAAATGTACCATAACAATATTAATGATGACAAAGTATAGTACATTCAATGAACTTAGCAGTCAAATACATTTTTAACAGTCATCTTACTTTAATATAGCAGTATGTGATCATTCAGACATCTGACATTGGTTTCTTCTTATGCCACTTTCAATGGGCATTAAACTTAGGCCACTTGTGCCAGTGTTGGCCCATTTTATTGAAAAGCTTATTTTGCCTTATTTGTAAAAGGTAGTGAGTGCACGATGGTCTTTACCTTACTTTAGTGCTATTACTTGTACAAATGCAGCTAATTCACCACAAAGGGGAATTTAAATGTAGGCACTGTTTACACAGGTAATGGACACCCCTTTTTATTTGTACAAATTTGGTGACAGTTTTGCATTATGGAAATGTTTTGCAGAGCAACCACAAATCCACAGGACCTCCGCCATGCAGAAAATCAGTGATTATTTCCAGAGCTTTGATGTAATGTTAGTACTGTGACTGAATGGCCGGCAACTAAAAGAGAAGAAAGTAAAGCAGTTAGTCACCCTTCGAGTTCCACCCAGGTATGTGATACCATCCTGTGCCGAGAGGTGATGTTGCCGCTAACATTTCTGTCTTCGTCTTCTTCCTCCACAGTGTAGAGAAACTGCCCAGTGAAGGCAACTGGATCTGCCCCTTCTGGTTCCTGGGCCATAAAAGCACAACCGCCCAGAAGGAGACATCACTTCTTGTTTAAGCGAATTGAGCCAAGGAGCTCCACATCCTGTTAACAGCTGAAGAAGCCATTTAGAATGACTAAGCCAGTATTACAGTGGCAGAATTTTATTTTCTTTTGAGCACCATTGTACATTGTTCTTGTTTAAAACCTTTAAGTAAACAGTGATCAGCCTGTCATTCCCAGGGACAACCACAACTCATATTAATAAAATAAACAAGACGCTGTTGACATTTTTTCTTCCTAGTTTAACTTTTAGAATATCCTGTATCATTTAACAATTTCATATACAGATACTTGCAGGAACCCTGCAAGAAAATAAAGCATTACTACATCATGTGTAATGTAAAACTGTTTAAGAAGACACTTGGAGCAGCCACACCACCCTGCATATAACAGGAGTGCCACTGCAGCTATCCAGGCTTGAGCCAAGGAGTGTAAATATATGGAGTGCTCCAAGATTCACAAAGTGCTAAACCCAATTTCTCCCAGCTTCTCCACAACACTGCTCAGTTTAAAGCGGGTTGGAAGATGGATGGATGGATGGGCAGGATGGTTCCTGTCTTGTGTGATAAGCTCCACTCCCAAATGACACTAAACTGGATTAACTGGACTTGAACATATCATAATATGTTATGCAATCAGACACAAATTCATACCTGGATCTAAACAAGCAGCATGTTTATTTTTCAATAAATAAAAAGGAATGAAAATTGAAAAGTAGATTTTTTTTTCAGTATGGTACACTGCAATCACCTGATCCTCTTGCTTTTTAAATGTAGCATTTATTTTCTAAAATATAAAATTACCTGCTAAATGTCTTCAAATATACATTATGCATGAATAACAAAATGTGTTTAATAAAAGTCTTTATTTGTGCAGGAAATGGAGGATGAGACAGAGTACTGGACTTGTTTCAGGGTACAAAGAGAGTTATCTGCAGCTTAACATCAGCAAAACCAAAGACCTGATTATTGATTTTTGCCACAACAAAGGGTCTCAAGGCCCAGTCACTGTTAAGGAAGTGGATGTAGATGCATTCCTACAAGTACCAGGGGGTCCACATCAATGGCAGGATGGACTGGTCAATAACACAGATGAGCTATATAAAAAGGAGCAGAGCAGACTCTTTTTTTTTTCGTAAAAGACTGTGATTCTTTAATTCTGGATAGTGACATCCTTCACATATTTTACAGCTCTGCGCTTGGCCATTAACTTCGCTATAAGAGCAGCCCACCAAATCATCAAGTTAATTTAAGGAAGGAAGAAGGAGAGAATGAAATCAGAACTAAGTGCCATTATGAACAATGCTGCACATCCTCTCTCTGACACACTAACACTGAGGACTTTCAGCCAATGAATCTTTCAGCAGAAGTGTGTCATTAAACACTACCGGGGCTCCTTTATACCAACTGCAATACGTCTGCATAATGTCTCAGTGAGACTTCTCTTTTATCATTGTAGTTCCTATGTGTGTTTCGGAGGAGTTGTTGCTGTTTTTTTTTATAATATGTCTTGCACTTCCTTTGGGAAAAATAAAGTTCACTCTATCTATAGATGATGAATTCAGCTCATTTTCAACTTGGTCTGATGGTAAATTACAACTCTGATTGCATTTCAATATATTTAAAATGCCATAAACATAACATCCCCGTGACCCTGTGTTCGATTCAGTGGGTTGGAAAATGGATGGATGGATGGTTGGATAAACATAACATGAATATGTGAAAAAAATAACAAAGAGATGTGAAAGGGTTGGGGTCCTAAAGATAAAGCCCCCCATTACTGTCATTGTGGAGTCAGCCTCAGTGGGGTTTAAGCAGTCACCTACAGCAGAGGCGCCATGCTGATGTCCTCAAGGGTTTACATGTCCTTGAGATCTGAAGAGGTGGAGCAGGAGACCGAGCATTGGTGCGGTTATTGTTCTTCCACCAGATCATTGACTTCCTGGCCACAGAGATAAAGACAAGCATATGAACTATGACACAAGCTGCAGATTCTTCCTCTGTGTTCCTACAAAGCTTGTGGCATGATCACACAAATGACAATATGGTGCTTTCACAATTATAATCTTTGTTTTAAACTCTCCAGCCACCCCGATTCTCAGTGGAAAGATTTGTTATTTTCCGCTATTTCTCTTTAAAGTCATCTGTTTATCGCACAGATATAACCTTTTACAAGATATTATTAAAGATCAAAAAAGCCCTGACATTATTTGTCTTGATTTCTGCCTTTACATCAACAAAATCTGAGATTCCAGTAAGAGTATGTAACGTTTTGATTTCCACTGTACAGTATTTAAAAAGCATCCTGCCTGTAACGGAAACACATTGCAAGTTAACTTAGATAAATCCAATCTGTACTGAAGTTGTTATATTTTTTCACTATTAGGGTTTGATTTATTGAGCTTTCATACAGGCTGCTCATGGTGAACTTGTTAAAGATCACAGGCGCACATTGCCCAGATAATTGTGTTAAGAAAATTAAATAGAACATTCACCTGTTTTCAGCTGCACACTAAAATAAAATTAGCCATAACTTGAGAAGTGAATAAGAGATGCTATCGCCTTCCACGTGGACTGATTTAACAGAAGCAGACCCTTTGCAAGTAAAATGGGGATTCAAATGTAAGTGCTTGAGAGTACAATCAAAGGGTAGCAGCACAATCAGCTAAGCTGTGTAAAAGACTGACATCCAACCCTCGAATTTCAAATCCAATAATGGGAAACAGTAAATAAAAATGAGTCTATAACAGAAACTATCAGAAGAGACCACCCTGGTAATATGTTCTAATGTTAGAAATTATAAAAAAAAGAAAATGTAAACCGAAGATAAATGTCAATGCTTCAAACTGTTAATCGAAGAGTAGCATTATCGTAGATTTCAGAACTTTTCCTTCACATTAAGCAGGAATTCTGTAATATTCCTGATATTTGAACAAAGAAGGTACTTGTTCTGGCCAATTGTCCACTGAAGTGTTTCATTGATACTGAATATCAAAGGTATTTGTCTGTTGTAATGTTTAATGAACAAGCAAAGCCATTCTTCAGGTCTAAAATGTGTCAACCCACTTAACAAGCTGTTGGAAAACACATGGACTCAGCTTCCTCATTTTCCATACCTGCTATGACTTTAATAAAATAAAATGATTAATTCATAAAGCAGAACTGCCTGTTGTTGATTGATTTGGTAATAAGAAGAAGATCAAATATTTACTTAATATTTCATGGGGTTGCCTTGTTTTAGGGTGACAAAGCCCAGGGTCTGTAAAGAGACTTGAAAAGCCACAGTAGAAGGCAGAGATTTCTTTTTCATACCTTAGGTAGCACTAGGAGCTGTCAATTCCAGTTATGTAAAAGGAATAATTGTTCTAAGAAGGGAGGATACAAAGAGAGGGGGCCTAGCAATAAGCCTCACCAATGTCCTTCAGGCTGACAAGTGGCATCAAAGTCATCCCAGGTTTGACTCTGCTGTCCAAAGACAGATTTTAATATCACCACATTCCTTCTTTGCCTGGAACCTTTTCAAGGCTGTCGTTCCAGGATAGCCATTCACTCTGATCCATTCAGCTTTAAAGTTAGATACTGCTAACTTAAAGCTAAGACTGGTTAACAGGGAACTGAATCTACAAAAGTGCCCAGTCCTTAACATTTGTGGCCTACTACAGTAATGACAACCACACAAAAAGGAAAATTTGGGGCACCAACTGGAAGGTCCCTTTTAATATTTATAAATGCCCTTGGGCAAATTAGCCCTTCAGCGATCGGGGCAAAAAAAAAAAAAAAAATTAATATATTGGCTGGTTAGCCACTGAGGTTCTGTCAAGTTGTGTGGAGCTCCATCCAGCAGGTAGCTCTTGCCAAAAATGATGCCACCTTCCGGGATGCCCGAGCTTTTATGGGGAGTGAATCAGAAGGGGCAGAGTCAGTTGTCCTCACTGGGCAGATGACAATGTTAGTGACTGTGCAAAATCTTGTCCCAGAGTGCTATGACATACGTCGACAGAACCTGTAAGGTGGTCTTCTGATGCACACGTGTGACGTATTCAATCAAGTCTTCTTTGGCAGACACTTTTTGATATTTGCTTTCATTTTTTAGGGCCAGGTAAGCAATCAGACATCCTTCAAAAATAATACATTACTTAACCTGTCTGTTGTCACTTTTATCTAAAAATGTGAATTACAATAAATACTTATCTGGGGTACTCATAGTATCAAGACAATACATCACCAAAGATATCCACAATGTACAGCATCTCCAGTCTTAAACAGCCTGATAGGATTAATGCTTAGATACCATTTATTCCCTAATAAACCAGGTTTACTTTCCCTGAAGAATGAAAGCAAATTCTGAAATATATTGGGAAAAGAACACATGATTGACCTTTTTCAGACTCAGTTCCCTGTTAAATTCTAGCTTCATGTGTTTAATTTGCTGTATTTGGAAGATCATCTTGTATGGCTATGCCTACAAAAATACAATGAGAAGCCTGAGGGCCTCAAGACTGGAAATTTGTTTATAAAGAAAATGTCCTAATTTGAGATGTGCATAAGATATGTAATGATTTACTTCATTAGGTATAAGCGCATAATAAACAAGAACAGTTCTGTCAAATATTTGAAATATTAAAATGTATGCTTCAACTTAAATGTTTAAAGTCAAACATTCTGCACTGTAATAGAAATTTGTCATTTTTCACCCTCTGATAGAGGTCCATAGAGAGCTAGACCCTAGTAAAAAATCTTCAAATAGTCTAAAACAAAACTCCACATGCTTATATTTGAAATTTGTCACTTTTAACCTACTGGGAGTGGATCTTAGAGAGCTAGGACCACTGATCAAGAATCACATATTAAAAATATTATCATATCCATGATCAGTACTCCATGTGCCCATACTACCAATCCCCATGACTTCTAAGTTTTTCTTAAAGGTGTAATTTTGAACTCTTGTATTCCATTAGGAGCTCAGCCCCTACAGTTGGTTGATGTGGCCTGCACAATTTAAAGTCTTTCTGATCATTTGGGTGTCATAAGGGTGTAATTTCCTGCAAAAATTTGCTCCAAAAATGACATAAAAGTGAAGTGTTTTCAGGTCTAGAGGGCCAAATGTCTTGCATAACTAGACATCAAGGTGAATTGAATGGTATATCAGGTGGGGGTTTTGTTGTACCAGTGGATCATGAAGTGCCAAACAAAAAAAAAAAAACTGATGTCAAAGTGTTCAGAAGTAATTCTCATGAACATACTGTATATACTTGTGTATAAGTCAGGTCTTGAAACCCGAGAAATCAATCATAAAATCAGACCCTGACTTATACGCCCGTTCAAAAATGCGACACTTATTTTTTTTATTTTTACATCTTCTTGCCTCCTCCAATCTCGCATCAGTTTCTCAGATGCATCGAATTTTGTTGCAGCAGCGCAGTTACCAATTTCTTTCGCCAGTTCAATGACTTTTCATTTAAAACCAGTTTCATATTTCTTCTGATCGAATGCTCCATCATAGATAAGGGATGCAAAATACAGAAAACAGTACAAACGTTGCTTCAGAATAGTTCGGGTATTACCATGTGGTCATGTAGGCACAATACATAGAAAAAAAGACAGTGTGCTCCGTGGTTACTCTCTTATGGGTGTTAGCATATCATAATCGGACCAATAGATAGATAGATAGATAGATAGATAGATAGATAGATAGATAGATAGATAGATAGATAGATAGATAGATAGATAGATAGATAGATAGATAGGTACTTTACTAATCCCAAGGGGAAATTCACATACTCCGGCAGCAGCATACTGATAAAGAAAAATATTAAATTAAAGAGTGATAACAATGCAGGTATACAGACAGAAAATAACTTTGAATAATGTTAACGTTTACCCCCCGGGTGGAATTGAAGAGTTGCATAGTATGGGGGAGGAACGATCTCCTCAGTCTGTCAGTGGAGCAGGACAGTGACAGCAGTGTGTCGCTGAAGCTGCTCCTCTGGCTGGAGTTGATACTGTTTAGTGGATGCAGTGGATTCTCCATAATTGATAGGATCCTGCTGAGCGCCCGTCGCTCTGCCACAGATGTCAAACTGTCCAGCTCCGTGCCTATAATAGAGCCTGCCTTCCTCACCAGTTTGTCTAGGCGTGAGGTGTCCTTCTTCTTTATGCTGCATGAGTTTTCCACATTTGACTTATACTTATATGTGGGAGAACTTAAATGTGAGTATATGCGTTAATGGTTCATTCCGCACCAACTACATTTTCTGGTTCATCTCAATTAAGCTACTTTTGTTCCAGTGAAAGAAATATGGGAGCAAATATACATACCTGTAAATTATCTTTACATAAAAGTCACAGACAACTAATATCTACTGTATAATAAGATATTAAGGTGTGTGTGTGTTCAGTACCTCTAAGCAATCTGATTGGTCAGTTTGACTTTGATGTGATTGGTCAGTTTGGCTTTGGTAATGCTACAAAAGAGCAAGTGTGACTGTGTGGAGTAAAGGCATATGAGGCAAGTTGAGGGAGCCACTAACAAAGATGGCAAGTATAAAATCAGACAGGAGGTGAGAATGGTGCCTTGAAAATAATGACAGTCTGAAAAGCAGGCTCTTTGGGAACACACTAAATAGGGAATGGTGGTTAAGAGATGTTCACTTTCGCGAAAACAGAGGAAAGGCACTGAAGGTTCATATAGGGCAAGAGATAACAAATATTTTTTTAATTATTGTATTACCTGTTTTTGATAGGTACCATGGCTAGTAAGTAATAAAAAATATTCAAAAAAAAAAGAAGAAAATAATGAGATCACTTCAAAACCGGCTGTATTCAACATTGTTTGTCAAAAAGACGTTAAAAAATGTTAGTGTTAATTTGTTTTTAAGTTTTGAGAAAAAACAGTGTACTTCCTCCAATATATAGCATACAATTTGAGGAAAACTCCATTGAAAATAATTACATTAGATTTACAGATTTCAATAAAAAGTCAATAAGAATTAATTTACTTTGGCAGTGGGTCAATAAATTAAAGCACTTTTTAAAAGGCTTTCTGATTTAACAGGAAAAAACAGAAGAAACTTTGAAAGATGTGTGTGAGAATAATTTCTGTTTTTAACATTTCACTTTTTAAGTGTAATGCCATCTCAAGGTTCTTTATCCTTATTAATTAGTAATTAAATTGAAGGCATATACTGCGCATTTCCAAATAATTACAGCAAGCCCAAAGACTAGACTAAAGTCTCATTGTTTAAAGCCCCATGCTGTAGGATACAGAAAATAGAATTTTTTAGTGATACAGAAAATATAATTGTTTAGTATGACGCTGAAAGGTATTCTTTAAATATCTTGTCATTTTCTAATCCTCTTATTCCAGACCTGGGTAGCAAGGTGGGGTTGGGGTCGGGCGGTGGTGGTGGTGCTGGTGGTGCTGGAGCCTGTCCCAGCTAGCATACAGCAGAAACAAACCCTGCACAGGGTAGCCAACTTAAAAACTCACACATGTACACACCAACTAGGGCCAATTTAGCATTGCCAATTCACCCAGCCTGCACGTCTTTAGACAGTAAGAGAAAACCCACACACACACAGGTAAGAATATGCAAACTTCACGCAGGGAGGATCCGGAACGTGAAACCCAGTCTCCTTACTGTGAGGTGGCAGCACTACCAATGTGCCACCCTGTGCTTTTAATGGCTAAACAGATTTGTAATACTTGCATATTTTCATGTAGATTTTGCTTCTATGATATATATATTTTAAAAATTGTTATAATGAAATGCATTGAATTTGTCATATCAACAGATGGCATATCAAAATACATTTTATTACTGCAAATGTGTGTGATGCACCATCTGTTGGAATGACAAAAACAGTGCATTTTGTTGCTACATGCGTTACAAATTACATTCCAGTAGATGGTGCATTGCAAGTATTAACACTGAAGTCTACACTGATTATTTAGATTTCAGTCTTTCTTGGATGGGTAGCACAATTAGTATGTGAATAAGATGATAAAGCAAAGCAGGTACCATCCTCTATTGTTGTCAGTTTGTCTTTATGGTTTAACATCTGAGTGCTGTCTTGATGGATTCATCAAGAAATCCTGTCTTTGGACATATTTTCTCTGAACTAAGGTGAAGAACAAAAAGGTAATTGAAAATCAGCACACTTGCCTATGTTGCTCTTGTAGTGGAGACTTTTGCTTTGATGATGGTGATGATGATAATAACAATATGCTCCTTGTTTCTACAGCTGCCAGTGTTGTGGACACCAGGGGGCACTCTAGCTCCCCAAACCTGAAACAGGCAGATGCAGACACAAGTTCCAAGCAAAACACAGGCTTTTATTTGGCAGTGGGAAACTCTTCCCAATAGTCTCCCACAAAAAAGCACAGTTAAAGCACCAATAAAGCACACAGTACTTTCTCTTTGCCTTTTCTTCTCTCTGTGTTTGTGCCTCTCTTGCTTCTTCTGCCTCCACTCCTCCTCCAGAAAACTTCATCCCTCTTCCTCCCAACTCTGATTCCTGGAATGAGGGCAGGGTAATTTCACTGTAATTCGTAATTTTTTTACAATGACAGAAAAGGCTTTCTATTCTTCTATCCTATTCTTTTATCCTGCACCTGGGAGTACTTACGGTGGCCCGTTAGCATGGCCTGGATGCACCAGAGCTCCACAGTCACTGCAGGCCCCACTGGTGGCACTCACTGAACCCAACAGGGCTGTGGCAAACTCCAGCTACCATGCCGTCCTGTAGGAGTTCAAAGCACCGCTGCAACCCAGGGGGGCTGCCATCTAACACTCAGGGGAAGATACTGCCCTGTAAGTGTTCTCATTCCATTACAGGGTGTCCTGGCCGGGTAAGAGCTCTGCCATAGCGTGTTCCAATGTTTCAAGGCACACCAGTATTCAGACCTGAGTTACTGTGTTTTTTACTGTCTGACGTTCAAATGTTCTTGCTCTCACCACTACCTCAGTTTTGAATAATATGTGACTGTGTTTTTGGGCTACCAATAGGCTGTAAAAGTGAAAGAACCTTTTTTTTTTGAGGTAGTGTTTGTCCCCTGAAAAACACAAGAGTTTTAAGCACTAGGTCTCAGGACTGGCTGAGATTGAAGAGAAAATTACTAGTCAGTATAATGGTAAGGTGGCGGTTTAATGGTGGAAAAAAATCAGTTTGTTTCTCTTTTGATGTTTCAAACATCCCCAAATTGTTTTTCATAACTTTTATTTCCAAGTACAAGGTGGCAAGGAGCCAGGTTTTCTAGAAGTAAATCTGGGCACGATGCTGGTTGATGAAATTTGAATTTCTTTTTTCTTGCAATGCCTGTACAATAATGTTCTGTCTGGCAGGTAGTGATTATGATTTACATCTGACAGCGATTGCCTTCAGTGCAACTGGTTTTCAATGCACACTTCATCTTGTTCACTGAACACTATTCATGAATAAATACATTAGCTCTCAAATAATTTAATTCAATGTCCAAGACAACAGGAATGATCACATTATCCTCACCCAAAAGGAGTGTAATAAGCCTGGTGGCTGTGGCATGTAAACTGTGGGCTTTTCCAGTCAGTTTTGACCACTACATCAATGTGTAAGACTATTTAATTCAAGACATGCTAGTGCTCCAGCTGGAACACTGTATATTGTGATTGGTAAGTGTCACGGAGAAAAGCAGAAATTATAAAAATAATGCAATGACAATTAGAAGTGGAGCAGATATCAAATTCTTATTAGAGCATAACTCATGTCAAAAATTAAATAAAAACGTGAATCCTAAATCTTGAAAATATTTGTAATATGTTTTGTTTCTGACCATCCATTGATTTCCTTAGTCTTCTTAATCCATTTCTAGGTCCTGGTAGCATGAGATGCAAGGCAGAAACCTTCATAGTAATAGTAGTAGTAGCAGTTGGCGTAGTAGGAATTATAAGTGTTGTTGTTGCTGCTTTGCTAATAATAATATAACCTTCTCCAACCATATTAGTCCAGTTCAAGGTCACTGAGGGGCCGAAAACAATCCTTGATAGCATCAAGCACAATGCAGGAACCAGCCTTGGATAGCACACTATTTCATTACAGGGCCTAATCATGGGTGCACCCACAACCTCACAGGGCCAATTTGGAACTACCAGTTATCTTAATATACACATATTTATGATATGGGAGAAAAACTAAGTATATCATCATCATCATTGCATGGCATAGTTCCAAAATAGTCAGGGCCAAAACTGGAAGCTTTCTTTCCATGACCATATTCCTTTACTCTCTTGTGCTTTTTGAACTGCTTTTTGGATGTTCAGTCCAGTTTAATCTATGATGTTGTTCACCCATCTCCTCTGCTTTCGAATTTCCTCAATCCTTGGACACTTCAAGTATCCCTGTTTTTATAATTCTATTGTCCTGTATTGTTCTGTATAGTTTTAAATGTCTCCTGTGATGTTTCAGTTTAATTCCATATGCTTAATTTTAATATATATATATATATATATGGGGGGGTGGGTGGCGTTAACTAAGTCAGTATGATCAAGGGGGGGGGGGTTGTATAGTGATTTTTTCTCCCTTCGTGGATCTCCAACTGCAAACCGTATCACAGACCTTCTCTTCCATATATATATATATATATATATATATATATATATATATATATATATATATATATATATATATATACTGCTCAAAAAAATGAAAGGAACACTTTGAAAACACATCAGATCTCAAAGTGAAAAAAAATCCTGCTGGATATCTCAAACGCAACGAAAGGATGCCACATTGTTTAATGGAAATGAAAATTATCGACCTACAGAGGGCTGAATTCAAAGATACCCCAAAAATCAAAGTGAAAAAGTGATGTGGCAGGCTAGTCCATTTTGCCGAAATTTCATTGCAGCAACTCAAAATCATACTTGGTAGTTTGTATGGCCCCCACATGCTTCAGGCATGCTCCTAATGAAATGACAAATGGTGTCCTGGGGGACCTCCTCCCAAATCTGAACCAGAGCATCACTGAGCTCCAGGACAGTCTGAGGTGCAACCTGGCAGCTTTGGATGGACCGAAACATAATGTCCCAGAGGTGTTCTATTGGATTTAGGTCAGGCGAGTGAGGGGGCCAGTCAATGGTATCAATTCATATATCCTTCAGGAACTGCCTGCATACTCTTGCCACATGAGGCCGGGCATTGTCGTGCACCAGGAGGAACCCAGGACCCACTGACAATGGGTCCAAGGATTTCATCCCGACACCTAATGGCAGTCAAGGTGCCGATGTCTAGCTTGTAGAGGTCTCTGTGTCCCTCCATGGATATGCCCCCCCAGACCATCACTGACCCACCACCAAACTGGTCATGCTGAACGATGTTACAAGCAACATAATGTTCTCCATGGCTTCCCCAGACCCTTTCACATCTGTCAAATGTGATCAGGGTGAAGCTGCTCTCAGCTGTGAAAATCACAGGACGCCAGTGGTGGACCTGCCATTTCTGATATTCTATGGCAAATGGCAATCGAGGTCTATGGTGCCGGGCAGTGAGCACAGGGCCCACTAGAGGAGGAATTCTGTTTCTGATTGTCTGGTCAGAGACATTCACACCAGTGGCCTGTATGGATGTTGTTTTGTAGGGCTCTGGCAGTGCTCATCCTGTTCCTCCTTGCCTAAACGATCAGATACCAGTCCTGCTGATGGGTTAAGGACCTTCTACGGCCCTGTCCAGCTCTCCTAGAATAATTGTCTGTCTCCTGGAATCTCCTCCATGCCCTTGAGACAATGGCATATATTGATGTGCCATTCTGGAGAAGTTGGACTACTTGTGCAAACTCTGTAGGGTCCAGGTATCGCCTCATGCTACCAACAGTCACACTGACCATAGCCAAATGCAAACTAGTGAAAAAACAGTCAGAAAAGATGAGGAGGGAAAAAATGTCAGTGGCCTCCACCTGTTAAACCATTCCTGTTTTGGGTATCGTCTCATTGTTGCCCCTCTAGTGCTCCTCTTGTTAATTTCATTAACACCAAAGCAGTTGAAACTGATTAACAACCCCCTCTGCTACTTAACTGACCAGATCAATATCCCAGTAGTTTCATTGACTTGATGTTATACTCAGATTAGAAAGTGTTCCTTTGATTTTTTTAGTATATATTGATTATGTTGAATAACTTCTGTCTTTGTTAACTGTTAGCTTTGACTTTAGAACTCTACAGTAAGAAAGCATTTTTTATTAAAGCCTGTTGATCTGTGACCCAGTCCTACTACTACTCTGTATGGACAAGTATTGATGAGAAAACCAGTACAATATAGTGTAGCAGAATCCTGATTCCAAGAGCCCTGTTTGTCAGTAACTAGCAAGCACATGAGAAATGAAACTAATCATGCAATTCTGTAATTGACAAGTGAACTGACTGACTCATATCATATGACTGACTGATACATATCAATAAAGGTATTCTTCTCATCCTGGACTGGCTTTGTGATTCATCTTTAACAATCCCTTTTGCTACTTAACTGACCAGATCAATATCCCAGAAGTTTCATTGATTTGGTGCTATACTCTGATTAAAAAGTGTTCCTTTAATTTTTTGATCAGTATTTATATATTATACAGTATATATATATATATATATATATTGTGAGGGATGACCAGCCATATATTCCGGCCCACACCTCCAAACCGCCAGGTGGAGCCCTCCCAGCAGTATGGAGGCTCCCCGATTTCCAGCAGGGCCTCATGGACCATGTACTTTTTATAAACAGCCCTGCTGGATACCATGGGGACCACCAGGAGCCGCTGTAGGGAGGCTTACGGAATGCTACGTGCCCTATAACCTGGAAGTACATCCTGATCACATGATCAGAAGGAACGACATGCTTCCGAGATGAAGAAAAGGACTTTTAACCTGACCCGGAAGTGATAACGAATCATGGACTGCAGGGTTGGAACCGTTTCCGGGTCAGGGATATAAAAGGACTTTGGGAAAGCCCAGACACTGAGCTGAGCTGGGAGGAAGGGTGGCTAAGAGTCTGGGAGAGGAGGATTGTGTATTATTGTTGATTATCGAGTATTGTATGTGTGGTGTGGAGTGGAGGATGCTTAGTGCACAGTATTGTAATAAAAATAAGAAGATTATACTTTTACCTGGTGTTTGGCGTGGTACCTGAGGGTTCAAGGGAGCAATAGCGCCCCCTACTGTTACAATATATATATATATTTTGTGACAGATGTCCAGGGACCTTTTCCCACCAGGACACCGGAAGGACCGGGAAAAGGGCAGTGTCTTCCCTGGACCACAAGTGGGTGACCTCCTGGGATTACATGTGGGTCACAGAGCTTGGAAGCTCAACCCTATGGAGGGACATGGCCACACCAGGAGTGCCTGGACAGCTCCGGAACAGTGGTCCGCAGCACTTCTGCCACACCCAGAAGTGCTGTCAGATGTTAATTGGGGAGCACCTGGAGCACTCCTGGGTGCTGTAAAAAAGAGGCCGCCTCACTCCACTCGGGAGTCAGAGTCAGGTGGAAGTGGACAGAGCTTGGAATAGTGGAGTGCAGGCGACAGAGAGAGAGAAGGAAAGAAGTCTGAAGGACTGATTGATGGTGATTGGTGCACTGTATTCGTGTGTGGTGCAATAAACGTGTGTGTTAAGGACATTCTGTGTCTGCCTGTTTGTGTCCAGGTCTGTATATTTCCACTATATATATATATATATATATATATATATATATATATATATATATATATATATATATATATATATATATATATATATATACAGTGGACTCTTGACTTACGAACTCAATTCGTTCGCGAGGGCTGGTTGTAGCTCAAGTTGGTTGTAAGTCAAGACTATTTTTCCCATAAGAAATAATGGAAATACCCATAATGCGTTCCGAACCTCCCACTGCAACACTTACTTAACCTTTTCATAATAAAAAAAGGGTTGTATAATGTGCATAATTTACCAAAACACCAATAATTTTTCTAATGTACTAACCAAAAAGTAATAAAAAGTGCCTAGCCTACCAGAAACAACAATTTCACACTGTACTCACCATTTAATTTGACATCTTTGGGCTGCAGGAAGGGAGGAGGATGATAATGAAACTGAAGGCTTTTTAAAGGCTTTCTTTAACATGCGCTCAGGCATTTGCAATCATTTCAATAGCTTCTTTTGCGTTAATTTTAATCTCCTCCTGCCTACAAGTTATTCTAACAAGAATTTTTCTCAGCATTTCCTTGCGATGATACAAGGAACTGTTTCTGAACTCTTCTGAGACCCCCCCCCCACCCCCCACTCCCCACTCAATGGGAACGACATGCTGAAGTGCGTCCTGAAGCGCGATTGCCGCGACTGTGGAAGCTTGTTTGTCCATTGCCGGGCAGGGATATCACATGCATATCACCCATCGATATCTTTTCTGTTTGCTTTGGCTGAGAGACTCAGCACAGCTTTAAGCCGGCTGTTGCCCCAGCAACAGATAAACAGTCTTCCATACTGAGTTTGGACTTTGGCATGTCTTCTAGTTGGGGGAGGTCCCAAGAGAGTTTACAAACCTGACATTTTATTGAATGAGTGCCGCATTAATAGGAATGTTTCTGTTTGTTTACAATCGCGCAAGCGGATACACGTGACTGTATTCAGGTCGTAACGCAAGATGTTGGTCGTAAATCAAAATAAAAATTTTGGTCGTAAATCAAGTTGTTCGCATGTCAAGTCGGTCGTATATCAAGGGTCGACTGTATATATATATATATATAGCAACAAAGGTACTATATAGGCGCCTGATCCGACTCAGATGGACACGGAGGCACATGTAAAATCAATAAATTGATTTATTTTTCTTCACCTGTGGGGCACATCTTCCCCATAATCCCAACAGGCACAACACAGTTTCAAGTGCACAAATAAAACACACATAAAACAAAGCACACTCTTCTTCTTCCTCCACTCCTCCCAGGCAACCTCATCCTCCTCCTCCTGACTCTGGATCTCGGAGTGGTGGCTGCTGGCCCCTTTTATAGTTCACCCGGAAGTGCTCCAGGTGCTTGATTGCCGAGTTCTGGCTGCACTTCCGGGTGTGGTGAAAACACTACCCATAAGGGCTCAGGACTTCCATCTGCAGTACCCCCTTGCGGCACCTGCGAGACCCAATAGGGCTGCACCCAACTTCAATTCCCATGGAGCCTTCCTATGGAAACCGAGGCACCGCTCCAACCCAGGGGGGCAGCCATCTAGTGCCCAGGGGGAGGTATTGCACAGTCCATGGCTGCTCCGCCTGAGCATATAACGAAGGAGCGTCCAGCCCGGTCATGGGCCCCGGCCATCTGCCACAATATATATTTATATATATATATATTTATATATATATATATATATATATATATATATATATATATATATATATATATATATATATATATATATATATATATATATATATATACATACAAAAGTCTTAGTCACTGAGGGTATAAATACACACAGCTAAAACAATTTAAGCACTGTAAGAGGAGTGGGAAAGAGGGCGAAAGAGAGATAAAGGAAGACAAATGGAGCAGGTCAAGAAGGCTATGAAAAGGCTATACTTAAAGGCCATGTCACATTGCATGGCTTTTCCTGAGATTTTCAGTCCTAGTCTTCTTTTACATAATCATAACATGTTGGAGGTGGTTGGCGGTCTGCTCACATAAAGCTACAGTATTTATGTAATGTGACACACCCACTGGCTTACTCCAACTAGTCCATGACTCTCTCCAATAAAGTCAAGCAAGTTTGATTTTGTTTAGTTGTAGGGTTGGGCTCTGCATGCAGCAGAGCTGACAACCAATGAATGCTCATTTGGGAGTCCAATGCATAAAACATAGTGACGAGGAGTAAGGAGTGTGAAAGTACATTGCATATAGTGCAGTGATGAGGAATAAGGAACGCTGTGTTTTGGACCTCACAATCAGAAGAGAAGCTCATCTGTGTGATGTTTCATTTTTATTTACCAAAAGTAAGAAGCACACAGCTGTGCTGGACTGTCATGTGATAAGTGGTCCATGGCATTGAGCAGGTTTTTAAATAAATAATGTAAAGGCAAAGCGGATCAGTCAGGTGCCTCATTCATACTTTAGAGGTAGAGGCATATCACACCTGCTTTCAATCAACCCAATATGCCCGGCAGAGGAGGAACAGAAAGAGGAAAAAGAGAAGAAGATAAGAGACATGGAGGTTGAAAGGAGAAAAGACCATGGAGATGGCTGAATTAGGAGCCAGTGGGGTGCAGAGAGGAAAGGAGGAAGGCATCCAGGAGGAGAGCCCCTAGGTGGAGTATAGGGCCGACACTGGGGGGCTAAAGAGGGTCACTCTGGATGAGCATTTCTTGGGGTCATTTGAGTGTCCCAATGCTATTAGGGGGCTCCTGCATAATGCCGAGGAGTGACAGTGGGAGACAAAGGAGCAAAGGCTTGGCTCAGCACACTACTGGGAGCCTGCGGTGCCTATAGTGACCTGAGCTAAAGAGAAAAAGTTGATTGTGCCAAAGAATGTCTACTCTCACTGCTGGATCCCACCTGGGGTAAGCAGAGGAGATGTCGGACATTAGAAAAGATGCACCGGGGATTGAGTTTTTTGAATTGCTTCCTGCTTTGAGATTTTAACCTCACTTTTATAGGATTTATTTATTGTTTTAACCTCCACCTTTATACAAATTTTTTTATGGATTATTTATTTAATGAACACTTGGATCACTGCACTGTTTTGAACACGTTCCTGTTTGGATTTTAATAAAAGCACTGAGCACTTTTGCACCAACCCCTTCCTGGAAGGGTGGTTTCCTCATTTGCCCGGCTCATCTTGGTTCATGACTATTGACAGTTCAGGTTCAAGAAGCTCCTGGATGCTACAGGGAGTAAGGAGCCGACCTGACTTGTCACAGATCAGCACTCATTAGATAAATGTGACATGCCCAGCAATTTTCATTCATCTAAACTGACATGGACTGGTGATGAGATCAGAAAATGTAAGACTGACACACCCAACAACTAGCAGTCACATAATATGACATCGGCTTAACAGGTGCTGATGTGTTCCTTGTTTTGTAATGGTCAATACATGGTCTGTGGCTACTGTGCTGCTAATAAAGGTTTTATCATATTAGTAAAGAAAAGATTTCATGTTTGGCTATTGTGTGTTCTTAATTTGGAAACAAAGAATGTAAAAACTGTATAAACGGAATGAGAAATGTTACTGAAAGCTTAAGCTCACCATAAAGTCAGATGGAAGACATCTCTGCTGCCTGAGCTTAGGAAAATGTGAAATGTGAAGTGAATATAGATGATGACCTAGAACTCTGCTACTGCATCATGTTCTGCCACGAGTTTCCTTCAAATCGTTGTTTATAGGAGTGTAAGCCATTATTTAAACAAGCTAAGTGTATCCTTTCCTTGTATTAAAACTGCAATGGAATAAATTATATTATATTTATACAACAGATTTTGGTGTTAGCAACACTATAATCCTAAAAGGGTATATCTCAGGAAGCATATACCACCTATTGGATCCACTTACCATAGTCCTCCAGTTTTTCCCCATTATTCTTCTGTAATACTTCAGAACACTCCAGGAAACAGAATACCTGAAGAATAACCTACTCAACCTTGAGAAGAACATACAGACTTCACAAAGACAGCAACGGATTGCATGATTTTAAGCAGGGACACGGAACCTGCACCACCATCATACCCCTCTTGTTAATAATAATATGTTAAACTTTTAAAATGACTATTCTGAAGTCAGCGCAGTAGGGAAAAGCAACTAAACTGTTGAATGACTGTGTTTATTTTAGTTTAAATACACAGGCTCTTTATTCTGACTTCACTGCATTCAAAACTTCCATAAGTTCTCTCCCTATCTATATACTGTAAATCTGAGTCTAGTTTGAAATGCCGTTTTCTCTTGTTTTTTCTGTTAGCACATCTTCTCTCAGTTATTTTAATTTTGTTTATTTCTGTGTTTCATGTCTGCCTCCCTGCCACAGAAATGATTTTTAATGCTTGATGACCAAACACTTTCTGTTATCATTGTCCAGATTTTAAAAACATTCTTGCTCTAGGTTTAAGTACAAAGCATTTTTTGAAAAAACAATTTCATCAAAGAAAGAATTCACCTTTTTCTATATTGCTTCCAGTCCTTAGTTCATTAAATTCAATTTGACTGGTGCATGCTGTTAAGGTTAAGTTAATTAAAATATGCTGCAAGTTCTCTTTAATGTTCTATACCATCTAATATCTGTGGTTGATGCTTCAATTAACATTCCTTTGAAAATAGTTTTTCATGTATGATTAAAAGAGAATGTCCTACACTAAAGCGAAACTCACTTTCCTTTCGTGTACAGCTACTGGATGACATTCACAATGTACCTCTTTTTTTCTGGGCCATGTACCCTTTAGAATTTGGAGAATTTCTGTTGCGTGTTCTGTTTTATGTAGATAAGAAAACAGGACTCTTACAAAGGAAAAAAAAATCAAAGAGTGTTCCGCTTTAGCCTCAAACATTTCCAGGAGGGCACACATTCTAAAATAGTGGAATGAATGCAATTTTCACCAGCAATTGTTCGGGACAATAAGGGTCTAAATGCAGACTTTGAAATATTTAGGAGGCAAAACAGCAAGATCTGAGTGTCACAGTGGCTTAGTGGTTAGGTTTGCTATCTCGCAGCTCCAGTGACCTGGGTTATTATTTTTAGCCTGGTCACTGCATGAAATATACAATTTCCCTTTGATCTTCTGTGCATATTGTGATTTTTTACATGTTAAAAGTCATTAGGATGGGTTGTGGTAACAGAAGGGTGACCCCTATTTATTATCATCAGCCAAGATTAAAAAAGAGGGAAAAAGACAAATGCAACAGGCAGAAAAACACTAGATGATGATTAATTGAGGTGAAGACATAGTCAGGAAAGCAAAGGGTCGAAACTGTACGATCAAAAATAACCAGGCAAACAGAAATTAAAAGACTAGACAAAATCTTAAAGTCAAAGGCAAAATGAAGTCTGTTGTGAACTGAGGTCACAAAAATAAATTAAGAGTGTAAAGCCTACTAAAAGTCCCAAAAACAGGTCGGGACCTTCCCAGACCTGCCCCAGATAATTATCTCTAAACTACTATCTGCAAGCTTTGGCCTACACAGGCCCGAGAATGGGGAACTGGCTTTAAAGTTTAAACTGCCAAAAAAAGTCCCAAGATATATCAAAATGCCCTACAAGGGAGAAGATAACCATAAACCACTGGTTTGTTGAAACAACCCAGCACACATGTCTAAATAAATAAAACATATATTAATAAAAAATAACCAGAAGAGAAAAATATGAATTTAAAATGATCTACCTTAAAGGCAATTTAAATTTAACAAGTCCCAATACACAACCTTGAAATCAGAGTGCAAAAACAGAAGCAAAACTCACATAAACAGTGTCAAAAGAAAAACAAATAGTTAACAAACTCCAAGTGGCACTCAGCGAGAACATGAGTGAAGCCATCTCATCCACCAGAAAATAACGGTAGAGGGCGGTGTCCCCCTCCCCCACTACTCAAAAACACAAGGTGCATATATAAACTTAAAGACACTGTTCATAAATACTAAATAATAAGCAAACATTGCATTTTGTAAACAAAAAAATACTTTTACTCCAGATAGATAGATAGATAGATAGATAGATAGATAGATAGATAGATAGATAGATAGATAGATAGATAGATAGATAGATAGATAGATAGATAGATAGATACCTTATTAATCCCAAGGGGAAATTCACTTACTCCAGCAGCACCTTACTGATACAGAAAAAACAATATTAAATTAAGATTGATAATAATGCAGGTAAAAACAGACAATAACTATGTATAATGTTAAATGTTAACGTTTACCCCCCTGGGTGGAATTAAAGAGTTGCATAGTTTGGGGGAGGAACGATCTCCTCAGTCTGTCAGTGGAGCAGGACAGTGACAGCAGTCTGTCACTGAAGCTGCTCTTCTGTCTAGAGATGACACTGTTTAGTGGATGCAGTGGATTTTCCATAATTGATAGGAGCCTGCTGAGCGCCCGTCGCTCTGCCACAGATGTCAAACTGTCCAGCTCCATGCCAACAATAGAGCCTGCCTTCCTCACCAGTTTGTCCAGGCGTGAGGCGTCTTTCTTCTTAATGCTGCCTTCCCAGCACACCACTGCGTAGAAGAGGGCGCTCACCACAACCGTCTGATAGAACATCTGCAGCATCTTATTGCAGATGTTGAAGGACGCCAGCCTTCTAAGGAAGTATAGTCGGCTCTGTCCTTTCTTACACAGAGCATCAGTATTGGCAGTCCAGTCTAATTTATCATCCAGCTGCACTCCCAGGTATTTATAGGTCTGCAACATCTGCACACAGTCACCTCTGATGATCACGGGGTCCATTAGGGGTCTGGGCCTCCTAAAATCCACCACCAGCTCCTTGGTTTTGCTGGTGTTCAGGTGTAGGTGGTTTGAGTCGCACCATTTAACAAAGTCATTGATTAGGTCCCTATACTCCTCCTCCTACCCACTCCTGATGCAGCCCACAATAGCAGTGTCATCAGCGAACTTTTGCATGTGGCAGGACTCCGAGTTGTGTTGGAAGTCCGATGTATATAGGCTGAACAGGATCGGAGAAAGTACAGTCCCTTGTGGCGCTCCTGTGTTGCTGACCACAATGTCAGACGTGCAGTTCCCAAGATGCACATACTGAGGTCTGTCTTTAAGATAGTCCACGATCCATGCCACCAGGTATGAATCTACTCCCATCTCTGTCAGCTTGTCCCTAAGGAGCAGAGGTTGGATTGTGTTGAAGGCGCTAGAGAAGTCTAGAAACATAATTCTTACAGCACCACTGCCTCTGTCTAAGTGAGAGAGGGATCGATGTAGCATATAGATGATGGGATCCTCTGCTCCCACCTTCTCCTGATATGTAAACTGCAGAGGGTTGAGGGCGTGTTGAACCTGTGGCCTCAGGTGGTGAAGCAGCAGCCTCTCCATGGTGTTCATCACATGTAATGTCAGAGCAACAGGCCAGAAGTCATTCAGCTCACTAGGACGTGATACCTTTGGGACTGGGGTGATGCAAGATGTTTCCCAAAGCCTCTGGACTCTCCCTTGTTCCAGGCTCAGGTTGAAGATGCGCTGTAGAGGACCCCCCAGCTCCAATGCACAGACCTTTAGCAGTCGTGGCGATACTCCATCTGGACCCGCTGCTTTACTGGCACGAAGTCTCCTCAGCTCTCTGCTCACTTGCGCTGTTGTAATTATGAGTGGGGATGTCTCTCCTATGCTGGTATCAGCAGAAGGATGTGTGGAGAGTGCAGTACTCCGAGGTGAGAGTGAGAGTGGGTTAGGGTGGTCAAACCTGTTAAAGAAGTTGTTCATTTGGTTTGCTCTCTTTACGTCTCTCTCGATGGTGGTACCCCACTTCGAGCTGCAGCCAGTGATGATCTTCATCCCATCCCACACTTCCTTCATGCTGTTATTCTGCAACTTCTGCTCCAGCTTTCTCCTGTACTGCTCCTTCGCCGCCCTGAGCTGAACTCGGAGTTCCTTCTGCACGTGCTTGAGCTCATGCTGATCACCGTCTTTAAAAGCCCTTTTCTTCTGGTTCAAAAGGCCCTTGATGTCACTTGTAATCCATGGCTTGTTGTTAGCATAGCAGCGTACAGTTCTTACTGGAACTACAATGTCCATACAGAAGTTGATGTAGTCAGTAGTGCAGTCAACAACTTCCTCAATGTTCTCATTATGAGATCCCTGCAGGATATCCCAGTCTGTAGTTCCAAAACATTCTCTCAGAGCATTCTCAACCTCCTGGGTCCACTTTCTGAATGATCGTGTGGTTGCAGGTAGGACCCTCACTTTTGGTTTACGTTTACATTACATTTCCGTAACCTTTCTTATTTATATATTTTGAATTTTTTACATTGAATTTTTTAAGTTCCTAAAGTTTTTTCTACTGCAGAGAAGCAGCAACCACTCTTCATCACCAGGTTGCCTATACTACTAATTTTATTTGATGTTTTTGGCTAAAGTAGCAGTTTTCACTTCTATTAAAAATCCACAATAGCAAAGCCTCATACGTTTGCAATGACTCATTCTAAGGATTTCAATGTACATATAAGTGTCTGTCAGCAAATCACAACATTGAGCAAACTTAAAGAAAAATGGTTTAAAAAATATACTACCCATTCTTCTGGAAGATACAACTACAGTACTGCACATAGTTAGAAAACGAGATCCATGGAGGAGTTGCCAGTTAGCTTGAGTGAATATCTCTATCTTTTGGTTTAACTGTCATTTTCTGGGTTCAAACAGATTGTCACGTTCCTCCCCAGTCATTATGGGCACAGGAACAAAACTTTTTACTTCAGTATGTCCTTGCTGATGTCATCCATTTTTAGTTGCATTTTACACTATGCTAGAAGGATGTTGGCTTTATTCATGTTTAGATGAATAGTGGAAAAAAAATTGACTTATGTCAAATACTCTCATTTCTGAATGCCAAAATAGGTAGAAATTTCAGCTTAAGTGAACCCCACCTGCAATTTACGTGATTGTAAGTGATTGCATTTCTCTTGTATAGCTAGTTTTCCTACTTAAGTAGACTGCAAGATCTGCTTGTTTTCTGAATGGCACTCAACGTTGTCCATGGAACATCAATAATTTACTAGCTAGACAACATTTCCAAATGCAAAATACTTAGTTTTCCAGTCAATTATAATTACTAACTGATTTTGAAGTCCCAAATGAATCATTATTGTTAGTAGTTGTAGAATTATGTAACTGTTGTGATGGGTTGCCACATGACTGTGCAGTTTGTCCAAGCGTGAATTTTGGGTGAATGGCATAGCTATATTTGGCATACTATGCATTGTGATAGGATATGAAACGCCAATGTTAATGCATTACAGAGAACTATACTTTCTGTTGCATGAAAATACAATACATATTTCCCACAATTCCACCATCCCTCTTACAGCTCATAAAATAATCAAATAAGATGACTGTCAAGGAAGACACATATAAGAAAGGGGGAGACTGACAAATGTTTGAGGTGAAGGCACCGTGACCCTAGTTTGAAATGTCCAAATGAAAAGAACACATGCAGCACAAAGATGTAATGATTTTTGGGGTGTTGTAGAGCAGTAAGTGAGTAGGGCGGAGGTACTGTATATATACTGCAGTGTCGCTGCACTGTTATATGCTAAATGCAGTTTCAGTGACCTCATTGCATGTTCACCTTAGGTAGCACACATTGAATCCAAATTTGCAACAGAAAGGCAAAGAAGATTTTGCATTAAGTTTGCTGTGCTTCATTGAGGAAGACTTCCTTGACTTAACATTAAAATAAAGGGGTTCGGAACTTTACAGTCTACAGGTGGTGTGAAGGACATGTTTATTGGACCACTGAGAACTGTAAGAATAATAGAAAATGTCAAAAGGGTGAGGCAAGATTTGTCCTATCATGCTATAAAATAAAATAGCGTAGAGATTTTCTAAGAATAATTTAGCTAGGCGACAACTTTTTATACCCAGTTCATTGAACTGTTAAAAGGAAACTGCGATGTTGAACTTTTTGCAGACTTAAAAAAATACTATTAATGGTGGTTCTCATTTGAAAAAAAATTGTTAAAAAATAATGTTATTTGTGATAAGATAAATAAATTACTCTGATTATTTTTTGACTAGGTTATTGCTTACAGTATATAGCACCATGAGTGAAGTGACTAAGTTAAATGACCATTCCTGCAGTCATTTCAAAAATCAGCACATCAATGTACCAGACATATATGAAGTATTTATTTCTCTCAGTTTTACTAAAGATTACACTAGGAGTCTAATGCTTTGCACTTTTCTCTTTTAGGTATATTCATGTGAGAAATATTCATGAGTGTAAACAAAAATGTTTACAGATTGAAATTGTATGGCCGATGTTATTTGTCTATGTATAGCTCTGTTGTTGATGTTTCATTACATCAAAAGCCTAATTTACATCAAAGTAACTTGAGAACTTGACCTTATAATGTTTTACTTTTACTCAAGGGCATTTTTGGATGGATCCAATGAAGCTAACTCCCATATCTGATCATAGTATTAATTCTTTTCACCTACTTTACGTTGATAAAACAATTTCTACTTTTGGACATAGGATAGCTGAGAATAAAAGCACCATAAGAACATACTCATTAATACACTCAGTTTCCAGACATTCCAGATCATAGCTCAACATTCCATTTCTGACTTTATAATCTACTGTTCAAGGACTACCGCTTTGCCCGGAAGCCTATTGGATATTTAAACTTAACTTGGTTTATCCTATTGATATGATGGAAACCAGTGATGTTTTCTGCTTCTTAAAATATCTACCATTTCCGTTATGAGGTCCTCTTTTGCCAGACAGATGTTTTCTAGATGAACAGTGTGGAACCTGGCTCGGACACAGACAGACAGACATCGTTTTAAAGTCACCCAATACACATTTATTTACAATATTTACAAGTAACAATCAAGCACAACGCAGTGCTGCAGCACCAATCACCCCACAAGTCCAGACCCTTTCACAATGCCTTCTCTCTCTGGATCACCTCCACTCCTCTCCTTCGACTTCCGTCCTCTTCCACCCGACTCTAGCCTTGAATGAAGGGAGGCGGCCCCTTTTATATTCCCCCGGATGTGCTCCAGGTGTGTTCTGGCAATCTTCCACCGACACGCCCCAGTGTGGTGGAAGTGCCGGATGCATCCCCGGAAGCACTCTGGGTGTCCCTGCTCCTCTTCCCCCCCAGCACTTCCTGGTGTGACGGAAGTGCTGAGGTCCAGGGCTTCCAAGGCATTAGGGCACCCCCTGGCAGTGACCATGGGCCCCTACAGGGTTGAGCTTCACAGCTCTGTACCCGTGGCCCCCAAAGGAACCATAGCGGTCGCCCCCACGTGGTCTGAGGAGGGTGTAAGCCCTCTTCCGGTCCACCGGGGCGTCCCAACCGGGTCGACCCCCCAGCCACTTGCGACAACAGTTAGGGATACATTAGGTAATGGCATGTTTTTCACATATCTTATTTGATACAATATGCTGCACATATCATTCCACTTACACAAATCTTTTCCTTTCTTAGTTTTAAAAAGTGATTTGCTACTATTTTGAAGGTCCTTTAATTGTAGTGAGGTAAGCGTACACATACAGAATTTCTAAATTAACATTTCCTATGTTTATTTAATTTTTCCCTATGTATATTATTAAACAGAATATAATTTAGTTCCCAGTGGCTAGTCTACTATTTTATGTTTGTTTTTGTTGATTCTTGCATGCTTTTTGTCCTGCCACGGTGGCAGAATGTGTCATGCTAAATGGGCTACATATAATAAGAAAGGACTAGGTGATAAATGTAGTCTGAAAGATAGTGAGATTTAGTAATGAAAGATCAAAAAGTACTGGTGACAATATAAAATCACAAAGCAAAGATGTGAGGTCGATGATGTAGGAGAAATTTCAGAAGTCAAAGAGAAAATAATCAAAATATTTCTTTGTAAGTGTTCTTCTAGAACTCATCCAGCAATCTAGAATGTCGCTAGCACTGTGACATCAGACACATAATGGCATCACAAAATGACAATGGCCAAACTGAAACCGTAATGGCAGCACGGAAAAATAAAAACCTAAAATGAATTTTCATTTATTTCTTTTAAAAACTAAAAACTATATTCTTTAAGTTTCAAAAACTATCCTTGAAACCTTTGAGTAAAATTTATTTGCAGAGAAATACATTTTTGAATTACTCAGATCACAACATTTCACATACTCCGTACATCCTTTTCTCGTCTTTTTTCTTATACATAAAGCCCTTTTCTATTTTTATGATTCAGTATGTATTAGTGGCCCTGAAGAATGACCATTAACAGGAAAGACAAAATGAATAATGAAAATGAAGTTTTTGCTCACCACATATTCGACTGATTTTTGACCAGGGGTGTGTTTCCCAAAAAATACTAACTTTAGAGATTAATGAGTAACTTTATGATGAAAACTGTATGTAACATATAAGATACTGTTCATGCATTTCCTATAACCCCACTTAACTGGCCACTTTATATTACTGGAACAAGTTTCTAAGTTAAAATGTATCATTTTTCTGGACTATAGAGTCTATTCTGGATGCCATTTTTTTATTTTGATAAAAATTTTTCATAAAGTTAAAAATTATTTGTGTCTTTCCTTGAAGGCAAGTTGGTTTTCATGTGGAACTGCTTTGTTGCAGTGTGGTTGCCATCTTGTTGCTGGGAATTTGACTCCTAGTGCGTGATGTCACCATAGGAAAAGCTTAAAAGGTCAGTCTTACGCATTACCAGATTATCCATGATTTGGATAAAGACTGTGAAAATAGTGAATGTGTTGTTTTTGTTTTCCCAGGATAAAGAAACATTGGCCTGTACTTCTACTACGATTTAGGGTTTTGTTTTTACTTTGGTGAAAGAGTAATCTGATTCCTTGGTTAAGTATTATGCTTGTGTTCTTCTTCTGGTCCCTATTTAAATTCCTCTGCTCAGCCGAACATCCAGTCTATAAAAGATGGCAGGTATACTCTTGTATTCAAGCATCTGGACATACCCAAAAAGACAACCTTTTGCTGAAGACTAAATTGCTTGTCAGCATCTTTTATTTTTAACTCAGTATTTGACCTTTTCTAACTCTTTTTTTTCAAGTTTTGGATTTCATTTGGGCCTTGTGGAAAGAACTTTTTAACTTCTTGGTTTCTGACCCTCTGGCTTCAAATTACTCATGATTTCTTTTCTTTTTTTTTCTTTTCAAGTCTACACATTTGTTTCAAAGTGTATCGTGAACAAGTCTGTTTAAATGTCTAAGCTAATAAAATACAGGGAACATGGGAATATTGTACCTTCCGTCATTAAAGAATTGTCTGTCTCATATGTCTCAGCATATCAGGGCTCTTGATTAGTGATGAGCGAACTCTGCTGAATTCACTTTGGCTCAAGTTTGGTGAAATCGCAGAAGTGTTCAGCAACTCTGTTGAACTCAGCAAAATGCAATGAAGTTAATTGGGAAGGAGAAACTGAACTACCTTTGAGTGGATTATATTGGTGCAATGGTCTTTGAGGTGTCCCTGACGGCTAGGAAAGTGTCTGCCAACTATGCTGGACTAATTAGTGTGGACAAAAATGTGCCCTATGCTGTGAGGCAGCAGTAATAACCACTGCACCATTGTGGTACTTAGAGATAGATAATAGAATTAAATATTAGAACATTAAAATTTCTTGCAGACAGTGGAAGAGAGGAAGTATGTATTCACTAAGGCTTGTCCTCACAAATTCAATAGTACCCTCAAATTGAAAACTGCAGTTTGTTTGTTTTATCCCCTGATACCTTTGCTCATTCACTGCCGCTGCTACCAAATAAGTGCAACACTAAAGCATGTGAATGCTTTACTCCTTCCTGTTTGAATCAACTGCACGGCACTCTACGCAATACTATTAAAGATGTAGGCTCATAGGTTACTCATATGTTACATACAGGTCACATACAAGTCCATACAAATAGTTTCGGTTTCCTTCTGTATTCGAGTTTTGTGTTTAAATGTATTCGCTAGTTTTCTGCTAATTTGTAGTCCACTACTGGGATCAGTGTTATATACTAGGGGGACTGTCCCATCCAACATCGCCTACTACAGCTCTATGATGCCATGCTGGCCTCACAAAACAATGGGGAATGTTGGGAAAATAAAGTTTGTGTAAGTAAGCTTTAGTGAATTTCGCTGATCATCACTACTCAGTCATATAGCATACAGTTATCAGAGATACCACTGCAGTTGTTTGTAATACTTTCTCATATTAAAATGTAATAACTGTATAAGATGTGTTCTTTGAGGTCTTTTTCTTTTTAATCTTTCTTGAATCCTGTGGCAGTGAACCTTGGAGTGGACGGATCCTTGTGATGGGACTGTTGTCACACCTTCATGGAATTCTGTAGTAATCCACTGCAGTTTGCAGCTGACCTAGGACAGCTGAATCTAAAATTAGTGTTATTTAAAGAAAAACTTTAAAACACTTTAAGGAATTTTTATTAGTATTAAATTGTGCATACTTATAGGTTATTACACAGTACAAGGTTTCTTCTCCTGTCTTAACATTACATTATTTTTAGCTGCATTACATTTTGTGTTCATAAGTAATTTATAATACAATGGGCTCTTAATTACTTTATTAAAAGAAATATGTTTTAGATTAACAAAATTCTTGTCCAAAGATGCAATGCAGGAGAGGTTCGGTGTAATGTACAAGTAGATATAAGTACTAAAGGTACCCCACAAATCCATAACTGAAGAAGCCAGAAAAAGAACAGAAAGTACAGTTCAAACACAATAAAAAAAAGATGAGATGAGATTTCCTGGTGCTGTTCCCTTTCTTTTGCAATGCCTTATGCCAGGTCTGCTGAACAAATGAAGGAATTGCAAGTCAATAGAATATTCAGGCTATTCAGGCTTACAGGATTACTTCTTTGTAAGCCAAGCTGTATGCAGCATTAAACTCATCTGTGAGCTCAAGATAAAACTGATGCTTTTATTGTCTAGAATGATACCCTATTTAAATGCAAAATTTTTCATTATCTGTGCCAAACTGAGGTTTCATTCCCACTAAAGGCCCATCAGTCTTATTTCTTTTCATAAGATTGTAGGAGAATATGTATAAAATGTTTAAAAATGTATTTTACCTTAATTAAATTCAGTTTAGCCTTGTATTGTCATGGTTTAGCTAGGATTATTATCCCTGGCTCAAGCATGTTTCCTGTTTATTTAATCTTTTTGTTGTCTTTTAAATATTATTTGATTTATTTTCGGGCTCAAGGCTGTGTCTTATCACCACTCCAGTTTGTGGTTTTCTTGGACAGGATATCCAGGTACAGCCAAAGATGTCAGAGTGTCCAGTTGGAGGGGCTAGGGGTGGCATCGTCACTTTATGCAGATGATGTTGTCCCCTTTGCCTCAGCTGACTGTGACCTTTGGCATGCACTCGAATGATTCACTGCCAGATGTGAAGCAGCTGGGATGAAGATCAGCACCTCCAAGTCCGAGGTCATGGTTCTCTCTCAGAAAAGAGTGGATTGCTCTCTCCAGGTAAAGGAGGAACAACTGCCCTTAGTGGAGGTGCTCAAGTATCTCGGGATTTTGTTCATGAGTAACAGAAAAGGGGAATGTGAGATTGACAAGTGGATTGGGTAGAGGCAGATGTTCTGTGGTTGCTGTACCAGTCTGGCATGGTAAAGCAGAAGCTGAGTTTAAAGACAAAACTCTTGCTTTACAGGTTGATCTACATCCCCATTCTCTTCTAATATCATGAGCTATGGGCAATCATTAAAAGGATGATATTGAAAGTAAAAGTGACAGAAATTAGGTTTCTTCACAGGGTGGCTGGGATGACACTATGTGACTTGGTGAAAAGCTCAGCAATTCAGGAAAGCCTCAGAGTTAGAATTACTGCTTCTTTGGATCAAGAGGAGCCAGTTGACGCGACTTGGGCATGTTGTAAGTATGCCCCTTGAGCAGCTCAACCTAGAGCTGCTCCAGGCACGTCCCATTGGAACCCAGGATACATTGGAGGATATATTTCTCAGCTGGCTTGAGAACATGTGGGAATTCCCTTGGAAGAGCTGGAGTCTGCAGCTGGGAACAGGGAGGTCTGGACTGACTGGCTTGGTCTGCTACCACCATGACCCTCACCAGGGAAAGCAGCGTCAGAAAATGAGATGAGATTGATTTTGTTTTTGTTTTCTTTGTATGTTGTATGCTTTGATGAGAAACTTCTGTCCACAGTTCCTAAATGGGAACAGTGACTAGAGCTACTTGATGCCCTATTGTTAATTCTCCTATATTAGATAGATAGATAGATAGATAGATAGATAGATAGATAGATAGATAGATAGATAGATAGATAGTGTTGTGTTTCTATCTATCTATCTATCTATCTATCTATCTATCTATCTATCTATCTATCTATCTATCTATCTATCTATCTATCTATCTATCTATCTATCACAACTCTTGATAGCAGTAAAAACAACAAAATTTTATTTGGTACATTTTCTAAGACAGCATACTAAAGGTATATTAATAAGATAGATAGAAAGATTGGTAGATAATGAAAAAAGAGAGTTATACTACAAAACTTCATAGCATAATGCACAACGGTTAATCTCTTTTATCAATCTTGAGTAGTTGGCATTTACAGAGGTGACAGCTGTTGGATAGAAACTGGTCCAGAATCTATTTGTTTGGGTTTTGATTGATCTATATCTTTCTCCAGAGGGAAAGGGGGCAAACAAATGATGATCAAGGTGTGTTAAATCTTAAACAATAATAAAACTGGCCTTTTTTCGAAGTTGACCAATGTAAATATCCTCTAGTAGTGGGAGTTTAGTCCCAATGACTCGCTGAGCCGTCTTCACCATATGATCTAGTTCTTGTATGCTGCATTGCAGCTGGCATACCACACTTCAGCAGTAACACAGGATGCTCTCAATGGTGTCATGTAATTTACTATTAACTGCTGAGAGAGGTGATTTTTTTTTACTTTCCAAAGAAATAAAATCTTTGCTGGGCCATCTTCACTTGGTGAAAGATATTCTTCGACCACTTAAGGTCCTATGTGATGTAAACATCTAAGAATTTAAAGTTTTCTAACTCCTCACTATGTGGAGGGTGGAATGCTCATTTTTTGTAGGCCTCTGGAAGTTCACAATAATTTACTTAGTTTTGTGGTGTTATTAAGAACATCATTCTGCCAAATGCTACACCACCTCCCTGTAGGCTTTCTCATTATAGAATGCATTTACATGTCCACATATAACTGACTTAAGGCAGAAATCTGGTTTCTTAACAATCCATGTTAAATGGATGAGAGATCTTCCTGTTTGGTCAAAACTTCTGTTTGGTCAAAAAAGAGTTAAACGTTATCATTGGCCACTGTGAATCTGAAAATAAACATAGCACCTGTGATAATTTTCTTGTGTTTTATAAATATGTTTAGTCAAATTGACACTTTATATATAGGTTTATTTTACTGGATTGCACATAGTAAACTCTTTTCTGCTTAGCTGTGCGATTGAGCCCTGTAAACGACTCAGTATGCGTGCACCTTGCATTACATCCAGTGCTGCTGGAATAATAACAACGTAGGTATTTTTACTTCAGTAAGATATGTTTCTTTAGTAAGTAATCAGACTACTTAACGCACTTTACTTTTAACGTGTTACCCTATTTCTCTCGAGATTGTATTTCTGATTTTAGCACTGTATGTTCAGCTTACCAACATAAATTTAGTGTATTCTGAAATATGTGACAGATTATTCAGCCAGGAGAAAAAATAATGTGATCACCCAATCATTTGTCCTTGGAAATGCGTTTTGTGGACTCTTCTACCCTTGGCCGCTGAAATCGAATGCAAAGCAAATACATGCATAGAATGACAGAGTGTATCAGAAATGCACAGACTACAAAATCCTTAACAGAAACCCAATTATGGGTTCACATAATCATATTATTTGCAGAGAAATCTATCTCTGTTAATCAAGCTTCACAGAGGCCAATAACATGATTTCTGTAATCAGAATAAGGGTTTACATGGCATTTTTGAAAACAGGTTTTTGCGAATAATCAAATTATAAAAGCACATGTAAACACAATAAGTGTCTGATTTTAATCCTTCTATAATGGTGTTATTTGCAAATTTGATGATTTTGTTGGAGGAGTGGATGGGGTAATAGTCATGTGTGATAAAGGAATAGATTAATGGGCTGAGGACCCACCCCTGTGGTGCCCCTGATTTCAAGATCAGAGTTGAGGAAGTGTGGCTCCCAATCTTGACATTCTGGGTCCTGCTGCTTGAAAAGTCTAGGATCTAAGCATACAGTGATTTTCCCAAGCCTAAATCAGTCATTTGTATGACCAGTTTATGAGAGATTATTACAGCATATTAAATGTAGCTCTAAAATTAACAAACATCATCCTTACATACAGTATGCGTTCTAAGGGCTGTGTGAAGAGCAGTTATGACTGCATCCTCCGTTGATTTTTTTGTCTGATAAGCAAACTGACTTTGATCAAGATCAACAGACATAGCAGCTCTAATATGCCAGAAAGAATCAGTCTTTCAAAACAATTGGTGATAATGGGGGTTATTTATTTACTAATTGAACATTTTTATAATATTAATATAGTGCTGTCATTCAGGGGCAGATTAAGACCTTCAGAGGCCCTAAGAACTTAAAAGATTTTGGTGCCCCCATACATATGAGCTTCACTCACTCTCAGTGGACAACTGAATGGAAAAGCTGACATGGCCAAGACAAGAACGATCACATGAGCTTCGGTGGACTGTATGGCAGTTACCAGATTCTAATTTTGTCATATTCCCAAGATAACATATATCATTAACTTCTGTTATTATTTTACTATTTATATTATTGTATATATATGTGTAGGTAATTTTTTCAATTCCTTTTTGTGGAATCTGGTTCAGCTGCACCATATGATCCATGGTAAATGTGGTACTAAAAATTTCTGTGCCCTAAGCACATGCTTGTTTTGCTTAATGGCTAATCCAGCCCTGCTGTCATTATTACATATTTATAAAGTTTAGTTTTCACAGTTTATTACCTTTTTATATTTTTGTAATGCACAGTCCAGCAGCTAAGCATTTCAGTACATATTGTACTGTGTATAATTCTATGTCACAAATAAAACTTGATTTGAAAAATAAAATATCAAATATCAGAATTTTACAGAAATATTATCAAAAAAATAAAAAAACAAAATAAACCAACAAAGAAGCCCTGGTTGAACCATGAAAGAGACAGGTCCATAAGGATGGCCAGGGGAACATGCTAAAAAATCTGAAAAATCCCAGTCATCACTAAGTGGCAGAAGAACATGCAGGGACAGAACATTAGGCCTATGCAGCATACTATTTAGGACATTATCAGGAGTGCCTTGCCCTTTATATGGGCCTTAGAATGCAAGGAAAATTGTGCAAGCCAGAAGGAGGTAGTTGTGGGACTTTGTAGGGGCATTTCTAGCTCTGAGAGTACTGAGGGGTATGAACCCAGGAGAGACCCCAGATTGTGGTTTTTAACCTCCTTGAGTCCACAGAGTAGTCTGGGACAAGTGTTCAACTGGCATGAGGAGGAGAGGCCAGAGCGTAGAGAATGAGGAAGAGGGAGTTGTGAGATAGTAGATAAAAGCGAATGTTGTACTGTGGTACTTTGAGGTGGGCAAGTGGGTGCGCTGCCTTATCTGACCCACAGAAGCACTGAACTGTGTAGAAATGGCCCAGAAAAGGCCACAGGATGTGTATTCTTTATTCTTTTTATTGCACTTTATATTCTCCTTTGCATCATTCCTGCCTCGTGCTTATTCATTATGAAACATACTCAGCCTTTTTCAGATTTGCATTGTTCAAATTATTTATTTGTTTAATTTTTGACTGTAGCAATACAGAACTAAAGTTCTGCACTATGACATTTCCCAATGTATGCAGTCATTCAGCATGAGATGCAATTGACAGTGCAATGCTGCCTCTTTTCTATATGATAATTGAAAGATTTAAGTGTATCCAAAGCACTTAAAAATACTGCCGAACTTTGTAGTGGCCAGGAATAAATACAATGGAAATCCATGTCAAAAAGACAAAAATCTACTAAAGAACTGCAGGTGCAATTTCAATAGAAAAAAAAATAGGCCCGTCAATCTAGTTGTTAGGAAGACATGCACTCCAGATGTTTCACCATTTTTTCCTCACATTATGCACGCAATAGTCAAATCCTTTTACATCAAGCCTGGATCTGACAATACAGAAGGGAAAATTCCAGACCTTCCAGAATAATACAGTATCAGCAATTTATCTGCTATGGAAAATAATTTAAATCAAGTTGGTGACTACACTGCACGCAAGAGGCATTTAAGTACCCTGTCAAATATCTGAGCATCAGGAAAGAAACACTTAGAAATTCCATCCCTTTCACGGTTGTAGATTACAGTATCTGATTTAAAGTTATTGAGAGAAATGGAAACCCTTGACCTTTCACTATAAATACTTGTTAAGTATATACAATGGAATTTTAAAAAAGTAAAAACATAAGCCAGGTAACCAAAATTTTTGCAATATCCTTTATTTTCTAGCTTCAAGCGAAAGCTGCTGGATTTGTTTCCTTCAGAGTTTAAATTAGGACATTTTTGAAACTGGTTTCTTACATACATTGTAAGTGCCAGACAGGTTTATCCAGCATCCCGCCCATGCCGAAAAGGGAAGGGAATAGAAGGACAGCAATGGACTGGCATCTTGTCTGGGATGGGTAAGGGCCCCTTACCCAGGCAGGAGGGCAAAACAAAGGAGCAGTGTGGAAGGCTCCTATTTTGAAATTCACTTAGTCCTCATCTGCTAGATGGCAGCATCCAAGAACCTCAGTATCCAGGTGTACACCTGCAGAGCATAACGGGTGCTGCCAGGGAGTGCTGCAGGGATTCATGATCCCTGTGTTTCAGGCCTTACATCTGACCCAAAAGTGCTTCCATCGGGCTATGCCCTGGCATCAGAAGTACTCCGGGCTCCAGCCTGCTCCAACTGAGTCAGAGTCAGGAAGAAAGAAGGCAACTCTCACTGGAGGGAGGTGGACGGTCAGAGATGAGAAGGGAGGAACAAGAATTTGATTGTAATTGCACTTCTGCAACATCAGAAGAGACCTTTGTGAGATATTTTGATAATAAAAACCACTGTTTTGAATGCGTGACTAAATTTGTGTTGGTTGTGTCCAGTGTTTTGGGCTCGGTGTTGCCCCTTATCTGTCACAACGTATACAGTAAAACTTACAATTTATGTCTAAAACAAATATTTTTTCCCTGATCATAGCCATAAACAGCTGGATTCAAAAATGGCAAACTATGCACACAAATTGCTAGAGAAATAAAATTCATTTTGATTAACCTTAGCCCTAATTTAGCAAGAACAGTAGATTTCAAACAAACTAACCACTTTCAAACAAAAATGAAAGTACATGAAAGAAAAACACCAGCAGTTCAGTTATGGTCTAAAGATAAGTCACTGTAGTGGCACCTGTTATTACAGCAGGACACTGTCTGTCCCATCTACATGTTCTTTCCATGTTTCAAGCGTACCCCACAGCAGAGCGTGTTAATTCGACTCTAAATAGGAGCAGAGTGAGTGAGTGGACCCTGAGATGGGCAGCGCTTACAGGATGGTGTCAATCTTTCAGAAACACAGAGTTGGACCAATCAGGCTAAAACAATGAAAATTTCCCCATTGTTTTAGGGAACTGGATTCCTGGAGTTTTCATGTTCTCCCTAGAGTCACATGGGACTCTTACAGGTACTGCTAAAACTCAGTTATTTGGGTAAGTTAATTAGTGACTTGATGTTGGCCCAGAATGATTAAGTGCGGTTGGGAACATAAGAGGGCCACAGCATGGGCTGGCATTGTACCCAGGGTTGATTTCTGCTCTGCATTTGTTGCTGTTAAGATTGTTATTGGCTTTTCTTAACTCTACATTGGAAAGAGTGAAGTCAGAAAATGGATAGATGAATGGATAATAATAATGATAATAAAGAGTTATGCCTTTTCACCAGGAAACAGTCCAACAAACAAAGCACTAAATTAACTTATTTTTGTCTGATACACAGTGCATTCTGAAAGTATTCAGATCCTCGTACTTTTTACTCGTTTTGTCAAGTTGTATCCTTATATAAAATGATTTCAATTCATTTTTACCCCACATCAAGCAACACTCAATACCCCAGAATGAGAAAGCGAAAGGCTTTTTGTAAATTTATTATAAACGACAAATTGAAATATCACATTGACGCAAGTATTCAGACCCTTTACTCAGTACTTCAATGAAGCACCTTTGCTACACCTGGATTTGGGATTTTCTGCCATTCTTCTGTATAGATCCTTTCAAGCTCTGTCAAGTTGGAGGAAGACTGTCGATGGACAGCTATTTTCAGGTCTCTCCAGAGATGTTTGATTGGGTTCATGTGTGGGCTCTGAACATTCACTGAGTTGTCCATAAGCCACTCTTGTGTTGTTTTCAGTTTGTCCTTCAGCCCAGTCTGAGGTCGAGAGCACAATGGAGCAGTTGTTCATTAAGGATGTCTCTGTACTTTGCTCCGTTAAGCTTTTTCTCAACCCTGTCTAGTCCCCCAGTCCCTGCCAATGAAAAGAAAAAAAAAAAAAAACAGCGTGATGCCACCACCGCCATGCTTAACTGCTGGAATGGTATTGATGAGATGATGAGCAGTGCCTGGTTTCCTACAGATTTGACACTTATAACAGTTTAATCTTGTTATTGTCAGACCAGTGAATCTTGTTTCTCACAGTGTGATAGTCCTTTAGGTGTCCTTTGTCAAACTCCAAGCAGGCCTCATGTGTCATCCGGCAACTCTGTCATAAAATCCAGATCAGTGGAGTCTTGCAGGAGTGGTTCTAATTGTGGAAGTTTTTCCCATCTCCACACAGGTCCTCTGGAGATCTGTCAGAGTGACTGTCACATTCTTGCATCACCTGTCTTACCAATCTCCTCTGATTGCTCCATTTGGTCACACAGCCAGCTCTAGGAGTCATAGTTGTTCTAAAAATCTTCCATTAAGCAATTATGGAGTTCACTGTGCTGTTAGGAAACTTCAATGCTGCGGTAATTTTTTGTATCCTTCCTCAGGCTGTGCCTCAACACAATCCTGTCTCTAAGCTTTGCAGGAAATTCCTTCGACGTCATGGTTTAGTTTTCACGTTAATACACATTGTCAATGGTCAGGCATTCTGTAGACATATGTGTGCCTTTCCTAATCATGTGCAATCAATTAAATTGACCACAGGCTGATTCCAAACAAAGTGTAGAAACATCTCAATGATGGTCAATAGAATGGGGTACACAAGAGCCAAACATCAAGTGAGAATACTTATGCCAATGTCATATTTCAGTTTTTATTTTTAATAGATTTGTGAAAATTCTCTAAAATCCTGTTTTCACCTTGTCATACAGGGGAATTCAGTGTTATTTGATGAGGGGAAATTTTTAATCCAAATGTTTTCAGCATAAGACTGCAATATAACAGGGGTCTGAATACTTTCTGAAGATACTGTATCTCTTTACCAAATTTTGAGTGAAAAATAAACACAATAAGTCAATGTAATAGAATAACAAACTTACATAAAACACAGAAAGATGATGCATCTTGGCTAACTCATTGTACTGTATTTGTACTTGTAGAGTCAATTTAAATCTAAAAGACTTTAAGATCATTAAACATTCATTAAAATAAATTTTACTTCAAAATGATTAATTTATTAATCGTCCATTTACAAATTAGCTGAGCTTGCTGGGGTCAACTGAATTAGCTTATGACCATTCATGATTTAAAGCAATAATGTCTTCTTAGGGCGGCACGGTGGCGCAGTGGGTAGCGCTGCTGCCTCGCAGTTGGGAGACCTGGGGACCCGGGTTCGCTTCCCGGGTCCTCCCTGCGTGGAGTTTGCATGTTCTCCCCGTGTCTGCGTGGGTTTCCTCCGGGCGCTCCGGTTTCCCCCCACAGTCCAAAGACATGCAGGTTAGGTGGATTGGCGATTCTAAATTGGCCCTAGTGTGCGCTTGGTGTGTGGGTGTGTTTGTGTGTGTCCTGCGGTGGGTTGGCACCTTGCCCAGGATTGGTTCCCTGCCTTGTGCCCTGTGTTGGCTGGGATTGGCTCCAGCAGACCCCCGTGACCCTGTGTTCGGATTCAGCGGGTTGGAAAATGGATGGATGGATGTCTTCTTAGTGAAAGCCAGATTGAAATCATGAAACTTTGCTTTAAGTGACTATAAAAAAGGATTAAAACAGCCACCATGAGTAATATAGGTACACTGGTTCAGCTGACAAAAACAAATATGTGCCAATTGTATTTAGTACATTTAGTGCTCACTGGTGAGTGTTATGAATGGAATGATTTTATAATTATTCTACCCGTTTCCTGCATTTCTTGGGTCTGAGTTCATCCCTTTGAGAGATTTAATATGTGACAAATTTGTCTTTTCATTTAGAAAACTATCTGAAATTTATGTAAGACTTACCACAATGTTATTTGTTTATTATTTATTGTTTATTATTATTGACATTACCATGTTTGTTTATTGTTACAGTGGTTTCACTACCTAGACATGACCAAGATTGCGGATAAAAACAGAATAAATTCTGTTATTAGTGTATGCTTAGTTTTTGAACCCTCTGTTTCAATTTTTTTGAATAAGGTTTCTGGTTAGCGTTTTTGTGTTTTGATGAAAGAAATGACTGATCTTTTGGTTTAGAACTTTTGCCTGGCTGTTGACTATGACAAACTTATTCTGTCTCATTCTACAAATAATTGTTTGGAGAGAGATCTGGTGACTGCAGAGGCCACTTATTAACAGTGAATTAATTCACTGTTATACTGCAGAAAACCTCCCATTACTTATTGCAATAAAGGGAGAGTTTGATATATTCATAACTTTTGGCAAGGAAGGCTCTTTCTATTTTATTTCAGAAACAAAATGAGAATATTTTCCTAAATCAAAAAGAAGTAATTACACTGCACCACTGTATATACTACAGAGTCACTAAGAGAGCAAACCTTAGAATAAACATTTTTAAAAAATTAACCAAAAAGATGAGATTTTATGTTCAACAAAAATTCTCTAGTTATCTACAATATCAAGGCCCCATGTTACACAACAGAAATGTATTTTTTTTCTGTATTACCACCTGGAACCCTTGATTTTAAGTAACCACAAACTACGTAAGTAGATTCACACATCCTCTGTCTGCATCACATTGACATCATTCTAGGCGTTAAATATTTACACAGCAGTTAGCAACACACACCGAATATAAAAATGGGATTGAGGCCTCATTTTGAGAAGTATGACAGCTGCAGACCATTGTATAATCTCACAAGCAGAGGATAAGCAATGAATATAAGACCCACATATCACTTTGTAAAAACCAATAGCATACGTCTTACGTAAAAAATGAAATGTATGATTGCCTTGCAGATTCTCTGCATAAACAGTTTAGCATGGGTGTTTTTATGATGTGTAGAAGTGGAACCAAAGTGCCAAGGAACCAAACAATTCAAGTATAGATGAGGAGAAAATTCAAAACCCCATTGGCTGTTGACTGAAGGTATTAGAGCCTACAAAACTGGATCTCAAGTTGGTAAACCACCAGGATAACGAGAAAGAGATAAGAGGACAATGCTCCAAGTGGAGTGAGGTCATCAGTGGTGTCCCTCAGGGGCCTGTCCTGGCACCGTTAATTTTATTGATTTATATTAATGACATAGATTTCGGTATAGTTAGTAAATGTGTGAAATTTACAGAAGACACTAAAAATTGAGGAATGGCAGATGAGGTAGCAAAAACATTTCAAAAAGACTTGGACAAGCTACAAACTGAGTGAACACTTGAAAAACACAGTTTAACATGCAAAAATGTCTTTATTTCTGAGGACAAAAGAGGGAAAGGTATAAATGACAGCACCAAACTACGACTTGTAGTGGAATTAAAAGAAGCATCGAATCCCCCTACTCAAGCACATGTGACAACAGTGATACAGAATAATTCAATTTATTTTATTTGCAATAATTATTGTCACATGCATTCGCATGGGAGACAGCTTAAGGGCTTTGGTGATGGTAATTGCCCGCTGGACCAGGGGCTGGCACTCTGTACTATTGCCTTCTCTCCTCCCTCCTCTGCAGAACAGAAGATTGACAGCCACTCCATCTCTGACATCACTTCTGTGTCCATACACCTGGACCCTCCTTTTCCTGTCACTTGAAGTCATCATCTGGAAATCAACCATCTTGTTTCATTTCAATGAGAACTCCAATCTGAAAGGACTACTCCACATTTACTGTTTTTCCTCATCTAATTACACATGGTCACCAAGGTTTGTTTCCTTGTTTACACTATATGGGGCCTTATATAACATGTTTAAAATGTAAAAGAATGGAAAATTGCTGAACCCTTCTCTGATATGGAACTCACACCTACAGGAGTGCCACTTTGATTAGATGATAGTATACATCTCATTTTATTTGAAGTGTATTTTAATAGTATTACATTATAGCTCCAGATTCCTGGGATTTACTCTGTGTGTTTTCCAGGTACCACAGTTTGCTGATCATGTCCCAAAGGAAAGTAGTGATCAGCAAGAAAGCTTCATAAAAAAGAGTGAATCAAGGGTAGTTTTATTTAATGTAAATGAATAACGTTTGGGCACAAACTTTGTAAGACAAGTGGGGTTTGGGGTGATCACTTGTGCAAGGTTACATATTTGTGCAAAAATAGAAACTATAGTTAGAAAAGCTGAATTTGAACCTGTAATTCCTTAAATTAGCTGCAATTGTTTATTTATGTGTAATTGAACCCCAGAAATAGGAAACCTTCTATACAACAACAACAACAACATTTATTTATATAGCACATTTTCATATAAAAAAGTAGCTCAAAGTGCTTTACATAACGAAGAGAAGAAAAATAAAAGACAAAATAAGAAATTAAAATAAGACAACATTAGTTAACATAAAAAGGAGTAAGGTCCGATGGCCAGGGTGGACAGAAAAAACAAAAAAAAACTGCAGAAGGCTGGAGAAAAAAATAAAATCTGTAGGGGTTCCAGGTCACGAGACCACCCAGTCCCCTCTGGGCATTCTACCTAACATAAATGAAATAGTCCTCTTTGTAGTTCGGGTTTTTCACGGAGTCACTTGATGCTGATGGTCATACAGACTTCTGGCTTTTAATCCATCCATCATTGTTGGAACATCACGGTGCTTTGGGTAGATGGTGGTGGCGCACGCCACTACCAACAGGACACCGGAAAAGGAAACAGAAGAGAGAGTAGGGGTTAGTACAGTTTTTGAATGAATAGTTATTATAATGAATTGGTTACAAAGAGTAATGAAACACTATAATATCATCAATACAAAAGTAAGTGTCATGTATATGTTAGGGTTCCTCTCTGGACTGGAGTTCAAATTCATGTTTTATGTCTCTTAGGTTAATTTTTGTTTTATGTTTCTGTGCATCATTCTTTAAGTTTGATTTTGTCGATGCAATTAAACTGCCTTTGTTATGTGCCATGTGTTATGTGGTTGGTCCTCTAAGAGGAGGTCCACCTGATGATCACCTCCAGAAACTGCCCTCAACCTTGTAAATCCAGAGGATCTCCCACAGTTCCTAATGGCTCATTTTGAATGTGCCAGGAAGTGGTGAGTTTAATTATGTTATTTACTCTGCTTGTGATTTTGGAATTTTTCCCTTCATGCTCTTTGTTTGACTATGTTTCTGGATTACTGTATTAGGACTTGTTGGTATTGGATTGCCTTCGTGTTTTTTGGGCAATTCCTTTGTGTTTTGTGCTCCATGCATCATCATTGCTATTGAAGAGCATTTTGAGAATACACTTTTATTTTACAAGGATTTTGTGCTTGCTGTTATTACTAGTCAGTGTTTGAAAGTGTTTTGAAACTTTTTGGGACTTTTGTGCTTTGGGGCTCCATGACAGAAAGCAGAAAAAGAAATAAAATTAAAAAAAAAAAAAAACAGACAAAACACTCCAAAATATCATAAACTAGTAAGAAAGGACAGGTTAATTAGCAATTCTAAATTGGTCCCACAAATATATCCATGAGTAGACCCTGGACTGACACCCCATCTAAGGCGGGTTCTTAATGCTTCTGGGTTGGCTTTTTCTCTCATCCACAGCATACACTAAAAGTGACACACAAATTGATCTAACTTAGAATCACCATTAAACTTATCCTGCACATCTTTGGAAAAAAGGAAAACACATCTGCAGCTTAAAAGAGAACATACAGACCCAGGATTGCGCTAACCGCACTACAATGCCATCTGTTTACTGTTATATCTTTTACATTAACTACAATGCTTATTCCCATCTGGACATAGCTGCCAGCACAGTGAGGACTGTATGTTTTGATTTCTCGTCTTGTTAAGTGGTGCACTCAGGGATATGCAGGTGGATGAGCCTATTGTGTACAGGACAATGGAGTATCTCTCAGGCAGAGCACATGTGAATATGAGTAACACTGGAACAATCCTGTCTCCTTTTCTCTTCACCATGTACACCTTGGACTATAAATTTAACACCAGGTCATGCTGGTTGCAGAAATTTTCAGATTATTCTTCACTAATGACAAACAGGATAAATGCATTGCTACAAGTACTTGAAGTTCACATCAGTGAGAAACTGGACTGGTTTCATAACTCAAAGGAACTGTATTAGCAAGGCCAGAAAAGACTCTTTTTTTTTTCCTTCGGTGACTGCAATCTTTATCGTTTGATAGTGACTTCCTTCACATATTTACACATATTTGCTGGTCAATGCGATTTTCTTTACTGGGGTGTGCTGACATCACTTCAAAAGAGGCCCACCAAATGACCAAGCTGATTAAGAAGGTAGGTTCAATTATGGGACACACTCTTGAACCAACTAGAGGTGGTAGCTGAAGAGAGAAGGAAGGCAAAATTGAGTGCCATTATGAACAATAATACACATCCTTTCTCCGATACACAAGCATTGAGGATTTTTATCCAGAAAATTATTTGGCAGAAGTGTTTTCAAGAAACGCTGCCAGGGCTTCTTTACAGCAACTGGAATATACATTTAAAGGGTCTCAATGCATGTTTCTCTTTGGGAACAAATACAGATCTATCTATCTATCTATCTATCTATCTATCTATCTATCTATCTATCTATCTATCTATCTATCTATCTATCTATCTATCTATCTATCTATCTATCTATCTATCTATCTATCTATCTATCTATATATAAACAGTGTCTCACGTGTGCTCTTGGGGAACAGCTTAAGGGCTTATGTGATTGCAATTCTCCTCCAAGACATGAGGGGGTGCACTATAATTATAATTTATACCCATTATGTCATTTCCAGGGTCAAACCAACTGGACCTGCCTTTTCCTCACAGAAACTATGAAAATAGGGAGAAACGCCATCTTGGGCAGACAGACTGATTTTCTCAGCAAGACTCAACATTCTGCTGTACGCCTATTGTGAACTCATAATATAAGTGGTTTGCCTTCCAGATGCCCCAGACCTCTTTCTTTGTCTTTTGTCTCTTTACAACAGTTAATATGTAGCATGAAAAACAAGTCATAGAACTTTTTCTGCTGAATTTATATGGTAATTAATTGTAATTCTTTGTACAGTAACCATTGTACTGTTGTACCAATGCATAACATGGGCGGTTTGCCTCAGAAATGCACAGCACCGAAACAATAAGGCCATTAGTGACTGGCTCAGCCTGCTAGCGTTGTATAAAGTTAACAGCTGCTCACACATTCCAACAACTGTGTGCTAGTAAGAGCAAGCACATGAAACCCCTTTTAACGTGTCAGACTCTGATACACACAATTTAGTTTACGGGAGACTTTAGTTTTCCTGGCCAGGTCTTAAGAAAGCAAATTTTTACCATTTAAAAAATCTGCTGACTAAATAAAGCAGAAGGGAGAAGCCTGACTTTCCATGGATTTCTCTGACAAATGATTGATGGCTTATATTATTTCCACATGACATACTTAGCAGTTTGTTCAAACAATCCTCAAGAAGAAATAACGCAAGAGATAATATTTAATTTCCACTGGGAGGAATTTAAAATTTTTACATAAAAAAGGTGGACAGAGTCAGGAAATGGCAGATTTGGGGTAAAATGAGGAGACCTTAGTAAATCTATGAAAGGGCTTAAAAAACGTAATAAGAATTAGCAAGAACAATCCTGGTCCCACTTAAACAAACATTTTGCTGAAAGGTCAACCGCACAATCACATTAATATACGACTTCCCTTAAAGAAGGAGACGCTGTGTGGCCCAGTTAACCAGAAGAAGGGCTTCTTTTAAAAGAGTAAGAACATGGCTCTCTGACCTGGCAGCAGGTTGCTAGTAATTACTAGAAGAGTTTTGGACAGAGCTTGAAAACTGAGAATGTATTGAAAGTATTTCTTCTGTAGATTTTGTGGTTCACACTCTAATCTTGATAAAGTACTTTGTGATCCATTTAGGGCAGATATGCGATTTATAAATATTATTATTAAATGCTATTGTAGCAGCCAGAACTCATTTCATCCAGAAATGAAAACTGAGACGTACTGTTTTGTCTTCCTATAAAGTATTACATTTTAATGACTTATAAAAATGACAAGTTTTTATCCTTTAGGTCAATAAAAGACTTTATAACAATAAATTTCTACAAGGTTCAGCGTTATTACATTTACTGTAGCATAGTTCCAAGTAAAATTTATTTTATGAGTGAATAAACAGTTGACACCTTGGTTTAAGCTAGAAATGTTAGGCTATGAGGGATGTAGCACCACATATGCTGATTTTTATTCCATTTTCTAAGTAATAAATCTCTTTTGTACTCAACATTGAAGTATTATTGCAGCTGATGATGGGGGGAAAAAAGTGCTGAATTTAAGAAGCCCTACATGTAAAAAATGACAGCGAGCCAAAAAGTGTCCACTGAGTAATAAAATTAAGGCAGCAGCAAGACAGGAATCACAAGTGAATAATTTCTCAATATAATTGCCCTACATTTCATCCCATTTGTTCTAACACCTCATAGGTTTTTACGTACATGTATGGGTAGAAGTCATATTTTCCACTTTAGCAATTAAATTACTCAGATGGCATCATGGCTGTACAGTGGTTAACACTGTAGCTTTGTGGATATGGCCAGGTCTGGCCTGGTTACTTTCAATATTAAGTATGTATGCTCTCCTTGTGTTTTCAGTTTTTCTTCCCTATCCAAAAGATGTGAATGTTGGTGATAATAAGTTGACCCCATAAGGTGGGATGAATGAGATCAACAATGGCATAGTGGTCCTTTGAGGCTGCCAAGACGGGATTAGACTAAAGGATTGGATAAAGTTGTGTTATGATACTTTGAAGGAATACTAGCATCTTCGTCGCTCTGTTAAGTAATCAGTGGGGATACTTGTTCAATTTATACAGTGGATTCAGAAAGTATTCAGACATCTTTGCTTTATGTACACATTATTGTGTTAAGGATTTAATTGTAAATGGATGCATTTGCCATTTTTACCCGTCAATTTTCACTCCAGCCCAGAATGACAAAGTGAAAACATCTTTTCAGAAAGGTTTGAAAATTTATCAGAAATCAAAAACTGAAATCTCTTATTCATATAAGTATTCAGATCCTTAACTCAGTACAGTACTTTGTAGAAGCCACTTCAGCAGCAATTACAGCTTTGGATCTTCTTGGGTAAGTCTCTCTGAGCTTTGCACACATGAATGTGGGTAGTTTACCCCATTCCTGGCGCATCATCTCATACTCCATTAGCTTGGATGGGCTGTCTGTACACTGCCATCTTCAAGTCACTCCACAGATGTTCTATAGAATTTAGGACTGGTCTTTGTCTGAACCACTGAAAGACAGACAGGGACTTGTCCCAAAACCATCCCACTGCTGTCTTTGCTGTATGCTTTGGGTCATAATCATGCTAAAAGTCTGAGACTGTATGCACTGGGGAACAGGTTTTCTTCAAGGACGTCTCTGCATTTGGATGACCAGTCTTCCCTGTCCCTGCCGCTGAAAAGCAACCCCATAGCAAGATGCTGCCACCACCGTGCTTCATTGCTTTTTAGGCAGGTGATGAGCAGTGCCTGGTCTTTGTCAGACATAGCGCTTGGAGTTCTTCTCACAGAGTTGATATTTTGTCTCTTCAGACCAGAGAGTCATGCTGTCGGAATTCTTCAAATGTCAGTTTGCAAACTCCAAGTTGGCTGTTATGTGGCTCTAACTGAAGAGTGTTTAACACCAGAATGATGGAGTGCTGCTGAGATGGTCATACTTCCTGCAGATCCCCTCATCTCAGCAGATGGCTACAGAAGCTCTGTTAAGAGTGTAAGTCCAAAGAATTCCAAATGTCTTCTATGAGGTGCGATCCAAAAGTTCCCGGAATGCGTTTATTCTGCAGCCAGAAGGGTTTGGTTATACAGTATCAATTGCCGCTAGATAGCAGTTCAAGTTGTCCTTGAGAGCTGTTATCACGTGTTATAACATCAGCGCAGTTGTTTTTCAAGTCACAGTTCTCGTTTAAACTTCGGTTGTGTCTGTGAAGGGTTGTTCGTGAAAATGAGTGATTTGAAAGAGCAAAGAGTGTGTGTTAAATTCTGTTTTAAACTGGGAAAAACAGCAAAAGAAAGCCATGAAATGTTGCAACAAGCATTCTACAGGGATGTTCTAAGGCGTTTGCAAAATCAATTTCGTCGAACACATCCTCAGATGTGGGCTGACAAGTCATTTCTTTTGCATCACGACAATGCACCAGCTCACACATCTCTGATTGTGCGTGAATTTTTGGCTTCTACAAACTTTACTGCCATTCCCCACCCTCCATACTCCCCTGATTTAGCAGCGTCTGATTTTTTTTTATTTCCTAAGATGAAGATGAGGCTCAAGGGAAGCAGATTTGAGACAGTGGAGGAGATTCAAGCGGTAACAACCGACGTCTTGAACACACTGACAAAAAACGACTTCCAGAGGTTCTTCGAAAGGTTGAAATCTCGCTGGGATTGGTGTATCAACTCAGCAGGTGACTATTTTGAAGGAACTGTTCACCATTAATTGTTATTTGGTGTGTATGCTTTAAATAAATGCATTCCGGGAACTTTTGGATCGCACCTCGTATTTCACAAGTACTGAGGTCACCCTGCTACATAAAACGCAGATGTACAAATGGCTCATTACAATTTTATCATGGAGGTCGACAGAGAGTTCCTTGGATTTCATGGCTTGGTTTTTGTCCTCAAATACAGTATGAATTGTGGGACCTTCTGTATACAGAGTGTCCCTTTTTAAACAATGTCCAATCAATTTAGTTTGCCACAGATTCACGCCAGTCAAGTTCTTAACTTTATAGCGTCGTTCTCCTGCACTTGGGAAGGAGCCCTTGACCAATCCTTTTGGATGGAGACATGTGCTTGTGCCCGTGCCTCAGTCTCGGTGAGCTGCATCCTGATCTCACCCAACTAGACCTTGAGCATCTGTATTTCAGTGGTCATAACTGAGCACAGAAGTCAGGTCATGTTCTTCTGACATCCTCAAGCAAATATATCCCGCCGACTACACCAATGTAAAATGGATGAGGCAGCATATGTAAAAAGGTTTGGGGATGGCCACCCATTATAGTGAAAAACTCATCTTTACAGAACAGATTTCAAAACAGAACTAAACTGACAGGGTGAATCTGGTCTATTTATATGGATGAAACAGGAAGAGGTGGGATCAGGGAGGCTGGAACAGGAAATTATGTCTTCAGTAGGTGGGTTCTGGATACCGGAAATGACATCATCAGATGGTTCCAGAAGTGAAATCATTAGTGTATGGGCTGGATGTGATGCCATTGGCATGCGTGGTCTTCACTTGGTCTAAAGAAGGACAAAAGGAGAAAGGATCAGATGACAGTGTCATCCCCTTGTCTGACTGAGAAACAACACTGAGTTTATAAACTGTCTCAGTTTAAACAAAATAATTTAAAAAAAACTGCACAATGAAAAAAATACATGAAAAATATTATTTCAAAAACAGCAATGACAAAAACACAAAAATATATTTATGGCACGGGACAAACCCTGACTAGAAAATAACAGTAGAATGTCCAGGGAGCTGGGAGGACTTTTCATCTTGAAATCCTTAGAGTTGTATTTCCTCCAGCAACTGTGCCAGCTTGAGTTTTTGTTTTCTGCACCTTGCTGACCACTTGACCACAGCATACTGTATTTTCATTTCAGCTGTCGTTATAATCAAAACAAACATTTTTCTCTTCTTTGTCATTAGTAAAACACTTTGAGACACACTTCTTTATGAAAATATTCTTAATAAATAAATGTTATTGTTGTTTTTTCTGAGACATTGATGTGTAGTCAATTCACCCAATCTGAGTAAGTAAAAATGTGTCCTGAGATGGACTGGTTGGTTCCCACCTTACATCCATGGCTGTTGGGATTTGTTGCAGCTTGACACAATCCTGGTCAAAGCAAGTTCAAGAAATGAATGAATAAATAAACTGAGACAAAAGATAAAAAAGGAAGTTAGAGAGTAAATGTGTGTTTCAACATTAAGCAATACAAGTCTTTGCTGAATTTCACACCGTAGGTTCAATCTGAAGAAATGGGTTGAGTACTGAGAAAAGGACAACAGGACACCTATTCATTAATATCTTCAATTTAAAGAGAGTGATTGCAATAAAAAAACTGCAATTTTATTTAAAGTCCAAAAATGATAAAGCCCTCTGTATTTCAAATCTAGAAAAGAATAAGAAGGTATAGTTACTTTGAGCTTGCAGTTCTAGTGACTCTAGTTATCTGTTAGTGTTGTTACTGTATACATTTGGACATTTCATCAGTGATGTTTGCTACAGTCATTGGATGTTTTGGCCCTTCCAATGTCAGACAACCTAACCCAGGTAACCTAACTTGTGTCCAAATTGCATTCCTGGTCCAAGGCTCACACCTTCTGATTCACAACTATCTAGGAGGCCTTTGAGAGGCCTCTGTAATGGTTCTGAAGGTTGTGTGCCTCGAATACCCAATACATTTGGATGGTTTGCAGAGGGAGTGAGCTGCTAACCCTCTGCAGCCTACTTCAATGGGTACACACCATGCAAGGGTGACATCATCTAGTCACCCTTGTGGCGCTTGCGCACCAAGTTTGCATAATTGGCTCTCTACCTCTAACTGACCTCCTCTATCTTATCTTCTCAAGGCATGGACAACTTAATCTACCTACATGATCTAGACATCAGTTTAATATCTGGACTGAGAGTTATCACTGTAATGGAACTTGCAATTTTCAGCTGCCTTTCATAGGCTCTTAGGCTGATAGGTTCAATATTTTGTACAGAGTACAGTAAAATTATTTCTGGCAGGTGTTAATCAACATTCAACACATTGCCCTGATTAATCATTACCACATCTCAAAATTCCCATCTTTTTACCTCAAAACTTCAATCTTTGCTCCACTGGAATGTTACTTGGGCAGGTCCTTAAACCCTGCAGTATTTTTAGCATAACTTTATGCAATTTAAGCTCTCAGTCTTGAGCAATATCCAGCAGCACAGTTAAAGGTATTGGCTGTGGCTTCTCTGCTCCTCTAGTGAAAGTGATGATGTGCCATTTGTGATCATACTGTATAATGCTGCTGTTGAAGGAACCAGCAAGTTCTTTCAACATCTGCTCATCGCACTAGTGCTGGCCTTCAAACATTCTGTAGCTGTTGAGGAGGTACTCCAGTGTTTCTCCTCCTTTGCACATTGGGCAGACTTGCCTCAACAGAACAAGTTGACTGAGCTAGGTGGCACATTATAAGTGGACTGTTCCAGGAAATTAATGCATTAGATACAATATTTCTGCTTGCAACTCCTTATGGATTAACTTGTATCCAATCATATTGAGGTGTAGGGATACGACCCAGACATGTCTGGCCAGATCCAACTGATCCAACCAGTGCTTTATGTCACAACGGTTCCTCAGCATGTTCAACTGTTCTTCCTGTCCTCATGTCAGGTAGTTGGACTTCTCATATAATAGCAGCTCTCCTGTGCAGTTGACCATAAATTCTTTTGCTCAGCCAAAAAATAGACTTTCAAATTTCTCATGGGCCTGTATGATATTATGCTGCTCAGACTTATTCGAGGTCCTAGCTACCTTCAGGTTTTTGCTGATCTTTTCTTAGAAGATCTTAACAGTGGAGAGTAGGATGTCACATATGAGAATGTGGCAGAAGATTTATGGAAGACCCTGCCGGAAGATTCAAACCTTGAACTTGCCTAGCAGTCCACACCTATCGACTGCTACCAAGGCTCGCCTCTAGATCCCAAATGGTATGTGTGATGGCTAAGGTGAAGGTGAATGGACAGGGGCATCCTGAAAAAAAAGGAAAGAAAGACACACAGTAGTGTTGTTTTGACCCATCCTGGTGGAATGTGCTAAAGGCTAACAATTTTTTCCACCACCAACCTATTATTGCTATTGAAATATTTCATGTCATCCCAAACAAGGTATAGTGGAAAGTGTCCTTCATCAAATTATCTGAAGGTTATATTTAAAATTATTACCGAAATAAACCATCAGGCCCACATTTTAAATAGATTAGGGGGCTTTGCCCCCTGCTTGCTTTGCTCGCCACCCTCTTCCTCCCCCCGGCCAAGCGCTACATGCTGTTGTGAAGAGGGGGGTTGTGCACACCACAATGAGACACGTTCGCTCCTCCGAAACCCATCTTAAATGGTCATACAATGGGGAACAAATAACTGTTGTTATTTTTACCTCCTCTTTGCTCGATCAGCTGCTGGCTGCTGCTGCTTCTGTGCCGCGTGATCTGCTGCCTCCCATGCGCACGTGTGTGACAATATATTTTAAAAACAATATATTTGTATTACGTTTAATAATGTCATTCATGTTTGTGTTTCACAGATTTCCAAGCATGCCTTTAAGTGTCAGCATTCACACTATGCGTACTCAAAGGTAACATGGTAGTTGCCATCTTAATAGAAGTCATGGTTTGCAGATGCTCCCCTATCTATAATTTGAATTAAATCAAAAGAGAGACTAGTTTGTGAGAGAGACTAGTATGATAATAAAACAAATAAAACACACAGAAGTTCTGGTTGACACCTTTTCAGCTTTGATCGCTTTGGAAAATTTGCACAATTGATCAGTTCCTACCTTCATTTATGGTGTTCCTGAAAATAAAAGCATACAGATTTGAAGAAAAAAAATGTGCACCTGAAGCTACTTGATTGCAGTCTTGAAAATAAGAAATATTAATGATGAAAACTGTGGAATGAGAGAAAAATGTTTGGACATATGAAATGTGAAACTATGATTTTAAAGCATTTATAGCCATAAAAAAACAAGGCTGTAGAGAAGTGTATTTAAAAGGTATACTTAGTATGCGGTCGCTGTATTCAACAAGGGCTAACACTGCTGCTTCACAATTCTAGGCACCTACATTTGCTCACCGGCTATGTGGGGTTTGTTTAAGCAAAGACATGCATGTTAAGTTAATTGGTAAGTCTGAATTTGTCTGGTGTAAGTGTGTTCTTCCATGAACTGAAATTACATCAAGGAATATTTGTGACTTGTTCTCATTGCCCTCAATCACACTATAACAAAGAAGTTAGTTCAGAAAATGGATGAAAGTATGGGTAGAGGAAGGAAAAGTTGGATACATGACTAGTATGCTGTGTAAATGTTTAAGTTTTCACTCATATGGAACTGGAACTTAATCTAGTATCAGTATCAGTTTAAAACAAGAATTTTAGTTTATATAGACAGTATACCCTGCATGTGCATCCTTTGAAACTAGATCTTCAAGGCCTGGAAAGAGCTATGCTTTCCAAATTGAAATAGGAGAAGACTGCCCATGTCACAGCTTGTGTACAAATTAGTCTTCCTGCTGCTCAGAAAACATCCATCTATCCTGGGCCACCTGTTTAGTCTCTCTTGGCTTCTAGCAATGTTCAATTTTTATTTGCCTTGGCAATCCTAACATGCCTCAAACAGCATCCCAACAATTTTACGAGAGGTTTCTCTCCCGCAAGCAGAATTTTAGTACACCACTAAGCTAGGAGACATTAAACATGGGCACCGTAAAAAAAGTTCTTTTGAAAATTTAAACTGATGTGATTTTTATGTAGTGGATTTAGATAGTATTCAGACACCTTCAATTTTTTCACATTTCAGTTATTTTTTTTCCCATATCAAGCAACACTCAATACCCCAGAATAACAAAGCGATAAAGGATTTTGTTCATTTCTGTTAAGTTATTAAAAATATAAATCAGAAATATCACATTGACACAAGTATTCAGACACTTTACTTATGACTTAGTTGAAGCCCATTTGGCAGCAATTACAGCTTGGATTCTTTTTTGGGTATGATGTGATAAACTTTTCATACCTGGATTTAGGGATATTCTTCTCTGCAAATCCCTTTAAATCCTGTCAGGTTGGAAGGAGACCATCAGTGGACACATATTTTCAGGTCTCTCCAGAGATTTTTGATTGGGTTCAAGTGTGGTCTCCATTCACAGAGTATTCCCTAAGCCACTTCTGTGATGTCTTTGCTTTGTGCTTAGGGTCATTGTCCTATTGGAAGGTGAACTTTAGGCCCAGTCTGAGCTCCAGAGCACTCTAGAGCAGGTTTTCATTAAACATCTCTCTGTACTTTGTTCTGTTCAGCTTTCCCTTAACCCTGTCTAGTCTCCTAGTTCCTCCTTCTGAAGAAAAAACCACCACAGCAAGACTCTGCCATCACCATGCTTTACCGTAGGAATAGTATTGTACAGTTGATGAGCTCTACCTGGTTTCCTGCAGGCATATCGTTAATCTTGCTTTCATCAATTTATCAGTTTCAATATAGGTGCCATTTTGCAAACTCCAAGCAGGCTTCTGTCCGTACACTCTGTCATAAAGCCCAGAATGCTAGTATGTTGCAGTGATGGTTGTCCTTTTGGAACTTTGTCCCATCTCCTCCCAAGTTCTTTGGAGCTGAGTGACCATCAGGTTTTTGTTCACCTCTCCTGCCATGGGTCTTCTCTCATGATTGCTCAGTTTGACTGGGTGGCCAGCTCTAAGCATATTCCATTTAAGAATTATGAAGGGAACCTTAATTGGCACAGAGGTAGCGCTGCTGCGTTGCACTAAGGAGACCTGGGTTCGCTTCCCGGGTCCTCCCTGCATGGAGTTTGCATGTTCGCCCTGTGTTTCCTCCGGATGCCCTGGTTTCCTCCCACAGTCCAAAGACATGCAGGTTAGGTGCATTGGCGATTCTAAATTGTCCCTAGTGTGTGCTTGGTGTGTGGGTGTGTGTGCCCTGCGGTGGGCTGGCACCCTGCCCGAGGTTTGTTTCCTGCCTTGCGCCCTGTTTTGGCTGGGATTGGCTCCAGCAGACCCCTGTGACCCTGTGTTAGGATATAGTGGGTTGGATAATGACTGACTGACCTTCATTGCTCTAGGAATATTTTGTAGCCTTCCCCGCATCTGTGCCTTGACACAATCTTTTCTCAAAGCTCTGCCGGAAATTGCTTCGGCCTCATGATTTGGTTTTTACTCTGATCATTGTCAACTGTTGGACCATCTATAGATAGGTGTGTGCCTTTCCTAATTATGTGCAATCGACTGAATTGATCACAGGAGGACTTCAAACAAGGTACAGAAACAAATAATGATGAATAGAATGGGATGCATCTGAGCTACATTTTAAATGTCATAGCAAAGGGTCTGAATACTTCTGCAAATGAAGCAATTCAGTTTTGTTTTTTTTTAATTTACAAAATTTCCCATATACTATCTCTGCTTGCCATTCTGTGGTATTAAGTGTTGCTTAATGCGAGAAAATGAATTTAAATAATTTTAGCATAATGCTGCTAATTAATAGCAAAATGTGAAAAAGGTGAAGGGGCCTGAATACTTTCTGAATCCACTGCATAGTGTGTTTGTGTTGAATATAACAGCATACCATGCTGACATTTTAAAGTTAGTACACAGGGTGATCATTCACTACCAGGAACCAACCTTGGCCAGTATTCAATTAAAGGTAATGCTCCCCCTGTAACATCAGGCTCATTTAAATTGCTATCTCTGAGATGTGACGCAAAACTATTACTATTCGGTTTGTTATTATTGTCTCTCTTCTTGTCTTTTTGTCTTTTTAACTCTTATTCCTCACACTGAGTCGATTGCACCTTCAATTTCGTTGTTCCTTTGTAAAAGTGACAATGACAATAAAGATCTATCTAAAAGTAGACATGCATACAGGGAGGATGTAGATATCCCAAAATCAATTCTGATCAGCAGGGAATCAGATCCAAGAGACTTCAGCATTGACCCAAATTGAGAAAAGTTCCACTTAAATATCAAAAAAGGGACTTGAATTAATATGAATAGGCATATTTATGTCTTATAAAATTCTTTATTTCAGAAAATGTCTGGTGATTATAGAAACTTAAGTAGACTTTAGACATTTGTGCCGTGTCTTGGATTGAAGAACATATTCAATAACACTTCTATATACAGTATATCTGCTATACACATTGGACTGCAATTCATTCCTTATTCATACCCTTGGTGCAAATACTCTCCAGTCTCTCAAACAATAGTCAGAGGTGAAAACGTGATTAAGCTCATGTTGGAAAACGTCACCAAGATATAGAAAAGGAGTAGTAAAACAATAAAATTGGATTGAAAAGTGCCTTATCATTTCTTAACAGTATTTATTTAATTGATTCACTTTGAACAATTTGCCCTCCAACCTACACAAGTTCACAGTAAAGGCAAAAGCTTTTAACCAGACAAAAGTTTTGACAGGATAGAACATTGCAATAACTTCATAAAGCACTCATTTGGATTAATTTAACAAATGCCACCTTCTCCTATGGATATAATAAAAATGCTCTTCCTATTTACTGTATTATATAAATTGTCACATTTCCTGCATGATTGAAAGGCCAGATGCCACTAGATGTCATCTCATAGATAGAGTACAATGCTGGATGAGTTTGGGTTTTTACAGTAACAGTCATCTCTGTTACGGTCAAACCATTTCTTGCCTGCTGATGCCTTCAGCTTTGTAAACCTGTGTGCACAGAGTTTTGCTCACAGTCTCCAGTTTATTGCCAGAGCAGTTAATAAGTCTATGAGGAATTTAGGAGTAAAGCTGTATGTCCTAAATGCAACACTTGTCATGGAGACATGATTACATAAGGGCTGAACTGGGAAATAATAATAATGTAATATTTGTTTTAAGTATTCAATGAATCCTTCTTTTTTCATTTAAAAAAACTATTTGGATTTCTAATGAGTGAAAAAATTGTTATGCATTAAAGCAGGGAGCCCCAACTCCTGGAGGGCCCCAGTGGCTGCAGGTTTTCATTTTAACCATTTTCTTAATTAGAGACCTGTTTTTGCTGTCACTAATCATAAGTTTCATGGTTTTCATAACCATACCTTTCTTTGTCAAAATATTTGATTTATCGAAAAGCTTGGATGCATGAAAATGTGCACTACCATCTTAAATAGGCCATGTGCAATGATGTCTTATGCAACACAGAGTCACATCGACTGTCAAAAACATCATGGCAACAGCCATGAAACTGATAAAAATATTGACATTATGAACATTAAAGTAAATAACATTAAGGAATAATTATAATAAATAAATCATAATCATGAAAAATGACAAAAAGAGCAACAAAACAATATATTTAAAGTTCAAACTCAGGACATCCATCTGTAAAGGATTAGTAAATGTCAGAGCCAGATTCCTCAAACAACTTCCATTATAAAGTTAATCCGTCAATACACCGTTGTTAAATCTGAGGCCTCTAAGTCTTTATATTTATTCTTTTTTTTTGCTACATCCTACAATTAAATAGTCATTGTAATCTGTATTTTGCAATGAAAAACAGGTAATTTTGTTGGTTTTTCTAAAAACACCTGATCCTGTTTTAATATAGTATGTGCTAATTTACTATCTCAAAAAAAAACAGATTTAGTCTCTCTGCTTAAGTATTGAGTATGGATCTTTGTCAGTGATGGATTTTAGAGAGCATGACTATTTTTGATCAAAACAACTGATGAGCAAACCCCTGCCAAGAGTTTGACGAAATCATAGAAACGTTCGCCAGCTTCACCGAACTTGGAAAAATGCGTTGAAGTCAATGGGGAAGGAGGAACTGAACTAGTTTTGAGTGAATTATAATGGTGTAATGGTATTTTAAGTGTTCCTGAGGGATAGGGAAAATTCTGCCAACTGTGCTTGACCAATTATTGTGGCCAAATACATGATTTAAGCTGTGAGGCAGCAGTGCCAAGCACTGTGCCACTGTGCTTCAAACAACAAAAGAATGAATAAATACCACACGAAAACTGCAACAAACAGCCACAAACTAGAAATAAGTAAATAAAATATAGTTCATTGCGCTCAAAGAGTTTAAATCACACATTGCAACAAAGCAGCACAGCAAGAATGTTTTTTCTGCCTGAATGTATCTGCGTAGATTCTTTGCATTTTCTTCTTCCATCAAGGAGAAAGAAACACCTTGTAAATAGTAATGCATTTTGTTTTTATTATTTCACGGTATGTTATGTGTTTTCTTATGGGCTCGTTTAAGGCCCATTTTGCGATTTTTCTCTGCATATGACTAACTTGCATGCATAATTAGCCATGCAATGCTGCACTGCCAGCAGATCAAAATGTATCCAGGGGAAGTCCTCATTAATACTGCAAGTTTTTTGATTATTTTTTTTAATGTACGAGGGTTGTTCAAAAAGTTTCTACACTTTTATATTTTTGTTTGAAATGGCGAAGGAGGGAGGAGTAGTAATTGGTGCTGTTTGAGAGTGTCATGTGACTAGTTCTGTCTGACAAGCCGGCTGCCCTTGCAGTTTAGTATAAGAGTTGGCACCCTGTGGTGAAGATAGCTGCGAAACTTATAGCTTGCACCAAAGAGGAACAGCATTCTGCTTTTTGTGGGCAGGAGGTGTGCTGGGAGCACAAATTCATCTCTGCATGTGTGCTCAATATGGGGGTAAAGTTATAGAGTTGTCTATGAGTGGATTGAAATGTTTGAAAATGGCCATACTAGTGTTACGGATGCAGAGTGCTCCAGATGTCCAGCTACATCCACGACCATGAGGAATGACGAAAGAACCCTGATGTGAAAATAGTGGTGCATCAGTGGTTATGAGCTCAACCAAAAATATTTTTTGCTGATGGCATTAAAAAGTTGGTATGACGCTGGGAAAATTGCTTTGCAAAGGAAGGTGTCTATGTAGAAATGTGACGTAATTTGTTTTTCAAATTCTTAATAAACAGAGATAAAAAAAGTGTGCAAACGTTTTGAACGTCCCTCATATGTGGGATGAAAATGTGTCAATGTTTCTCAACCTTTTTGGCTTCAGGACTAATTTTTACCATTTTAAGTTCCCTGACAACCCACATACAGTACGGCAATCAAAGAGCCCTAGGGGTTGAAATGACGACCAGTTCAAGAAACTAGTACAGTTAGAGATGGAGCAAAGTATTTCACACCATTGTTAAGCTCGGTGAACAGTTTTCCGAGCATCTTACAAGCTGAAACAGCATTATGTTTTTTCCTCCTGTGCTTAAAACCCCATGATGGTCATGCTGACAACATTCTTACAGTAGGCATGTGTGAAAGTTGGGTGCTTGGCTTCTACAACTCTGATATTACACTGGCCTTGAAAACCATCATGGAGCACTTAGAATGAAATGTTTGCCTAAGGCAGTTGCATGATGAATTTCCAGGTAAATATTTGGCAAACAAGGTTACCAGTGAATGAGGCATATTCTCTGCAAAATATGCATTGCTGCATTTCACCAGTCAACACTAATCATAACTTAAACTTAGCTTAAATGTAAGTTTCTATCAATAAAAAATTAAACATTTTGATAAAATGTATTATTGAACACAACTATGTGGCAAAACTCTGACAAGTGTAGAAAAGGTCACAGTGCAGGGATTATGGTCCAAATTTTGGTAAACATGAACAAGGATTGACGGTGTTACAGTAAAGTATTGGACTTTGCAGTCCCGTTTTTATCTCGAAAGTTGTTGCAGAAAAGTATTTGACTTTGCTGTCACCTTCAAGACACTTAATGTGTGTTTGGAATAGTGATTAAGGCTTTGGACTTTAAAATCTGAGATGGTGGGTTCATATCCTACTACTGATACTGTATGACCATGAACAATTCACTTCACCTCCTCATGAATTACAAAAACAAACAAACAATGTAAACAATTAATAATAATAATAATTCATTACATTTATATAGCGCTTTTCTGAATTGCATCTCTCAAATGTTTTAGTGGATAAAGGCATCTGAAATATAACAATAATAATTCTGCCTCAACTTACATATCCAAAACTATTGATTTGGAGGGAGCAGGTGGCTAGTTGGCAGAGGTCTCCAGGACTCTGACTGTGTCTGACTTTGCTTTGACTTCCTCTCTTACAAGTGATTGTGGTGTGGACCCCCTAGATGTTTATTTTTCCACTGATGCTGCTGACTGGAGTTTTTGTTTTTCTCTCCTCAGATGATCAACAATTAACTAATGGGCAGATATTGCTGGGCTCCATTTATGTTAGGCAGATTGTAATTTGTAGTTTGTGTGTTTTAACACATTTTTGTCTTTATGTTGTGATAGAAATGTGACTTCAGACATCATAAAGGTTTGGGGCAGCCTCCCGTATATTATTTCCTAGCTGCAAAAGTTTTGTAATATTTGTTCAGAGATGTTCACAAGACAGAGTCCAAAACAGAAGTGAATATTTGGAGGTAAGATGGCAGTTTTAAGGGCTGGGGAAGGAAATGATGTCATCTAGTCTGGAAGCAGAAGTGACGTCATCAGTGGTGCCGGAGCCGGAAGCGTCGTCATCAGAGGCACCGGAACCTGGTGAGATTTCCTGGGAATGGTCTGCAAGAAACTGAGAGAGACAGTCAGCACACTCTGCCACCCCCAGGTCTGGTGTAGTATTACAGTTCCCCAGGCCCTTTAGCTGTCTCCTAAACGCACGTGTGTGACAATGTGTAATTAATCTGTATTTTTTGTAATCTGTAAAACCTACATGTATTTTACGTGTCACTGCGTTTTTTACTTACTAAACTAACTTACTTACTAAATTGAAAAAAGTTTATTCTCCAACATCCTCAAAGACATGCATGCTAGTTTAGATAGGGATTCTAATCTTACCCAGTGTGAATGTGACAGACTGTGGACCTTATGCCCAGTTTTGGCATGAGAGCCTCCACCCCCCACAACCCTGAATTAGATTAAGTGGGCTTGAGAGTGTTATGTTATGTTGTTAAACAGAATTATGCAGAGAAAGACAGATATACAAACACTAGTTGACTTCCATAACTCAGTAAAACAGTAGAAATGAAAATGCTAGACTCTCTCTACTTTAGCTTTGGATTCTTGGTATTATGAATGAGTTCTTTATGAACTTTTTTCTATATCGATGTCATGTTTTTCTTTTTTTTTTCATTCTTAGTTATGAAGCTTCCTGAAAGCAAAGGTGATAAAGGTTTGTTAATTTAAAATGTGTATAATTTTGTTAAAATATTTTTGACTTCATTTTTCGATGCTATTTCGTTTTTCACAGTTGCCACAACATTGCTAAGTAATTGAGTCAGAAGTGCACAATCTGTGACATCATCATTGCAACGGGATTAAAAATCAGCCCTGGGCAGGAGTTTTCATAACTCACTTCTTATGATTTATCTGTTTTTAAATCAGCTGGTCATAGAAATGTTGGCTCTGACATTTAACTTCAATTTAGGGTTTTGTTTCTGTTTTTTTAAGTCTGCATTTTTGTTCTTCCAATTTTGACCTTTGCATGTACCATTGGATTATATCTCCAAAAGTATACCCAGATTAGCAGATTTAAATCATTCAGCACAGGCAATCATGACTGAAAAAGTGTGAAGAAGCTTTCAAATGGAAAAACGTGGAAAGAAAAAAAATCTCAAAAATGCCAAGGGAAAACCTTAACAGTTTAGCTGGGTCACAGTGTAGTTAAACCTGTAGTAGTTACGTGATGCCGATAAACACCCTCAACGTCAGTCATGAAACGGCCATCACTTTACACTATGGTTGAGATTAGGGCCCCGTTAAACGATTAAACGATAAGATATGGGTTGTGGGAGGGTTATCCTTCCCAGTCCATCTTGGCAGTGATCTCATCAGACCTGCCTCTACTGTAAAAAATCTTGGTGTCATTTTTGACTCCTCCCTCACTTATTCCGCCCACATAAATCACATTAAGAAACTTTCTTACTTTCACCTCCGTAACATATCCCGTGTTCGCTCCTTCCTCTCCTTCTCTAATGCTGAGAAACTTGTCCATGCTTTTATCACATCCCGCATCGATTATTGTAATTCCCTACTGGCAGGTGCCCCTTCTAATCTTATATCACAGCTCCAGCTTATTCAAAACTCAGCTGCAAGAGTCCTTACTCGAGCCAGCAGCAGCGAGCACATCACACCCATCCTGCTCCGCCTTCACTGGCTCCCTGTGTCCTACAGAATCGAATATAAAATCCTACTAATAACCTACAAAGCTTTAAATAACCTCGCGCCAAACTACATCAGTGACCTTCTCCATCACTATGTGCCTGCCCGCCCACTAAGGTCCTCTGATTCTGGTAATCTTGTTGTGCCCGTCACTAATCTACACTCCATGGGTGACAGGGCCTTCAGCTGTATAGCGCCCAGACTCTGGAATGACCTACCAAAATTAATCAGGTCAGCTGACTCCATGAATTCTTTTAAAAAACAACTCAAAACTCATCTGTTCAGGAAGGCTTTTAGCTCTACTTGACTTTATCACCTTTCTCTCAGTTTACTTCTCTGTCAAGATGCTCATGTAACCTGTATGTGTGTGCGAGACCATCAATTATGTTGTCTGTTTTTTTTTGTTTTTTTTTCAGAATTTACTGTCTTAATCTTCTTTGTTTATTTATCTGGTTTGTACAATGCTATATACTGTATATTCTGCCGTTCTTTATTTATTCTGTAAGTGCCTTGAGCATGGGAAAGGCGCTATATAAATAAAATGTATTATTATTATTATTATCTCACTCAAAGGGCATTTTGTGACTGACGTGGTCATTACCTGAACGATGTCATAGATATTGCAGGCTGCAGTTAGACCCATCTCTGTAAACAGTGATTTGTTTGTTTTATTTCAGGGATCCCAAAAACACACTCAGCCTTGACCTGGCATGCACACACTCACACACAGAGACAAGTAATAAATGCTTCAAATGAAATTATATGAGAACATGTTAACCACATGAAGAGGTCAAAAAACAATTACTAAACAAATAGCACGCACACAAAAGCCCACCCAAATTCACCAACGGCATAGATATACTTACGTAATTAGAACTAAAACAATTAAATCCAACAAAACAAAGCACAAAACAGTAAACTCTCATGATACAGTTCACAAACTGTCCGATTTCATAGATGCAAGTCATGAGGATCAATTGAACAGCTTCTTGAATATTATGAAAAGTATTGTCCTACTGAGTTCCAGCAGTTACAGGAGGATTTGATAGTAATGTGATTCAGAGCTCTCCCTGGATGAAGACGTACCCAAATAAGATGAAATCACACAAATAGAACAAGAATATAAATCTAAATCAATGGTAATCCAGGTTGGTAATTGTAATCCGGTTGAGTGGGAAAAGTTGAAACAAATGAACATAGATGGTCGTGATCCCTTTGGTGTCTTACGGTTACATATTAAAAGTACCGTCTCATTACACTTCGGAAATGGCTTTATACTCTTGTCCCACTGATCTACTGTATGTCTCACCACAATTTGATCATGTATGTATACAGAAAGTTCCTTGAACATCATGGCTTGGTTTTTGCCCTGACATGCACGGTAAATTTTAGGACCTTATATACACAGGTGTGCCTTTCTCAATGTTGTCCTGTCAATTTCATTTGCCACAGGTTCATCTCAATGAAGTTCCAGAAACATCTCAAGAATAATTAAGCAAACAGGAATCTGACCACACTTTTGGGGTGCCAGTTGAAAAGGATCTGAATATTTATTTGAATGAGAGATTTCAATTTTTAATAAATCTGCAAACCTTTCTGAAAACATTTATTCAGTTTGTCTTTAGGGGTTATTGAGTGTAGATTGAGGGGCAAAAATGATAGGTTTATCTGTTTAAAATTAAATCTACAATATAAGAAATTGTGCTGAAAATGAAAGGGTCTGAATACTTTCTAAAACCACTAATAACTATTGACTGAAAATGCACACTTATTTTTAGGGAAAGGTTTTTTTTTATACATTACTTGCAGTAAATTACATGAGAGAAAATAAAAGTTTGATATAAACAATTATCCAGGCAAATATACGAGATATCAGGCTTTAGCTTTAAAAGAGTTGAAGAACTGGCAAACATTCAATAAGTGATTTACAACATAGGCAAATAACATTGAAATATGAAGGAAAAAGTGTTGCCTAGGAATGTCATGATGTAAACTTCGGAATTCATCAAAAAGAAGTTTGGCAGTTTTTCCCCTTGCAGAGGAAACAGGTATGGAGATGAAATCAATAAACATTGGACATCCTCAGATTTTTGGACTGATGTTTGGCTGGAAAGGCCATTCAAGGGAATGCTTATAATTTGATAATTGTATTTATAGTTTCCACTGCACTTGTTCAGGATGTGGATTGTTTTGTAAAATGACTTTATGTAAACAATACGCGACCTTTAAAGTATGGAGGATATAAGAGAGAAGGGGTGGATGAAAGCCTCAGGAGGTTTTCTGGCACATTTTGCAGTTTATCCTATGTGAGGTATGCTGCTTTATATATTTTAGTAACTTTAATTAACAATTAATGAATGCAGGTTATGAAAAAGTGGGAATTGATAGGTTGGAGTAGAGTATTAGGCTCCTTTGCATTTGGACCATAATTGATCTCCTCACACATTTGTAAGGCAAAGGCTGACTAAAAACTAAGAAGCAAATTGTTGAGTTCAGTTTAAAGTGTTAGTAAGTTTTTATAGTATGTCAGGATTTGAAATTTTGAAGTAATTTAATGTATGTATCTTTGACTCCAAAATATACAGTCTAAGAAATGTTATATAAATATCCCATTCATCTTCAAAATAAATGTTAGACTAATTCCCTGGCAAACAATAAAATGGGCTATTTAAACAAGATATGACTTTCTCCTTTATCAGAGTGAAATGAATTGAATTATCCAGGAGTATAATTAAGTGCTGCAGTCTGCCTCTGGTATGTACTGTAAACTGCTTGAGAACAAAGCTAGCAACCATAATAGCAGGCATGGTGACAGTATAGGGCCTGCTTAGGCCTACTTTGCTCATTGACCAACCCTGCTTTGTGGCTAAGCTTTATTTATTTATTTATTTTTTACAAATAAAAATTAGCCTAAACTGCATACATTCATTTTAATATGCATCTTCCATGATTAAAATACCACCCTGGCTGGTGTAAAGCCTGGAGGGATTGATCGGGAAACGTGCAGAATGGCATGGAGGACTAACACTGGGGATATGATTGACAGTAAAGGGAAGAAAAGGGACAGCAGCCTGAATGGAGGGGCTGAAAACAGAGTCAGGGATTTCTGGATGGTTAGGGGAACAATTAAGAAGATGAGGCGGTGATGGTGGAGTACGTGAGGTGGATTACGTATGTAAGGCTTCTTTTTTTTGGGAGGATTTTTATTTTGGTCCACAGATAGCATCTCTCAGGGCCATAACAATGAGAGATTCATAGATAATTGTAAATAGGTCAAGTTTAAAGTAATTTGTTTTACTTTTACGTTCATGTATTTTCTTTTTTGACTGTTCGTGTAAACTGTTCTGCAATACTTTCTTTGTCATGCTGTGTTTCTTCCTTTTTGAACCTGTCACAGTAAGGTTGCTACAATACTGTGACTATAACCTAAACAGCAAAATTGCCACTGTGAGTTAAATTGATACTTAAAAAGTATTTGGAAAGTGTATATATGGAGAGCGATTTTATGGCATATATCTACCTAACAAATTTAAGAAAATAAGATTGAATTTACAAATCTCAGCCATTTAAAACATGTGACATTAACAGAACTCTAGATTTACTGAATTTACTAGTTGTGTAGGCAGGCACTGTTGGAGGAAAATGTGAACAAGGCAAGATAAGCGTGAATGATGTCTTAAGAAATGAATCCTTTCCTCCTTACCTTGTACTCTTTCTGTCCATTTACAATTTCCTTGTGTTTCTGAAACATAGAAGACTAGAATTCTGCTTTTGGGTAAGGACCACAATGGGGTGATTATGTTCACCTCTTCACTTGGGTTGGTCAACTGCCAACTAGTTTTGATGAAAAATGATGTGCTACATCACACCCAACATCAAACAGTAAACAATAGTAATGATCGTTTGTTGGATCTTGCAAGGACCCACCCAAGGACCAGTGAGTTTGGGGTACCATTAACAAAACATTATGAGGTGTATAAAAACCAGACTTAGTTCCCAACTCAGAGAGAGTTTTCTGTGAATGAAGCATTATTTGGGTGTTTCCAAACATTGGGCTGTTATGTAATTTTGACTATGTGATTGTCAAGTTAAAGGACATACTCCTGGAATGACTGCACTCTTGCCTTTTATGGTGGCTTGCCATACAGTTGTTAAATAGGTCTTCGAAAAAAACTCCCAAAAATGGCAGAAGCTGATGTACAGCCTGTGGTCGTGTGAATGGCTGTTCAATATGCAATCGGCAAAAGTAGTGAATATCCCAGGTATGTTGAAGCTGATGGACAAAATGAGACAGTTAAAATTTTAGGGTCGCATTCTTCCTCTCCGCCTTCCCTTCAGTCTCAGGGTACAGTAGTATGATATGTGTATTCATTATTTTCAGAAGTTTACACAAAATCTTCAGACTCAAAATTCCTACCTTGATAACTATGGACTTCAAAATGTGACATACTGGTCAAGAGGTGTACAAACAACAGCTGCAGACTCCTGAGAGATTCCTGGGAAGTGCATAGACTTCTGGAAACTTTGCATGATAATCCATAATAATCAGTGACTGGTAGAGGCCAAAAGACATTGTATTGTTGTACTAGTGCTTTTGTCTGCTTTTGATGCCCTTTCCTTGTTGCCCAAGAATCACAACAGCAACACCAGTCCTCCACATCCTGTTCCCATTTAAACTTCGCTTGCAGCCTTCGGAGAGTTTTCCTAACCCTGAAATACCCTTCTTGGCGAAAGACATTTGCTGTTTTAGAATAGAAGTATGAATTAATTCAGGGACAACTAGCACCCGCACAATATTGTGAACAGCTCCTTCTGATGCAAAACCTCCACCTTAACTTTAATTTTGTCCCACTGGGACCACAAAGCTTTACTAGGGCAACATGGGGGGCACTTTTTCCCATTAAGACAATTGCCCTTCTGTCATCAATTTGAACAGGGTCCAGTCTCCGTGTTTGACTTCTGTAACTCTGTCAGTTGTTCCATGGTCCGCCCTTCTTCATCCGGCTTAAGTCTAACACCATTAGTAGTGTCCAGGAATTCTCCACAACTTCACCAAATGTACTGTTTTTGGCAAATCGTTTATTCTTTTTATTCCATATCACAGTAAATACGGTCTAATTGGACATACACTTGCACAGCTACCACAAAAACATTTAGTGTACCTACTCGTCCATTTTTGTAGTTTTTTTCTACCTTCTTAAACCTTCCTTCTCCGGGACAACAGCCAAACTTCAATATTTGGTACTGAATACACACTGCAATATATTGAATCAAGGGACATCATGTTTAGATCTACTGGCATTTAAACTTTATTTTGTTTTGGTATTTTTTGCATATCAGATTATTTTCATTTTTTAAGTTTATATTCTGCATATTGGGTGTTTTGGGGTGTTGACATCAGCAGAAAGAGACTGCAAACTACGCCAATGCTGTAACATGTTCATCAATATCACGTGTGGGTGTCTATTTTGTATTGTTTCACCATGTGATTAAGTGCTTTCTAGTTGCCAATCTTTATCTAGCCTATGAAAACTCTGGATCTTGTTGTGTTGGTCAAAGTTGACCAAAGAAGAGGTGTGACATGTTCTGGGAACTTAGAACTAGTAATAATCTGTGGTGCAGAGTTCTGGATGAGTTGAAGTCGATAAAGAAGTTTATTGGGAATGCCAGGCTAAATGAACAAATGTGAGATGCAACCAAGACATTGACAAGAACTTCTGTTCAAAGCAGGGTGTAGTCTACAGATGTTTTGCAAATGGAAAAAAGCAATCCAGGAAACATTATTTATGTCAGCAATAAAAGAAAGAGTGTTTTCCAGAACACTAAGGCTCTTGACCCATGTATTCAGCAATGGAAAGACTGAAGTTGCAAGACTTTACCAGTGTTGATTTAGAAACAATAAATAGTAGCTCAGTTTTATTGCTATTAACTTTGCAAGAGTTGTTTGTTATCCATGTATTAATGTTATCAAGTCATGCACTAAGGTTACTGGGGTGGGTTGGAAGCACGTTTGGTGGACATGTAGAACTGCATATCATCAGCATAACAATAAAAATGAGTATTGTAATAAGGAAGAGGATGAAAGCAAATTAGAATGGTACTCTATACCAAACTACTGAGCTTTCTGACCGGTAGACTTATAAACCATTGACTAAATAAATATTTATATATGCAAATTTCTAAACACCTTTAGCTTAAAGATGAGCTGAGCTGACTTAAAAATTTTGGAATTGCATACTCAAGTATACGTTATTAAGGAAGGTGAACACAGTGTATGTGTGATTTGTCTGAATAGGCATATGAATGGTGTGCCATCAGAGAGTGTGACACATACACCACTTTGAAGACAACAGGACATCTCTAAACATGGTCAGTTGTAGAGGTAGTAGTGTAATCCGATTTCTATGTGGCACAAGCCTAAAGTCAGCTGAAATGAATTGCCCACTGATAGAGGGGTTTGGTCCAATTGGACCACTTATCTTAAAGCCTAGACATTGAACCAAGTGACTTCCAGTGATTTGTGACTGAAGATGGCACACAGAATGCTGAAACATTCAGACTGCAGCACCTCAACACTGATCTCTTCTAGGTGAAAGATGCCTTAGCATCATGGTAAATCCCTGGTTAAATCTGGAGATTATGAGAACAAAATAAATTGACTAAGTCTTTGTTTTGTTTATAAATGTGCAAGCTTTCCAGTAAATGTGTAACTGTTAGTCCAGTTCCCTTATGTTTTAGAAATATACTCATACTAACGAAGCTGCCAGAGGTGAGGACACGCCAGGTTCAGTGGTTCAAGTCCCAGTGAAAACCTGAGAAAGAGAAAGACTGATGGTAGCAGAAGTAGGGTGGTACATGTGCAGTATGGGCTGCATGTGTGTTGGGTACCCCAGGAGGGCAATAGATAAGAAAAAAAATGAGCTTGACCCCTTAGTGGAAACATCCAATTTTTGATCAGGTCAACAGACTGCAGGCAACTCATCTGCTGTCAGAGATTCTAGACTATTTAGGTACAGTGAGATACGGCCCAGAGAAGGAACACAAGAGGTTGCAGTACTTCAGATATTACTAGGTGGTCAGGTTGCTTATTTAGGGGTTTGTCCTTTAATGACTGGCAGGAGGCCAGTAATCTCCCATCCATAAAGGTGTTCCATTAAAAGAATGGGCAGCTGGGAGGCTGCTCGAGAGACTGTCATTTGAAGACTTCCATGAACAGGGAGCTCTGACCTGGTATCCCTGCAGCAAAGTATGGCTGCCCCTGACTCTGGAAGCGGTTCCAGATTGACACCAGAAGTTGTCCGACATAGAGTTTAAAATGATCTTAGGCCAAAGGTATCACCGAGTATGAAGTTGGAAAGAAAGTTGAGGCAGTTGTTCACTTGGCAGACAAAAAAGGATTTAAGGCTGTCACAGAGGTGGGAAAGCGAGGGAGCCATCCGGCCCGATAGGCTCAGGCCTCCCTACAGTGGTCAGATAATGTTGCTTTCATCTGTTTATTTGTAGTTTGTATTCTCCCTCGTTTATCCTGCCTGTAATGCTTTCTTTTAAAATAGTTGTACCATTCTTTTGGCCATCTGGGTGTGGACAATCTCCAATTATCATTTATTTCTTTCTGTATGTGATTCACAATGTTAATAATATGAAAATACTTAATCTACTCAAATATTCTATGAATGTGACAAATTGTTATACTTGTACTTTAATCTTAGTGAATGGAGACTAATCAGAGAGTTTAGGAATTTTATCAATGCTTCTTTAACTTATTTCCCAATATAAATGAATGCTTAACAACCACAGAGAGCTCTTGGATAATGTAATCAGTTAAACAAAGCAGACTAAAGAGGTCACAACCTTGGATGAAATTTAATCTTTCTTTTATTATTCTTTTTAGATTTGAAAACATCTCAGGCATCAAACCAGAGTGCTGTTACGGAAAACTTGAAAGAATATTTGGGTGTGCTTCTAATTCAGTGTGGTTTTAAGGTCAAATACCACATACTGTTTGCATTATAGATACTTCAAAAGAAAAGACATGGACAAGAACAGATCTTATACACAGGAAATCCTTGTCACGGCAAAGAGATACTACATACTTTTTTTTCCGTCTTTTATTGTCAATATACCATAATATTTGTGATATCTCACATTTCAGTCTTTTTTGCAGGAAATGTTTACAAAGCAGTGTGTACAAATGTATATTATCTGAGAGAAGTTCTGAAAAGGCAATTTTTTAATATGACAAACCTTTTTTTCAATAAAATATATTACACAAGAAAACCAAGAGTTTATATCTACAGAGAAAGAATATTAAAATTCTACAAAAACAGTATCAATAAATAACATCACATTATATGCAGATAGTTCTACTTACATCAGTCCAATTTTTCTATAGCTATATAATTTCCCCCAACCCAGTAAATTGTTTTAAAAAACTGCTTATAAGTCCCTATGAATTTGCCACTAATACAACCACACTGTAAGACCAAATAGAAAGTTTAATTCTGTACAAAAACAGCTTATTTTAACTGTGATGTCTATATATATATATATATATACATATATATATATATATATATACATACATATATTTTATATATATATATATATATATATATGTGAATGTGTGTGTGTGTGTGTGTGTGTGTGTGTGCATGCGTCTGCGTGTGTGTATGTACTGTATATATACACACAGATATATATATATATATATATACACACACACACATATACTGTATATATATATATATATATATATATATATAAAAAAATGTGTGTATGTGTGTGTGTGTGTGTATAAGTATGTAGTATATATGTATATATATATATATATATATATATATATATATATATATATATATATATATATATATATATATATATATATATATATATTTGTGGTAAAACTGTCTACTGCATCTTAAAAGAATGGATACATATCCAAGATCATGCAAGAGGGCCCTCTAGGATTTGTTTAAAGACTGATAATCCACAAGATGCCGTATATCACTGTTACAAAGGCAATAAACGTGAGTCACGATCAAATAAGGAATTACACTTTTGATGTAGTAAAAAATTACGTTTTGTATGCTAGTGCAGATGGCATCACAAAGACAGAGCACAGTAGCAAACAAAACATGTTTACAGATTTTGCTTGTTACACGGATGCACATTTTCTGCATTGCACATCTTAAGTCATGATGAAAATGTCTTTAATTTGACAGCACCATATGTGTTAAAATATGGATTAACATTGTAACTTACATTTTAGTAATTCATGAAGAGAAAGTTATATAGTGTCTAGAAAATACTTTAAAGAAAAAACTGGCCGTTTATATCTTACATAAAGGCTGTTGGGTGACAACAAGTTAGCAACAAGGTAATCATTAATCACATTATTACATGTTACACTTTATAACACGGCATGGTGAAATAAAGAGTATGTGCCTTGAAAGTTTACATCGACATTATCAAAAGTGAATTTAATAATTTGAATTTTTCAAAAACTGGTGTTATGTGTACTATATTTATATATACACCCATAAATTAATTAATAAAAAAATCACTAACCAGTCATTAAAAACCTTGTATCTTGCACTACAGTGAAATAAAGAGCGTACATAGTTTATTTTCCATTTTGCAGAGCTTTGGAGATGGCAATGTCCGCTTTGTCAGGAAATGTCAGTAAATATAGTTTAATAAGAACAAGTTTTCTTTTTTTTTAATGTAGGCATTTAAAACTACATGAGCTGAAGAAGCGACTGAGTTAAGTTAAAGACCCTTATGCTACAACATTCTGAATGCTTTACTTATGGACTTAAGTTTTGTTACTAAAAATGCATCCATTGAAATGTGTAATTCTAATTTATACAGTGAAATATTATAAAGAATGAACTTTACTTCCAAAAAAATCAATAAAATTGAATTTTGTTGTCTTGGTAACCTTATACATAATCTGAAAAAGTGGCATATAATAATGCAACATTGAAAAGACAAACTCCAAATGTTTTTGGCTTTTATGTTCTATGCTGCCTCCAAAGCTTTTTAACAAGATGCAGTAAAAAATAATTGTTGACAAATGAATTAAAAATGCATAGTAAATGAAAATAATATACTATAAATAGTCTACTATACACAAAGCAAACATACAGTATACTGTAGAACACTGTCCAGGATTTTAGGACACAAAGTAATGTTTACTTCATATACAGTATGTAGTTTTAAGCTAACATGATTGTTAAAATCTTACTGAAGTATTTCATCTGAAGTATTTAGGTTTCACAGTAAACCTACAAAGGGGTAGTTATATAAAACTAATGAACACAGAAGACAAAGGATATTTTTTTACTGAATAAATCACAAGGTAAAATGTATTCAAATAATTCTGAGCTCTTTCTTTGAGTAACTTATACAATTATATTTAAAGGTATATATTTTCAGCTGTAAGCATCACTTCACTAAAATAATCTTAAAAGCTAGCATTGTATTAATAAAAATTTAAATTAAAAGCAAATATCATCCACCTACAAGCAGATCTTTCATTTATTACTATTATTATTTTTATTATTATTATTATATTTTAATGTGGTTGCTTTACAAGGTAAACGATTTTCCTGTATGATATGATATCCGCAAATTCTCAAGTAATAGTTCCTTGCATTGTTCACCTTAACTATTATAAAATAAGCTTTGTTCTTCTATCTCTACTCTGTGTTTATTGTATTTATGTAAATGTTCAGTGGAGAGGCAGAAGCAATATTATCTTTAGTTTCTACTTGGACAATCTCTTAAAAAAGACATTTTTTATTTAGTTTATTATCTTCTTTCTTTCTTTTCAATTTTATTATTTTTTACTTTAATGGGATATGTTCCAATTGATCCCTGAATTGCATGTTTTAGACTAACCGAACATCATCTTTTCTTATATAGCAGTTCATTTTCTACCATCCTCATATCTGTTTACTGAACTTACTTGTCGCAGGAAAATCACTTTGTCATCTCAAATACTGGAACCTGCACAATAATGGCAGACACAAAGAGCTGCAACCTGAGCACTGTTGCAGCGATTTTTGGTCGTAGCCTTCATTTGCATAATTTTAGTGAGTCGGTGGCAGTCAACAACGCACTCCTGTGAAGGCCAGACTCATAATGTGACATGCCCTGCGACTCACTCCAACTAATCCACAATTCTCTCTGTCAAAATCATAATTATAGGGGCGGACTTGGTGTGTCCATGAGAGCTGACAACCAATGGAATTACACTGCATATAATGCAGTGATGAGGAAAAAGAAATGTATGTGTTTTGGACCTCACAAACAGAAGAGAAGCTCTGTCTGTCTTTCTGATGTCTTGTGTTTTATGTACCATGACAGAATGGAAAAAATAAAAAACAAAAAAAGGGCAGAAATTAAGAGTGAAGTCGGCCATACCTTTTAACTCTTCGTACAGTGTGTTATTGTCTTTCAGATAAAAAGGGATGAGCACGACAATGCTGGAAGGTTGATGCCTAGATATTAAATGTGACACTTGTCCAGCATTTTTCTGTCATGTAAATTGGTTTGCCGACAGGACTGGCAACTGCAGTCAGCAGATCTAATGCACCCATTGACTACAAGTCACGTAATGTGACATCGGTTTGGATTCTAAGTGCATTAACTATTCAAAAACAGGGTTCACTACAAAGGCCACTAAGTCTTGGAGGAGTCTACCAATATACAGTGAGGGTATACCATAGTGGTCTAAATTAAAGAGACTTTTTTCAACCAAATTTGAGGTCCTAGTGTTAATATTCCCTCTTTAGATCCATTTGCCATTCTGACTTCCAAAGCATCTACCAAATGATGACATTTTATTACAATCCAATTCTCTTTAAAATTTCTTTATCATTTTGGAATTGCATTCATTTTTGGCCAAACAACATCACTGAGTCACTGGACAAGACCTCAGAGCAGATACTGTTAATAGCTTCTTTTCGGCAAAATCATGACTATTAAATTAATGCTTAAAGTGTATACATGGAAACACTACTTGTATATGTACACTTAGGATGTGTGCATTATTTTTTTTTACATGTGCACTTTTTAACGATGACTTTATAATACTGCATGAGCTCATTTAACACTGACAATTTTGCAATGTAACCCTAGTGCTGGAGCGCCATCCAGAATTTCACATCAAGTCATCTCATGCTTAATACAGAATCAAGCAGATTACATTAATATCACGTTATAAGGTTGTAGGTCTGCTATTGATTTTCTTTTAATAAGAACTCAGTCATCACTTATTTTCCAACCCGCTATACCCTAACTAGAGGGTCACGGGGGTCTGCTGGAGCCAATGCCAGCCAACACAGGGCACAAGGCAGGAACAAATCCTCGGGCAGGGCGCCAGCCCACCGCAGTTAATAACAGCTTGTATTTTCAATTTCACCTAAATTTGTATTACACTGGAGATTTGTTTCCCTTTTTCTCATTTGTTTGCCACAAGTCCCTTAGCATTTTCATCAAATTTCTCACATTCAAACACTGAAATTTCTATGTCAAATAAGAAATAAAGTTAGGTGTACTTATTTGTTCTTCCTATGCACCTCAAAGTGTTAATAATTGTCATTTTTTTCTTAATCAGTCATGAAGAAGCTGAATTGTGATGTGAAGCAAAAACGCATGGAGACTTCTATGTATATGGTGCACCGTAATATTTTATATAATTCATTCCTTCTTTAAGCTGGTAACTTTGAAATACCACAGGAACCTTTTGTTTTAATTGGTTTAAAATTTGATCATGGAGCATAAAATTTGTGAAATCTGTGATAGATTGTTTTATGGAAAAGCTGCAAATAGTAGAAGAAATCGAAGCAGCAAGTAAACTACAAAGCAGAAAATTTAAAACAAATTAAAAATATGAATCCTGTTAATGGGGATGGTACTGTTAAATTTCTACCAACAAAGCATATAGTTAAGAAGAAGCTGAAATAATCAACAAACTCACCACATACACAGAAAGATTAAATGCATGTGTCAGTTTACCGATACAATTTCTTTTCAAAGCGCTTCAAATAAAATTAATTCACTATAACAAATGTCGATGCAAGGTGCAAGCAAAATGTGAATTTGACAAGGTGAGGCCTACAAAACTGCCTGCTTTTTCTGAAAATAATGAAAAAGAAGCTAGCTAAACCAAGTGTCATACTATGCTCCCAATAAAAGTAAGTACCAATGAACTCATAATTTAATTTTCCAGGAATATTCAAAGATGGTCTAGGTATACTCATAATGAATACCAAAGGAAACGCAGTTTTATGTAATTCTAGCCGTAAATCGCATTGGTTTGGATAAAAAAGTTAACTACTTCTGTATACAGGAAAAATAAATAAGTTAAAAACAATAAAAAAGAAAAGCAATTGTGATTAAGTATACATTTTTTGCCACAGACAAAGAATGCCCTTTAAACATAAAACTTTTATCTTGGACTAAGATACAGTATTTAGCATGGATTTCTCAGACAATGGTAGAACAAATTATTTTGCATTCCATTATCAATTTTTTTTTCACAAAAACGAAAATGCTCCTCCTTTGAATTCTTCGTTGGTGAGCATGTGACATGTATTAGTCCCTGCTATGCTTTAAACTTATGTAAATATGATTTCCCATAAGTCTACATTCTTTTGTCAGAAATGTTAATCTATAAACATTACATTCGCTTGTTTACAAGACATGCTATTGATTATCTGGGTAAAGGATGCCTTGCTAACAAAACAAGAAAACATTGCCTTCAGCTTTCTAAAATTCATTTTTATATATAAAAATATATCCCTCGCATTTGTAACTGACTACGAGTTTAATTCTCGGTACTTCAAATAACACAATTATGTACTCAAGAGCGCATATTCGTATGGAATGTATACTTGCAATGACAGAAATGTTACTACCCAAAACTCAAAATTACCTTTTAAAAAGCTTTAGACAGTTAAATTATACCATTGTCTCTACAGAGATGATATGCCATTAAGTTACACCATATAATCAATACAACTTTCCTGAGTGTGTGAATGTCAAAGAAATTGAGATTAAAAAACAACTTTTTTTTTAAACTTCTTAAATAACAGGACTTCTTCAACAGCCTCCAAAGTCTTTGGTCACATCCCTTCAGACGCCTGGTGGGATAACAAGCATTTCCTTTGTCATTTCTATGCTGTTGAGAAATTAGATCTAATTGAGTCTTCTCTCAGCTGGCGATGCTTCCCAATGTCGCATTCTTCTCGCTGGATTCGCCTCTCAATTGTAATTCTGTAGTTTTTTCTGAAATTAAACAGTTAAAAGTTATGATACAAATACTTCGTTGTTCTCAAAGCTGTCACATCAAGCTTTCTAAAGACTGGTAGAGCAGGTATGGTATACTGTATATGAAGGATCTGTGTTTTGAGCCGTTTACAGGGGGGGAACCTTTCGGCCTAGATTTTGGGCTTATTCATAGAAAAAAGTTTGAATGTTTTAATAAAAATAAAAAAAAAAAACTTGCCCCAGCAGTTAGTCTATGAAAAGCTCAGTTCAGAAAATGAAGTTAGTCAGATTAGTAGCAATTAGAAATTCACACTGCTGGATAACAAAATAAGCAAATGCAGTTCGTTAATATTTAATCATTCACTAGCCAAGAAACTACTGTCTTTTCCATGGTTACTTGCTGGAATGGTGATGTAGTTAATGTATACCATGGGTGTTCAATGTGTTCACCTCACACACTTAGCAAATGTCAAAAGACTGCACTGTGGGTTATCACACTGATCAGCAGCCTGCTCAGATTCGCAATAATATACTCTGTGTTCTGTTCTGTCACGTACCATACAAGGCCTGACTTAGTTAGAGCCTCTTCAAAAAAGTCTTCATTAAACAATCAGACAGTAATAAGATTGTACAGTGTTGCTTTGTGTGATGGCTTCTACTTTTTAAAAGAGCTTTTCTTTACATGTTTCAGAAGAAGTTAGAGACAAGAAATGTTTGAGCTTTTACCTATTCTAATACAAGCATCATTCTTATAAGCACTGGAATATTAGAATTCTTGGTAACACTTTAGTTTAGGTGCTGCAAAACTTACTGTTCTGTAACATGATCTTAACAAAGGCTCCTTTTGGCCTTCATAACACTTATACAAGATCAGTAGACAGGTTATTCGTCTCTGTGCAGTGCTGGCATGTTGACATAATGGTAAAACTACTTGCTAATATGAATAATTTACAGCTCTTATACTAAATATGGAATATCTAGAGAAATGTATCTCAGTTTGGCCATAACAGACCACTCCAAAGTGACATTGCGTTAGTAGGTCACATTGCAGTTGGTTTTTAAGTGTTATGAAGACCCAAAAATGTGTATGGTAAAGGTTTTGTTAAAACTAAAGTGTTACTGATTTTTTTTTTCATTTATGACCCAGTGCTTTAAATTTTATTTTGACTTTTTTAGACAATTACAACAATCTAGATGAGAACACGTCATTCAGCTCAACAAAGCTCACAAGTCCTATCTACTTCATGTTTCCAAAAAAACATCAAGTCGAGTTTTTCAGGTCCCTAAAGTCACCACACTGCTTGGTAGCTTATTCTATGTGTCTGTGGTTCTTTGTGTGAAGAAAAATTCTAACGTTTGGGTGAAATTTACCCCTAACAAGTTCCATTTGTGTCCCTGTGTAATATTGTTGCTCCTATTACACAAAACGTATGACATTAAAAGTGAATGAATACTCATAGCATTGCAATTTATTTTCAAAGAATTCTGCCAGATAGCTGAATTCAACAGACAAAAAGAAACTTTACAGACGTTTTTCTAAATGAACACATTGTGACACTGGGGTTATCTTGGGGACACTAACTGCATAATGTCAAGACTAAGAAACAACATGAGGTCATTGTATTAAGAGTCAATGGTACAACTGGTACAACAAAGAAAGAAAGAAACTAGTGTTATTCTTTTTTTAAAGTTTTTCTTTCACAAGTGAAGGAAGAACTATAACATATGTTGCTTTATCGAATGTAGATAAAATGTTTGTCATTACCATTCAATCAACCATAAGAAATGTAACACAGAGTCCCCATACTTTTCTAAGGAACAACGCAAACTTCAGGAAAAGGCAAAAATGGGGAAGCTGAGGCATGCATGTTAGGTTGATTTTAAACTCTTAATTGTTCCCATATAGATTAGTGATTGTACTCACAAGTGTTTCCTGTGATCGACTGGAATCGACAAGTCTGGGATTGTTTCCTGCCTTGCACCTGAAGCTGCCATGATTAGATTAGTCAGATTATTTGACTTTTAGTTGTAGGGCATGTCAGACTTGCCAACTGAAGTTGCTGATCATGTCATTTTATACGAATGAAAATCACTTAGCCTGTCGACTTCCCAGCACACTCGCACTTGCTCCTTTTTCTGACTTATAATAGCATGCTGCCTGATCAAGCCAGTGCTGTATGAAGAGTTAACAGGCATGTTGAGTTCACCTACAATCTCATCCCCTAATTCTTATGTACATTCTGTTTTGGTATGTAAAGTGCAAGGCATCAAACAGATAAGCCTCTCTTCAATTTGTGAGGTTCAAAACACTCACATTCCTTATTCCTTCACATTATATGCATTGTACTTTCAGATGAGCATTCATTGGTTGTCAGCTGTCAGGTTCATAGAGCCTGTTCATATGACTAAAAACAAAATCAAACCCAAAGCAAGTCTAGGACTAGTTGGTGTCAGTTGCTGGGTATGTCAAACTACATGACTGCCCTTCACATGGGACATGCTGCCTATTGCCTCTGACTCACTAGAATTATGAAAATGAAGGCCATGACAGAAAATGGCTGAAAAACTAAGCTAATGTGACAGGGCCTTTAGATCTGTGGTGGTCGAAGCTCATTTGGAGCTCTAGGCGGGTTGGATGGACATCGCCCCTCATTGCCCAAAGCAGGTTGTTGGTATTATTAGACGTCAATGACCTTTTTGGGGGTGAATTTGTCCCCCTCAGTGTCCTTTCAGTACCACAAACAATGCCCCTTTGTGTGTATCTATCTATCTATCTATCTATCTATCTATCTATCTATCTATCTATCTATCTATCTATCTATCTATCTATCTATCTATCTATCTATCTATCTATCTATCTATCTATCTATCTATCTATCTATCTATCTATCTATCTATCTATCTATCTACATACTGAAGACTTTAAGGAGTGCATGCCCTTGGTACATGCAGCGTGCACACTTTTACTTTCATAAGTAGCACACAGCGGATAACAGAGCCCACTCAGCATCATCAGAGTTCAACAACAAGTGGGGTCATTCTCAGTGTCTGGAGTATGCACCCATTAACTTTCATAAATGGTGCCCCTCAGAGAGTGCCTGCCAATATGCCAATAATGGATTGAACGGCTCTGCTTTAAATAATATGATAATGAACAAATTAATTAATCTGACACCATTAACATTTAAAGTAAAGTTTTCAGATAATTATGTAGCAGTGCTACCATGGGATGAACTCCATTTCCCAGCAGCCCAAGGGGGATTACTCGCATAGGATGACTAAAACGGAAGTAGGGGCTGCTGGGGATGAAAGAGGCCAGCGGGAAAACTTAAAAGGGGGGCCTGTTGGAACAACAGGAAATAGGTGTTTTTATGTATCCTGTCCAACGTGTCGTCTAAAAAGTCAATTGTGCCCTGGATCGTTTCCCTTTAGGATCAATGGACTGTCTCATGCCTGCCTGTCATGTGTATAGTGGTGGATTTATCATCGTGTGCTTCAAAAGGAGCACTCCTGGAAATCTCACCCCTTGCTGCTCAGGACTACCAGTAGGACTGTTTCACTCATTTTTTGCAAAAGCTGTTCTCAGGCTTCTCATCTTCACACCATAACAATTCACCTGCTTTTGGTGTATTGGACTGTATAAGGACGTTGTTGTGAGTGTTTACTGCTGTGGTTCATTGTTATGTTACAACTGTATTGCCATAGGGAAAAGGGGGATGTTTGTCTGATTATTGTTGTTGTGTATTAGGTTTTCATTTAATATATTACTAGGGGCTTTGCCCCCTACTCGCTTCGCTCACACACCCCCCAACCCATGGGAGGCGCGCTTCACACTTGCCACTTTGCGTCTCTGCCACTCGCATTGTGAAGCGGGGTGTTAAATGCACGCTAAAGAGATGTGGATGGATCAGTTGCTGGCTTGCAGCTGCTGCTACCAAGCTGCGTGTTCTGCATTTCTCGCTGCGTGTCGATTATTTAAAAGCATATACAGCAGCTGCTTGTGCCGTGGTGCGTGTTCTGCATTTCGCGCTGCGTGTCGATCATTTAAAAGTCTGTACAGCAGCTGCTTGTGCCGTGGTGCGTGATCTGCATGTCGCAATGCGTGTCGATTATTTAAAAGCCTGTACAGCAGCTGCTTGTGCCATGGTGCGTGATCTGCATGTCGCAATGCATGTCGATCATTTAGAAGCCTGTACAGCAGCTGTCCTTTTGTCTCACTTCCTTGTCTCGCGGGACGTTAAAGTGTCTCTGAGAAATTGTTTGTAAGTAGGGCGTGACATGCAAGGTAGTTTTGCGGGACTTCAAAGTGTCTCTTTGAGATGATCACGTCTTGACCGAAGATTTTTTTATATAATAGATAGATTTATTAATTCATTGGTTTTGTGTCTCTGCTTGTGAGTGTGTGCGAGTCAGGCCTAAGTTGGGTGCGACCCTGGAATCTCCACGAAAAAAATAAATAAATCACCGTCTCTTTGATGGTGTGAATCTTAGCAGCACCGGACCGGTACAACTAAAATTTCAAATATCTTCATTGTAGTGTCTCTTTCTTGCTCTCTGCCTCTCTTAATTGTGATGCATTTTCTACATAATGTTTTATCTTACTTTAATCATATAAAAAATTTTAAGCAATGATATAATATGTAATCATATGTGTAATCAAAACAGTTTTCATACCCAATTAATGGGCACATGTTAAAAACACAGCAGTGTAGGAGGCCTGCTGGACACAACGACTGAATATGGGTGAAATCTGTGACACTGATGGGATCAAATATTTTTGGGTGAATTGCAAGCTGTGCAAGATAATATTTTTCTTTATAGTTCTTCTTGTCTTCTATGTTTCTTTATCAGCATGAACTTACTTTGATGAATAATTTAACACATTTAAAAGTGTACTTTTGTGATTTCTGTTGCCCTTAAAATAAAATCACATACTGGCCACTTTGTATTATTGATTTTGCAAACACATGAAACTTTGCCAAGCACACTAATCTGAATGCAATCAATCAAAAAAGAAAAATGTATAAATAACTGTTGTTACAATAAAATTGTACCTTTTAGGACAAGATAATGAATTAGCACTCCAAAGTAAGACTTCACAGTTTTCTGTCATATGACCCAATTTCCTCATAATGAATATGAAACATTTAGTGAATTATAAATTAGAATAAAGCATGGACTATTTTTATATGTATCAGTAAGAAAAAAACTGAAAAAAACACATATTGAATTATAAATGCATAACCAATGCAAAAAGCTAAAAATGACTTACAGTGTGCCTTTATAATATAAGCTGTTCAAGTAAGGTATTTCCATTTTTGAGCACTGAATTTCCATTTTTGAGGTGCATGCAGATAATCTTATGCTAGCCAGTATGTTTAGTACAAGTGTACTTCATTTATTCCAAATTACCTGTAATTCTCTATAGTATACAGGCAGCATTTGTGATATTCAGCACTAAAGGCTCTCCTACGCTGGAGAAATGAAACATTACGTCATTCAGCCCCAGTGTGAAAATAGAATCATCCAGAACTGACATCATAAAACTGAAATTACCCAGCTCTAGAAAAGACTACTCACCAAAAAAAGTAGCAGAAACTACTCTGTCTTTCTCATAGTTGGAAATGAAGGGAAACCCCCGGTAGCACATAGAGTCCGCCCAATGTGACAGTCCGGGTTTGCTCCACAATCCCTAGCAGCTTAAACCCGGAACCATTAATAACATATCCAAGGATGAATATTGAATATTCCACCAAGCCAAAGTAAGACCGTAGTGTCCAGAAACCACTACAGCACTAACTAACCCTGAATATTACAAGAGTATTTCACAAACTGATAAAGTATTACTACACCATGGAACTTGTCCACGGGACCAAGTTAAGACCTGATGATTACTTTCCTTAGAACACAGCATTTGCTTTGCCCTTCTTGCAAAATGTGATCAAAAAAACCTCTTAGCCAATTGAACTAAATGAACATGTTTTTAGTTGATTTTTGTGTCTTTGTAATGGGCTTATTACATGACCTCTGTTACATTATTTCCTGCTAAATTTTACCCTCATGTCAAATGTGGGTCATGACTTCCCTTCTGCCGACACGCTTCTCTTTTAGGTTGCCAGCATCACTCCTAGCAGTTACTTCAATCAAGCAAAATAAAATTAATAGACTTAGTGATGGGGTCAGGCTTTGAATACTGCTACCCATGTGTATTGCTGTGAACTCACAGCACAAAGTATCTCAGTTCACGGATAACCATCTGTTATCACAATTCAAGAATCAGAAGTTAAAAAAATCTGCACATTATAAAAAAATATGTAGCAGAGAAGGCAGTGCATAATGATAGCACAGACAGGACCAGTGCCACCATTAAGGTGAATTAGGTGTTTGCCTAGGGTGTAGACCATAAGGCGGGGGGCCCGGTCTCACGAGTTAGCTACCAAACAGTCAGCTGGCACACTATTAAGCTTGGCCTAGGAAGCAAACCTATCACTATCACTGACCACAGGATACAATTTCTGATAAGAAGCAGACAACCAACTGAGATTTTCTCAAAAAAGTCTAAATATGTACTTTAAATACTTCAAAATCCTATGACCCAATCAATAGATTAGCTGGTTTGGAAAATAGATGGTTATTGGTGGTGTCATCATCATCATTATCGCCATTACCATTTTCCAGGGTTCCACAGGTTATACAATTGTCCCGCCGAAATGATTTTCCTCCTTTGGTGTGAGTCACATTCTTTTCCTATCATATGACATGGTTTCTGACCATGTCTTCTTTGGTATCCCCCTCCACTTTATTCCTTCCACTTCTGTCTTGGTGTGGCTCTTCAACCAGTCATTTTCAGCCTTTTGCTGCATTTGCTCGAACAACCTCCTCACCACCACACCTTTCTTTTAATTTATCAACATCATCCTCTCACTCCATGACACTCCGTACATCCACCTGATTATTCCCACCTCTGTTCTTTCCAGCTTTGCTTCATTTTTCTCTTTCGTTGTCTATGTCTCACATCCACAGAGCATACTTCTCCTTACACTGCTTTAATAAGGTTTCCTTTCAATGCCAGAGTGGCTCCTTTAGAAGTCATAATGGTGGACAGCTCCTGGAATTTCTTCCATTCACCTCTCCTTCTGGCTAACACTGCTCTGCCCACATCTTTGTCTGCATGTAGTGTTTCTTTACTTCTTCCAAAAATGTCCATTGTCGATATGTCCATTTACACTTACTATATCACCATTCTGCACCGCTCTCTCACACCTTATAGAAAGGTCACCCATGGTGCTGGACAACCACTATTCACATCACTACATTTACTTCTGAAAACCCATACATTGGATTAAATTTCTCCTAACACCTTTATCACACACACTGCAAGGCCAGGCACCCACCGTTTCCACATTTACTTTGAGGTCTTTTGATCCCAAACTGGTTTACTATTTCAGTATCTTCTACAGTTTCGCTTGATTTTTTGTTGTCAATATAAGATCATCAGCATACAAGAGCGACACTTCTCTGGTCACCATCTCCATCACTTATCATGCAAAGCAACAGGCTGTTACCTGTGACCTGTGACTTTTGACCTTATTCTAAGGTCGGTCACTGTTAGTGATGAGTGAAACAGCCAAGTTTCATTTTGCATACAGTTTTGTGACAATGCCCATAAATTTAGTTTTTTAAGTGACTTTGCAATTGCAAAATATACTAAAATGGGATTTGGGGTTGTATATAGGTTTTGGGTTGGAAATCATGAAACATTTCTCCTTAAGGATATTCTGTAGCGAAACTGCTGTCTCTTTTCTCAGTCAGCCTCCATGTGCACCCATCTGTCTTCTGCCTACACACTGCCAGCTCTGCCTCATACTTTTCATTTGGGGTCAGAGGTAACACCATCCATGCTCACTTTCCCCAACTTCATAAGCCAACTCAAGCCTGGTTCCATCCAGAGACCACATACCCAAGGCCAGTGGATTTTAGCTGTAGAGCACGTCTTACAGGTAAGTGCTCTCTAGAGGCCCACCATCTCTCTCCATGCTCTGCACCATAACAGACTGTACTATGCTTTTGCACATGAAGAGTAATTATGAAAAATGAGATGAAAATGTTTATGATAATGGAATGAATTTCACAACTGTCAAATCAGAATCAAAAAACAAAAGTATAACGTTTCACTGTGAATTCAATTTTGCACAAATCACTTCACTTATCACTACTCACTGACGTTCTTGCCTATTGTAAAGGGCAACTAAAGGAGTTTGGAATCAGAAAGGGCATCTGGGTCTTAAACATTCATGCTCTCTTGATGATGGGATTGGTGGCATAATATATTAAAGAACAATAATTAAAGTCTGAAATTAATATTAAAAATAATAAGTTAATTACTTTGGCAGAAAACTTCATCCAAATCAAATGTTAAATCATAACTTTGACTTGATATGATTTGTGTAATTTACAGATTTGGATGAAGACTGTCAATCAAGAAAGACTGCAGTTAACTGCAGTGGTGTGTGCCTGATACATGCATAATTTGAAATGAGAGTCAGCAGCCACACTGATATTTGACATGCAATATTAGCGTAACCGACTCACCAGGACCCACTGTGCCAAACATATTAAATCAGCTCTTTTGTTTGGAGAAGTGGGGTTATTATTTATACATAGGTGGGTAATTTTCTAGGATCTGATCCAAAATTACAATGGGGTCACTCAAATACTGAGGTGCATGGGTGTGTCAGGTCATTAATTCATCAGAAAACACCTTACTGTACATAGGATTTAATAGTATATTTAAATTTCAACTAAATCAATCAGAAAGATTTCTCATGCCTACGAGATGCATTAGCCAAGCATGAATCTCAATTTATTCCACAGCAAAGACACTGAGCATGCAATTACACTGCAAGAGATTATGGCAGCTGTCATCAAATAAGGTGATAGACAATCCTTTGCAGTTTCTTCAAGCTGTCATTCTATTCTCCAAAAATATTACAAATTTAAAAAAGGTTATGTCTTTTTTTTACATTTACAGACAATACAGAAATAATACTAATAATAATTGTTATGAAATTGTACATCTTCAACCTGGAAAAGCATTCTCAACAGACTTAAACTGGTTTTATGCTCAGGCTTTATAGCTCACTGGTTAGATCACATCTGGAGTGCTGTGTGCAGTTTTGGTCTCCAGGTTACAAAAAAGACATATCAGCGTTAGAAAAACTCCAGAGAAGAGCAACTGGGCTGATTCCAGGGCTACAGTGGATGAATTATGAAGAAAGATTAAGAGAGCTGAGCCTTTTCATTTTAAACAAAAGAAGATTAAGAGGAGATATGATTGTGTTTAAAATTATGAAGGGAATTAGTACAGTGGATCGAGACTGTTACTGTAAAATTAGTTCATCAAGAACACGGGGACACAGTTGGAAACTTGTTAATGATAAATTTCACCCATTATTATGTTTTTTCTTTACACAGAGAACCATAACACATGGAATAAGCTACCAAGTAGCGTGGTATACTGTAAGACTTTAGGGACCTTCAAAACTTGACTTGATGTTTTTTTGTAAGAATTAAGTAGATAGACCTGTCAAGCTTTGTTGGGCTGAATGGCCTGTTCTCATCTAGATTGTTCTAATATTGCAATCAAAAGACGATTTGTGATCATTCAGCCTCAAGAAAAAAAGGTTCAAGTTGTTTCTTCAAGGTAATCAAATGGGGGGTTAGAAAGTAAATGGATGGTATTATAAATGAGGGAACACTTAAATTAAAATTTTACAATTAGCAGAATGGCATTCCTGACCATTCCCACTCACGTCAAACCCTGGTTAATATAATTACTAGAATCACCCAATCTGAAACTAGGCACAGTTATTAGCATTAAAAAATGCTAGAAACTCATTACTTTTCAACAAAATTCATCCAGAAGATTTTATTATACAGAGTTGACGATTTTGCATTTCTTGCACACACTGACTTCCATTATTTTCTTGTAAAAATCACAGTTTATGTAGAGAGTGTCATGTGATTTACACATGAGATTTTATTTTAGGATATAAAGGTTTTCTTGAGATTAATGTAGTTATAATGACATGGCATCCACATTTAAAATCACATTAAGTAACTGGAATGTGAGCATATAAGCAGCATTTAGATTCATGTTTAAAGAAATCAATAAGACTTCTGAGGAATATTACAAAATGAAACATTTAAAACTGTGGAAAAACTGACCTGAAAAAATAGAAAGCCATAAGTAACGCAGTCCCAAGTAGAGCTCCTACAACAATGCCAGTAACAGCTGATTCTCCGAGACCACCTGCTTGTAAAAAACAGATCAGGCATAAGTAATTATCTTCACTACAGTTGCAAAGACTGCTTTTTATTAATATCCTCCTAATACATTCAGTTTCATGTATGCCCTCTGACGACTTCCTACAAAGAATCTGAAGAATTCCAAATATTACCATAAACAGTTTATTGGCCGAGCTTTTGACGTGCTTCTTTTTCCCAGCACACATTAGCTATACACACTTAGCTTTTTTTTATTTCATTGACTTTTTCAGGCTTAGGTCTATACTCATAAACCTACTGTAAACAAATATTCATTCTGTAGCAGAATTTGGCAAAGAGGAGAAAGTAAATTCCCAAACAGGCTCTCTTGAGTATTCATAAAAAGGATACAAGAAAACAAAAAAACTCATATTTATTAGCTATAATTAAAATTCCAGATTATTGATATGGCTGCTGTTTGTCCAGTGATTCATACAGTATAAATCACTTCAGCCTCTAAAACTGCAGACTGCTTAGTGATGTCTTTGTGGTGACCAGCATGCATCACAAAAGAAAAATGTAATGTTAAAATAAAACACTATGCTTTTCTAATACCAGAAACATCAGATATAAATTCAGTAATCTTTCACTGACAATACATAGCAAAGATTTACATCATGCCAGGCATTCTGTATATTTTGTGGATTACTATTCTTGATTATGGTGGCACAGTGGTAAGTGCTGACACTTCACAGATCCACAGCCCTGGGCTCAAATCGCAGGCTGGGCACTATCTACATGTCATGTGCTTGTTTTCCCTATGTCTGAAATTTTGTGTCTTATACCAAAAATGCAGGTATTTTATGTTAACTGGGGACTCTAAACTGGTCTGGTAATCGTGAATTTGCCTTGTGATGGATGACCATTATTTTGCAGGTTGGCTGGTCCTTTGTGCCCAGTGCTGCAGAGTTGGACTTTAACTTCCACAACTCTGAAATGTATTTAGCAGTTTTCATAAGGAATATTCATAATGACAATGGCAGAGTGACTTGCATCATTCTCATTTTCCAATAATTGTTCAGATTTCCATTCACAGTTCAAAAATATGCAAGTTTAATTAACTGGTGACCCCAAATGACTTAGTGCAGGTGAGTGGGCAGTGGTGGAGTGGTGCCCCATTCCAAGGTCACACCTTACTCTGTGCCCACTGCTCTTGGGATAGAGCTGTATATAAAGCTCTGTATGAAACATGAATGGTCTATTCTTGATTAAAGTTTGTTTTTAGGAAAATAGTTTAAATGCTAAAATTAGTATTTTATGTATATACTAGACATTAAGCCCGTTACAATAACGGGCACTAGAACAGTAGTGCATAAACATTAGTAGGAACAGTCTATATTAAATGGCAAGGGACCTTGACCTCATTCTGTTTGTTGTCTTAATTTTTTTTTGTCAAAAATATTTTTGCAAGAAGCCTAAAGTAAAATAATAATAAAAATAAAATAGAAACTTATATGACAATACAGTAAGTATAATTAATATTACATTTATCCTCTCCTCTGTGGCTGTTGATTGATGTGTTGTGTCTGTTTGAAGATCTCTTATCCTGCCTCTCTTTATTTTAGCTTGTTGCTGACGCAGTGATTTTTGTTCATCCGCAGTAAGACTTACTCTCTTAGCTCTGTATGTTTTAGTATTTTTCTGACGCTCACTTTCCTCTTCTTCAATAGATCTATTTGCTCGTCTTTGTCTTTCTCTTTGAGAATTTTTTTACGCTCATTTTCCTGTTCTTCTATAGATCTATTTGCTCTTCTGAGTCTTTCTGTTTTAGTGTTTTTCTGACGCTCATTTTCTTTTTCTTAAATCGATCTATTTGCTCGTATTTTTCTTTGTCTTTCAGGCTTTCTTTTGTTGATCTTTACTTGCTGAGCTGACCGTTCTTCCAGGAGATGTTGCTTATATAGGATTTGATTGTCTGTGTCTTTTGTCCTACTTGACATGTACTTTTTTTTGGGTGGCATGTTGTTTGTAGATAGTCACAGTAATATAGGCTTGTACATCTGTAATATTTTCTCTTACAGTAATACTGGCTTGTATGTGGCTTTAATATGCGTCACTGTATTGTGTGCCTTTAATTTTCTCTCGCAGTAATACTGGTTTGTGTTTCCATAAAATGCCTGTAATTTTCTCTGACAGTAATACTGGCTTTGATGTCCGTAATATGCGTTTAATTTTCTGTCACAACAGTGGGCAATCAGCAGAGTCTCCCCAGCAAGTGATGTAATGTGTAGCGTGCAGCTGATAATCGTGCCTGTGGCGTCTTTCCAGCAAGTACTGTGCAGTTCCCCAACAAGTATTTTAATCTGTGCTGGCGTGCAGCTGATTATTGTATGTGTGGTGTCTCCCCAGCAATGGATTTTATGTGCACGGCCGCAACTACCCAATCAGCACTCTCCCCAGCAATGATGTCCTTTATTTGCTTATCATGCGTGGCCGCGGCTAGGCCATTCACTATGTGCCCAGCTTCCAGTGTGTGTGCGTCCACGGTGCCGTGCGCATGCGCGGGGTATGGTGCGATACGCGGTGCGGCCCCGCACATGCACACTTCACCAGAAGACACACACACACATGGACACCCCTGACCCCTGGACGCACACAGGGGTTTTATTAAAGAGGATGTACGTATATATTATGTATATATTTTCTTACATAACACATACTCTTTTAAAATGAACATGTAAGTATAATTGTTCTAAATTGTACTAAAAGAAACAAATTACATGATTTACAAGGGATGGCCGATTCTTCAGGAAATATGCTGCCCAATGGAGGTAGCCTTGGAAAGAAGCGCCCAGTTTTTGCTCTGGGTTGAAGTTCAAAACTTTCATTTAATCCATAGTAGTTAGCAAGTACCTGCAAAAACACAGAAACTGGCCATTAAATTCTGAATACATAATACTAAAATTGAGAGAGAAGAAAAACATAAACATATTATATAAATAAAAACAAAATACAGTAACATGTACAGTGAACATATCAGGCTAATAAAATATTATCAGTACAAAGTGTAATGTCATTCCTTCATTAACTGTTTAATCAAATTATCCTTAGCCAAGTCAGAAGTTTTACTTTCTTTTTAGTTATTCTGCTGTGTATTTAAGGAGGGGCTTGTTGCTTGTTAAACTGTAACAATACTTATTTATTTACGGCGCTTCTGTAAAACACTACATTTCCCAATGGGGACAAATAAAGTACTTTCTATCTATCTATCTATCTATCTATCTATCTATCTATCTATCTATCTATCTATCTATCTATCTATCTATCTATCTATCTATCTATCTATCTGTTTTCTTAAAAGCAGGCATTTTTTCTCATGCCTATACTAGAACAGTGATCTTAGCAATAAATGCTATGGAAGCATTGCATTATTACAAACAAACTGGATCTGTAGCAGTAGGTGAGAAAACTGGTAGCATTTTACTTTATTGTCCAAAGTCTTACCCAAGAGGCCCTAATAACTGAAGTGAATTCAATTAATATTAAAGCAATATTTTTGATATAATGTGATTCTATGCACACATAAGTGCACATGAATATATACTGTAAATTTATAAAATACTAGCTGTGTAAGCCTGTGCTGTAAAAAGCCCAGAGTCCTAGAAACTATTGAAATTGTCAGAAAAAAAATTGTAATGTAAAGATGTCAGGTAATTGAAAGGAACTACTCTGGGCGTCTCTCTCCTAGGAGGATTCATTTTGTCAACGTGCTGGCATCGCTTGTGCATTAGTGGTGAGAGGAAAAGAAAAAGGGATACTGTTTTGTTGATGTTAGCAGCTAAGCGACTTTGTCTTTCTTCGGAGGTTTCGTTTTGCCGATGTGCTCGCCTCACTTGTGTTATTAGCGGCTAAGCAAGTTTTCTGTTTCCTCAGAGGCAGAGCCCTTATCCCAACTCCATCTCTCACTTCCCAGCCGGACAGACACACGCACTTCCACACGTAGACATTTATATATGAGATATGAATAAGTATAAACTAAGAACATAGATACACCACTACAAATTATAGGTAAACAGTTGTTAGTGTGTGCAAATAGCTATAAAGAATTGATTAAAATGTGATATTAATATAGATTTCTTAACATAAACAATTCAGTCCTTTCAGTCTTCTTGAATTTCAATAAAAGGCTAGTCACAAGAAAGATATAAAGATTTCAGATAATATATATTAAGTTTTTAATTGACAATTGGTATTGACAGATGCCGTCGCCCCACAAATTCACTGTCTCTGTTGAGTTTACACATTGTTCAAATGCCCCACTTCTGTTTTTTTTCTGATACTCTGTTTTTCCAAATGCTGAATTTGTATGCACCTGTATGAAAAGGTGAATAACCATGTCTCTTGAAAACCTTGGTTTACAAGCTCAAATACGCTTCTGGAATTATCCTTTAGAAAAATACTTTGACATCTGATCAAAGCACCGTGCTGTCCCTACATTGATGGATTGAAGGCCAGAGGTCCACATGACCATCATCGTCTAATTCTTCCACGTGGAGCCTGAAAACCATGAGGACTGATTAAGATCATTTATGTTAGGTAGAATGCCCAGTAGGGGGCTGGGTGGTCTCATGGCCTTGGGACCCCTGCAGATTTTTTTTTCTCCAGCTGTCTGGAGTTTTTTTTTGTTTTTTTCTGTCCTCCCTGGCCATCGGACCTTACTTTTATTCTATGTTAATTAGTACTGCCAAATTTTATTTTTATATTTTTTTTTATTTCTTCATCCTGTAAAGCACTTTTTATGCTACGTTTGTATGAAAACATGATATATAAATAAATGTTGTTGTTGTTGTTGTAAACTGCACAAAAAAAAAGAGTTAGGCATCATCACCAATCACCATGAATCTAAAAACAAACATGAAGCCTGTGATCATCTTCTTGTGTTTTATAAATACATTTAGCCCATCATGTGATGTGAAGTAAATAACATCCATCCTCTTTTTACATCATCAACCTGAGCCACTGCTATTTTGTGTTATGAACACTTTATGTCACCCGATCACACTGTTTCAGCATACTATATCTACAGCATATAGCTGGATGAAAACTAAACAGATCCTGTATCTATAGGATTCTGTTACCGGATTGCAGCTCCCTGTCTTTTACTTGGCTGTGTGACTCAGCCCGGGAAAGGACCAGCATACCTGTATCTGTACTTCTTTACTCACATCCAGGTCTGCTGGGATAATAAAAGGCAAATATTTTTGCTTCAATAAAATAAGCACTGTGTTAGGTTACTTTAAAAAGTAATCAGACTACGTAACACATGCTAATGTATTACCCCCAGCACTGCTTCCGAGATTGTGCTATACATTCAGCTTATCAACAAAAATTCAACCATTTCTGAAATTCTGAGACTAATTATTATTATTGTACTCATGAGCTAACGACTTAAGTAGCATTTTTTTAAAGTGCAAGTGAATGTAGTATCTCTCTCCATTTTAAATGCAGTCATAAAAAGCCCTTACAAATACTTCAGACTACTTACCTTCTGCATGTGGGTCAAATCACAATCACTAAAGCATGAGCCGAGTAACTGAGACTTGAAGCAGTGACATTTGGTCTGAGAAGACATCTTAGGATTGTGTCTTAATAAGTGGGGAAGGCGCTAATAGGAAAGGCACGAAGGCTTCACCTGTTTTAAAAGTCCTTCCTGAAGTACATTTTAATACCACATACACCTAATTACTGCTCCCTGAATTTAAATTGCTTTATGTTTTACTGTTTTTGTTATTTTTAAATTATAATGTTTCATATTTATATATCATTTCTGTTGTTTGTAATTATGTGCTGTTACTTTACATGTCCTAATGTTTTGTGAGCTTTGTGAGCTTTTTAAAGCCAGTGACATGCATTTGAAACTCATTCCATATTCTTCATATACCTTAATTTTCTTAAGCAGGGGAAGGCCATATTTTAGATAATTGACTCAGTAAAACACTGCATATGGCCTCTGTCAAGGGGTGGGATATATTAGGCAGCAACTGAACAGTCAGTTCTTGAAGGTAATCGGTTGGAAGCAGGAAAAATGGGCAAGCATAAGGATCTTGAGCAACTTTGACGTAGGCCAAATTGTGATAGCTAGACAACTGGGTCAGAGCATCTCCAAAATGGTAGATGATGTTGTTCCCAATATGCAGTGGTTAGTACCTACCATTAATGGTCCAAGGATTGTATATTTGTGAACCAGTAAACGGTCATGGGTGCCCAAGACTCAATGATGTGTGTAGGGAGCCAAGGATGGCCTATCTGCACCCGATCCCATAGAAGAACTGCTGCAGCACATACTGCTGAAAAACTGAATGCTGTCCATGAGAGAAAGGTGTCAGAACACACAGTGCCTTGTAGCTTACTGCATATTAGGCTGCATAGCTACAGATTGGTCAGAATGCCTATACTGACCCCTGTTCACCACTGAAAGCATCTACAATTGACACATGAACATTTTTTTCAAGTGCAAGTGAATGTAGTATCTCTCTCCATTTTAAATGCAGTCATAAAAAGCCCTTACAAATACTTCAGACTACTTACCTTCTGCATGTGGGTCATATCACAATCACTAAAGCATGAGCCGAGTAACTGAGACTTGAAGCAGTGACATTTGGTCTGAGAAGACATCTTAGGATTGTGTCTTAATAAGTGGGGAAGGCACTAATAGGAAAGGCACGAAGGCTTCACCTGTTTTAAAAGTCCTTCCTGAAGTATATTTTAATACCACATACACCTAATTACTGCTCCCTGAATTTACATTGTTTTATGTTTTACTGTTTTTGTTTTTTTTAAATTATAACGTTTCATATTTATATGTCGTTTCTCTTCTTTGTAATTATGTGCTGTTACTTTACATGTCTTAATGTTTCGTGAGCTTTGTGGGTGGTTCACCAAGAGGCGGGGCCACTATGACATCACTGCTCCTGACCCCACCTTCTGGCTATTTAAAGCCCAGACGAAAAGACCTCTGGCAGCATTTTAATTGACGTTAATGGAGTTTTGTACATATTGCCATTTCTTTGCTTTTTGACGGTTCTTTTATTACTTTTTCTACTGTTTTTGTGTTTCACTTTCAGGATAATGTTTTGGGACTGGTTCACCTTAGGATTGCCTTTTTAGCATATTCCTTCTGCTCTTTTGAGCACCTTATGTTATTTCTTTTTTGTTTAAACAAATAGTTTTCACTTATTGTTCACAAGCCATAGTTTGCTCAGCTTTTCCACCATTGTGAAACATTTTTTGAAAAATTAAGCATGTTTTAATATATTTTCTCCATTTTTGGGTCTAAGCAGGCCAAAAAGCCCACTGTTGGTAGTTTGGAGTTAGCTGGACTGGATGAGCTTATCTGCATTGGTTAGAGAAGGTCCTGATCTGCTCATCTGGAACTTTTTGGAGGCCTGTACCCGTTTTTGCTATTATTACAACTCCTATTCATAACACAATACAGTTAAATGGAAGGCATGTTTAAGCATTCCTTCTTCCCCAAAATGATCCCCATACATGAAAATTGATAGAATTGCTTTATTAATAAGATTATTCACTAAAACAAGCCAGAATAGTGTTTAATAAAACACTTTACCTAGAGTTTATCACTTCTAGTTTCATATTCAAAAGAATAACCATTCTGTGTTTAATTGAATTTTGCAACTACTTTATGATCTGTTTTGGAGCCTTGATGCCCAATATAATGTTAGAAAATAAGTGAGCAACACATGTGAAATGGTGGTGACCCACAGTACATGAACACATCAGGACTCCTCGCTGCAGCCTATGGATCAGCCGCACTCCATTCAGCAGGCTGCCGTGAGGACAGTGTCTAAATGCATCAACATTAGCTGTGGAAATGACTGAGACTCTGATTGGACGCTTCTAACATCTAGACCTACCCCATCTTGTTGGCTGTAACTAGATGTACTTGGAATGACTGTGGAGATGATCAGGTTTTAAAGCCAGTGACATGCATTTGAAACTCATTCCATATTCTTCATATACCTTAATTTTCTTAAGCAGGGGAAGGCCATATTTTAGATAATTGACTCATTAAAACACTGCATATGGCCTCTGTCAAGGGGTGGGATATATTAGGCAGCAACTGAACAGTCAGTTCTTGAAGGTAATCGGTTGGAAGCAGGAAAAATGGGCAAGCATAAGGATCTTGAGCAACTTTGACGTAGGCCAAATTGTGACAGCTAGACAACTGGGTCAGAGCATCTCCAAAATGGTAGATGATGTTGTTCCCAATATGCAGTGGTTAGTACCTATCATTAATGGTCCAAGGATGGAATATTTGTGAACCAGTAAACGGTCATGGGTGCCCAAGACTCAATGATGTGTGTAGGGAGCCAAGGCTGGCCTATTTGCACCCGATCCCATAGAAGAACTGCTGCAGCACATACTGCTGAAAAACTGAATGCTGTCCATGAGAGAAAGGTGTCAGAACACACAGTGCCTTGTAGCTTACTGCATATTAGGCTGCATAGCTACAGATTGGTCAGAATGCCTATGCTGACCCCTGTTCACCACTGAAAGCATCTACAATTGACACATGAACATTAGAACTGGACCAAGGATCAATGGAAGAACATGGCCTGGTTTGATTAATCAGTTTTTTCTTTTAGAACATGTGGATGGCCATGTGTATATGCATCATCTACCTGGGGAAGAGATGGCAATAGGATGCACTATGGGAAAAAGGCAAGCCGGCAGTGGCAGAGTGATGTTCTGGACATTGTTCTGCCAGGAAACCTTGGGTCCAGGCATTCATGTGAATGTTACTTTGACACATACCACCTACGCAGTCCTTCATGGCAACAATTTTCCCCTATTGGCAGTGGTCTCTTTCAGCAGGATAATGCACCCTTCTACACTGCAAAAAAATACTTAGGAATGGTTTGAGGAACAAAAGAGTTCAAGGTATTGAATGGCATCCAAATTCTCCAGATCTCAATCCGATCGAACATCCATGGGATGTACTGAAAAAACAAGTACAATCCATGAAGGCCTCACCTTTCATATTTATCGGACTTAATGGATCTGCTGCTAACATCTCAGTGTCAGATACCATAGAATGCCTTCAATCCATGCCTCAATGGGTCAGGGCTGTTTTGCTGGCACAAGGGGGACCTACACAATATTAGGAAGGTAGGAGGGCTATAAGAATCCAACACCTCCAAATGTCAATGTCTGACTTGGACCCAGCCTTACCTGAGGATGGTGCTCTACTAGTGTAGATAATCTCATGAGCCAACTCTTATTGAGAAGGCAAGAAGACTATTTATGTTAGATTATGTGCCCCTCTGTGTCTGCTTTGTTTATTGTTCGCCACTATAATTAAAAGGGGTGACCTGGCTGGCATGCCAACACTTCTTAGAGCTACTCTGTGTTCCTTCCACCCGTGCACATGCCGCAAAACCTTGGGCTGAATAAGCAAATTAGAAGATGGGCGGACATGGATGGATGGATAAATGCATGAGTGTGAGACTGTGTATGTAATTGCATTCACTACATCAGCAGTAAAAGCTGTATTCTAAGACTGATAAAATTATTTCATAGGAAAATGTAACACTCTTAAAAAAAAGATGAAAACAAACTGCACACCTTGAACATCCATACCTCTGATGCATTCTGCTTTTGGCAGACACTTGTCTAGTCACTTAATGAATACCTTGTAGAAAAATGCATCTATTCATTCTTGAAGCTGCTGTCCCAGCAGCACTGTGCGTAAAGCAAGAGCCAACAGATTCACACACTCATAAAAAAAGACAATCTTGTCCCCATTTAATCTAAAATGCACATGTTTAGAATGGTGGAGACAACCAAAGTACCAGAAAGAAAACCCAGTGGAAAAGTAGGAGTGATAACAGCAGTACTAGCACTTGTTCTACCATTCACACACTTCTTTCTAGGGCAATCGATAACTAAAAGAAACATGCTTTCTTAATTTTATTTTTAAACAAGGTAGTCACTTAAAAATTTTTGAGAACTCCATTCTTCATTCTTACCTCATGAGTGCCTGCTTCAGGATCCGTCATGCCAATCACAGAGAAATCTCCATTTCTATCACCATTCGAGTCTATAGACACCTGGCCTGCAATGCCTAAAGAAATGGCATTCAAGGAATGAGAAAATAATGAATTAGCTACCAGACTTGAACATTCCAAAGAAAACAAGACAAAAAAAGCTGATGCATTCCGGACAACCAATACAAGAGGAAATCTCATCAATCTCCTAGTATTTTTGCTGGCACTGTTATGAGAAATTGTAATTTCATCTCCATGTCTACATTCCTAAATTCTTTACATATTTTTGTATTCAAAAAGAAAATTTTGATTTTATTACTAAAATTCTGCACAGTGTATGCACATAGTGTATTTACATTATGTGTTTGTATGTACAATATGTATTGTATTTATATGTTAAATTTATATTGTTTTCAGACTAGAGTTGAATTACTTAAGTAAAAACATACACTGTAAATATTGGCCATGGCACACTAAAGCTATAGATATCATAAAGGAGTCATGCTTTTCTCTGATGACTGTGTGTTGTGTATCATTAGAAAAGGGAAGAGGAGAGGAAGTTGGGAAAATGGAGATGGGATTTGGAAGATAGAGGGTTGAAGATAAATAGGAAGATGACAGAATATGTGTGTATATATATATATATATATATATATATATATATATATATATATATATATATATATATATATACTGTATATATACAGTATATATATATATATATATATATATATATTGTCACACACGTGCACATGGGAGCCAGCTAAAGGGCTTGAGTAAGGGCAGTTTCGAGGCATGCCGGGATGTGGCAGAGTGCACTGACTCTTTTTCTCCCTTTCCTGTAGACCATTCACGGGAGATTCCACCTGGCTCTCTTGACGTCACTTCCAGGACCGAGCCTATGGAAGGAGACCTTGCTGGCTCCAGCCCTTGTGATGTCACGTCGGGGCTCAAACCAATGGCTGAAGACCTTCATGAGCCCGACCCCTATGATCTCACTTCCTGTCTTCCCCTTTAAAAGCCTGCACCTTTTCCCTGTTCCCTCAGTTCTGTTCGGACTCAGTTGTGTGCACATCAGTGCTGTATTCCTTTAAACGACATTTGCAGCCAGGAAATCAATTATACTGGTGGCTGCCCCAAACCTTTCTATGACTCTGTGTGGAGTTTGTGACAATATATATATGTATATGCATTGTGGTAAATCATCCCCCACCGACAGACACCAAGACACACCAGTGCAAAATGCTTTTGTTTATAGTTCTTGCCCTTCAGCACACAAATCACCACAAATAGGCTCAAACCCTTCTCTCTTTTTCTTTTCTTCCTTCCTTTTCTCTCTTCTGCCACATCTTCTCCTCCCTTCGCAAGCTCTGTCCTCCACCACCCGTCTCCAGCTCCCCAAATGGAGTGAGATGGCCCCTTTTATGTTGTACTCAGGTGTGCTCCATGTGCTCATGACAATCTTCTGGCAGCACTTCCTGGTGTGGCGGAAGTGCTGCTGTCCAGGGCTCTGGAATCTTCCAGACACCCCCTGGCGGTGGCTGGGCTTCAACAGCGTTGAGTTTCCAAGTTCCAATTCCGGGACCCTGATTTAAACCAGGGGGGCTACCCTCTTGTGTCCTGGGGGAGGTATTGTCTCTCTCCCAGTCCTTCCATCCTTCAGGTGTCCTGGCTGGGCAAGAGCTGCAGCCGTCCGCCAGAGCATATATATATGGACAAAAGTATTGGGACACACACCTTAATTACTGAATTCAGGTGTTTCAATCTGAATCATTGCCACAGTGCTCAGTGACTTCAAGCGTGGTACTATGATAGGTTGCCACCTTTGTAATAAGACAGTTTGTGAAATTTCATCCTTGCTAGATATATTCCACGGTCAACTGTGAGTGGTATTATTGGAAAGTGGAAGCATTTAGGAACAACAGCAACTCAGCCACAAAGTAGAAGTAAACATCAAGTCACAGAGCGGGGTCAACGACTGCTAACGTGCCTGGTGCATAAAAGTCACCAATGCTTTGCTGATTCCATAGCTGAAGTGTTCCAAACTTCCACTGGCATTAATGTAAACACAACAACTGTGTGACGAGAGGTTCATGAAATGGGTTTCCATGGCCGAGCAGCTGCATGCAAGCCTCACATCACCAAGACCAATGCTGAGCGTCGGAAGGTGTCCTGGAAACGTATTCTATGGAGTGACGAATCACACTTCTCTGTTTGGCAGTCAGATGGGCGAGTCTGGTGGATGCCATGAGAACGTTACCTGCTTGACTGCATTGTGCCAACTGTGAAGTTTGGTCTAGGAGGGACAATGGTGTGGGGCTATTTTTCAGGGTTTGGGCTAGGCCCTTTATTTCCAGTGAAGGCCAATCATAATACTTCAGCATACCAAGACATTTTGGACAACGCTGTGCTTCCAACTTTGTGGAAACAGTTTGAGTAAGGCCTTTTTCTATTCTAGCATGACTGTGCCCCAGTGCACAAAGCAAAGTCCATAAAGACATGGTTGGATGAGTTTGGTGTGGAAGAACCTGAATGGCCCGCAAAGAGCCCTGAACTCACTCCCATTAGACACCTTTGGGATGAACTGGAACAGACATTCCAAGCCCGGCCTTTTGTCCAACATTAGTTCCTGACCTCATAAATGCACTATAGAATGTGAATGGCCACAAATTCCCATAGAAACACTCCAAAATATTGTGGGAAGCCTTCCAAGAACAGTTGAAGCTGTTATAGCTGCAAAGTGGGTGTTTCTGGGTGGCACAATGGCCACAGAACTATCATCATGCCCTTTTCTTCCATCATTCCTAAAGCATGCAAGCAAGTCTATGTGTGTCAAGCGTGCTTTGATAACTATTACACACAATTACTGCTGAGCTAGTTTGACTTTCTCTAACAGCGGATTAGAAATGGTGTGCCAGGAAAATGGATAGATGGATGAATTAATCATCTACTTTGTCCAAATCTATAACTTGTAATTAAAAATAAAAAAGTTGTGGATTACAACAATGGACACGTTACTGTGCTATAAATATAATTTTATGTAGATAAGTTTGCTGATTTTGCTCTAAAATCTATATTCAGTATCTCATAATGAGAAAGTGAAAAATGTTTTAGAAAGATTTGCAAATGTCTTAAAAATGAAAAACTGAAATCTCTCATTTCTATAAATATATTCCATCCCTTTGCTGTAGCACTCTAAATTGTGGTCAGGTGCATCCTGTTTGCTTTAGTTCTCCATGAGGTGTATCTAGAATGTGATTGAAGTCCATCTGTGATGGAAACATTCACACGGCATGTCAGGACAAAAGGCAACTCATGAAGTCCAAGGTATTTTCTGCAGACCTTCACAATCAACCTGTGGTTAGGCATAGATCGGGGCAAGGTTATAAAACTATTTCTAAAGCATTGAGTGTTCCCAGAAGCACAGTGGCCTCAATAATTGTGAAATGGAAGATGTTTGTGAACACCTGGACTCTTCCTACTGTTGGCCATCCTGGCTAACTGAATAACCATGCAAGAAGGGCCATGGTCAGGGAGGTAACCAAGATCCCAATGGTCGCTCTAAAGGAGTTTTGGAAGTCCTTTGCAGAGATGGAGAACCTTGCATCTTAGCAGCTCTCCATCAATTGCATATGACTGTAAATTGCATCTGATGGCATTTAAAGGACTCTGAGAGCACAAGGAAAAAGATTCTCTGGTCTGTTAGACAAAAATGAAACTATTTAGGCAAAACTTCAAGCATTATATTTGACAAGGGCCAGGCCTTTCTTTAAACCATCCTTATAATGAAGCATGATGCTGGTGGTAGCATCATGCTATGGAGGTGATTCTTATTGGCAGGAACAGGGAGACTGGTCAGAATTGAAGGAAGGATAAATGCAGCCAAATATAGAGAAGTCATTCAAGAGAACCTTCTCCAGAGTGCACAAATCCTCTTACTGGGCGACATTTCACCTTACAGCATGACAATGACCCAAAGCTTACAGCCAAGATATAGCTGGGGTGGCATTGAGACAAGTCTCTGACTGTCCTTTAGATGCCCAGTCATAGCTCAGACTTAATCCACTTTGAACAGGTAAAGATGGCATTTTACAGATGCTTACCATCCAATCTAATAGCGCTTGAGAGGATCTGCCAGGAAGAATGAGATAAACTGCCCCAAAATAGGTGTGCAAAGATTTTGGGGATATGGTGAAGAAGACTCAAAGCTGTAATTGCTGCCAAAGGGGTTTGTACAAATTACTGAATTAAGGTTCTGAATACTTACATACATGAGAGACTTCAGTTTTTAATAAACAAATTTAAAATAATTTTGAATAATTTTCAAACCTTTATGAAAGCATGTCACTGTGGGTTACTGAGTGCAGACTAATTTGCAAAAATGGAAAATTTGTCAGTTTAAAATTAAATCAATAAATAATCAATAAAATGTGCAGAAAGTGAGCGGGTCTCAATACGTTTTGAATTCACTGTATTTCATTCTTATGCCTCTTTTAGCTGAAAATATATTGTATAATTAATATAACACAAAAGAAAGGTATCCTAAGATGTAGGCAATGTTCTCTGAATCAAAGTGTGGTTCCAATCCTAACATCTCCATTAGAACTGGGATCTATACATCCCCACAAGAGGAATATCCAGTCCAGTTTTGTTACTAAAATTGTTTACGTTCAGAAGAAGTAAGACAATGCGCTACTTTACCTTCAAATGTTTTGTTCCACATCTGCTGCACAATTTTGTCTCCATCCTTTCTGGTATAACCATTCTTCAAGACTTCATGCAAGGCCAAGGCATAAAGCAGCAATGCATCATGGAATCCTTCAACAAACATGTTCACCTAAATATATGACAATGATGCTGATTTTAGAAGAACATGAAAATGTACAGTATGTGTTATATACTATTATTTTCATTTTATATACAATTATTTTAAATATATAAGGAATACATTTAATACAGAGAGACAAGACCCTTCATAAAATTGAAGTAGCTAATATTTGCCATCTACAGTCAGGTCCATAAGTATTTGGACAGTGACACAATTTTCATAATTTTGGGTGTATTTGCCACCACAATGGACTGGAAATAAAGCAATCATTACGCGATTCAAGTATAGACGTTCAGTTTTAATTTATGGGGTTTACCAAAAATATTGTATGATCTTTTTAGGAATGACAGTCATTTTTCTGCCCCCACATTTCCAGGGGCTCAAAATAATTTGGACATTTGACTGACACGCTGACACTGACATAGCCTGGTGGGAGCAGATCCCACATTACTTCATTAACTATTAAGCAGGTAGAAGGTCTGGAGTTGATTTCAAGTGTGGAATTTGCATTTGGAAGCTGCCACTGTGAGTTCTCAATATGAGATCCAAAGAGCTGTCCATGCAAGTAAAAACAGTCCATTATTACGCTGAGAAAATAAAACAAATCTTTTAGAGAGAAAGCAGAAACACGAGGAGAAATCAAATCAACCATTAGATGCATTCTGAAAGAGGAAGAACACACTGGTGCTGGTCTTAAGAAGGATGGATTTATATGGTGAGGCAGAATTACTGACATGACTGTGCAGAGCCCTGTAGCATATGAGTGATACAATACAATATATTAAAACAAAAAAAAAAAATAACTGAAACACGGTTACTTGAGAAAGCAGCAGGTTTAACATTATTAGCAAAAAAATGGTAGTATACTTAAGAATCTACATATTAATATGCTAAAATGGATCTATTTGGCATCTGTCATATTATTTTTTTCCATGGTCACACTGTAAAGTGAAGCATTTTTCTTACAAATTTTAAAATAATACCTTGCCTGCTCTTGAGTTTTAAAAAGATGTCCATGGGGCACCAGTCCAAATGTGAAAACATATGCTTATAAATTTACTGAATGCATTCATTTTCAAGCCAAGAATGTTCTCAAGTATTGATCCAAATCTTGCAATTGCACACATCTTATAAAATAGCATATCTGGCTTGCTTTTGGAAAAAAAAAAAGAGATTCAGGCATTATGAAAGACATACGGCTGCGCTCATCACCTCATCTAATGACAATGTTTCACTCCCAGAAGTGTAGCATCCTACAGCTTGCTTGGTGAATGCTGTAGCTGCTGTTAGTTTTTGTGTGTGATTCAACTACTCGGGGTAAGGTTTTTCTCTTGATTTAGATAATTACCCATTCATTTTACAAAAGCATTATATCAAATTGTGAAGAAGTATTAACGCAATGTCATGCTAAACAGCTTCAGACATGTACATGACTCATGCTATTTTACTTTCTTATTTACCTGACATCTCCACTTCCCATTATGATGGATGTGAACGGACAATTGAGCTTGAATATGTGGTAGGGTTGCTAAACAAAGCAAATGTAATATTAGATTGTATTTCAAGAGGCATGTTTTACTTCATTGACGAGAACAGCAGTGCTTTCATGTTTACCTAACGAACACCCCCAGTCCCCCAGGGTGAGGAATTTATGGTGAGGGGGATGGAGCATCAGACCACCTTGATAAGGGTGGCTGTGTTTGGACTTAGAGCCTATAAGCCATCCAGGGCAGAAAGGCCGTAAACCGACTAAAGAAAGCAACTGGGAAATGAGTTGTACCTGAATGCTTTCATTGACAATTGGTCAGGAAGGGACAGCAAAATTAATTCTATTGGTCTAAAGTATGGTTGTTTATGATTGGTTTTGAATCGGTTACGAATCTGTACATGACCTTTCTCTATCTCCATCTGACCATGATGAAGACAACTCTATCTCGGTGGACAAACTGAGACAAACAAGTGGCCTGTTTCAACACTCCATTCAAAGGCCATGTGGTAGCAAAGCAAGCTAGACTGAAGATACGCTGAGAGCCAACTATGGATGTAATATGCACCACTACTTAGTCTGTAAAGGTATGGTTGCCAGTATTCACATAATATTTTTGGACATTTTATCAATAATACATAATTAAATATGTGACTTAACTTCTGCCTGTTTCTTTACACTGTCTAATTGCCTACATTTACAGAAGTAGAAGGGAAGGTGGGTTTGGTGGAGGATGCTGAAGTACCTGACCACAGAGTCGTGAGTGTATGGGATTTGGGACATTTTATTAAGGTCTACACAGTAAAGTGTACAAAGAGGAAAGCAAGGTCACCATAGGACCTTACATGACAATACAAACATATCTTCAACACAAGAAAATTAATACCAAGAATCAGTGATAAAGTGTATTTTTCTTTAGCTGTCATGAACATACCTCAGAAATGTAGAACGCATGTTTTCTAAAATTAACATATTTGCCTCTTGAAAGTGGACATATTTAGTTAGATTTAAGGTCTATTTTACACTGCTAGAACAGGCACAGCACTGCTACAAATTTGTAAAAATGTTTCACTTCGGAGCACAATTTCCCATGCATACCATGATTATGACAAAATAACTGTCTTGAAAAGTAAACTATATGGTCAAAGGTTTGAAGACACATGACCATCTCATGTATGTGAGCTTGTTAGTCATCCCATTCCAAAACTTTGAGCATAAATATGGAGTTGGGCCCTCTTTTTCGGCTATAACAGCCTCCACTCTTCTGATAAGGCTTTCCTCAAGATTTTGGAATGTGTATGAGGGAAATTGTGCCCATTCAGCCAACAAAGCATCTGTGAGGTTGGGTACTGATGTTGGACGAGAAGACCCAACTCTCAACTGGTGTTCCAATTCATTCCAAAGGTGTTCAGTATCATTGAGGTCAAGGCTTTGTGCAGACAACTCCAGTTCCTCCTTGTCTGTATGGACCTTACTTTGTGTACAGGGGCACAGTCATACTAGAACAGAAAAGAACCTTCCCCAAAATGTTGCTACAAAGCTGGAAGTGTACAATTGTTGAAAATATCTTTGTATGCTGTAGCATTAACAGTACCCTTCAATGAAACCGGTGGGGGGCAAGCCAAAAACCCTGAAAAACAGTCTCAGTCCATTATGCTTCCTTCACCAAACTTTATAGTCCTGAAGGTGGTGTTCTCCTGGTATCTGCCAAAGCCAGATTCATCCATCGGACTGTCAGATACTGAAACATGATTCATCACTCCAGAAAAGAGTCTTTCACAACTGTGACTGATGCTTGGTATTGCGCACAGTGATCTTAGCTATGGTAACTCATTTTATGAAGCTCCTGACACACGGTTATTGTGTTGATGTTGCTTCCAGAGGCAATTTGGAACTCTGTATTGAGTGAAACAATAGAGGATAGCTGATTTTTACATGCTAAGCACTTCAGCACTCGCCAGCCCCACTCTGAGTTTGCACAGTGTACCACTTCTGGTTGAGCGACTGTTCTTCCTTGACACTTCCACTTCACAATAATAGCACTTACAGTTGATCGGGGCAGATCTAGCAGAGTAGAAATTTCACACACTGACTTGTGGCAAAGGTGGCAAACCTGTGACAGTGCCACATTTAAAGTCACTGAGCTCTTCAGTATGACCCATTCAACTAGCAATGGTTGTAAATGGAGTCTGCATGACTTGGTGCTTAATTTTATGGACCAGTTACAGTACACTAAAGCGCTCAGAAAGCCCCTTCAACTTTTAGCAACTTGACAACTGGGGAGTCCTTTAAGACTGCACTTTTTGTCTAGAATGTATCCCAACACTGTAGGCATTTAAATTCACTCATTGTGTCCCTTAACCTCTATTGGTGTTCCGTCAAGCAGCATTATTTCACAGTGATTGCTCCTGCCATGACTTGTCACAAAATGCGGATAGCTATTCAGAAGAAACTGCCATTAAAGGACAATACCCTAGATTTTGGCTATAGTGAGTTGCCCAGAGCACTTGCTTCAGAAGCGTATGATTTACCAAGCCAAACCATTCAGGATTTCAGGCAAAAGAGACACCAGTTAGTAGCGTAAGGCTTCATTCAGGCCATGTCTGCAACAAATGGATTAACCCCATGAAATTAAACATAACCTCTGGGCCGTTTCCTGGAAATAAAGGACAAAGGCTACTGACTATCAAGACTAACAAATGGCCACAACTTGGCAGATACACATCAGAAGCATTCTTTCGTGTAAAGAGCAACATCAAAATGTAATTCATATGGTAAAATATTGTATTTGCAAAAATAACCAATTAAGAAAAGTTTATCATAAAAAAGTATTCATCTGTTCATAACACAGCCAATTATCTGAAATATTCAAGAACAAGAATAGTCATTATAGAGCCTACAAGCGCGACTTACGTACAGAGTTATCTTCGTCATCAAGTTTCAGTTTCTGTAATGACTTCCTCACTTCTGTTGAAAAGTTTTCAAATTCGGGTTTGACAGATCTCAGCAAGGTGACAGTCTTCAAGGAGGCATATGCCTGCTTGGCTTCTGCATCATACTTATCCCCTCTCTTCCAGGATCCATTCCCTGTAATTAAAAAGGAGATGATTAATATCATAAATACAAAGGGGGGGAGGGGGGGGGGGTGTCATGGGAAGACCATGGGAAAACTATGTTCACTGTGATCACATGGGATATAATCATTTGTACCATTGTTGCTGTGCTTGACTGCTTAACAATACTGGTAAAGATGCAGATACACCTGTCTCTATCAGCATATCTTATTTTATAGTGCTTACCAGTGTGAGGGATGGCTGGCAGTTTATCCCGGCCAACACCCCCAGGCTGCTAGATGGAGTCCTCCCTACAACATGGAGGTGCCCCAAATTCCCGCAGGGCATCATGGACAATGGAGTTTGGCTTCACAGCCCTGCTGGATACCGTGGGGGCCGCCAGGGGACGCTGCAGGGAGGCACAGGGATTTATATTTTCCTTATAGCCCGGAAGTACTCCTTAGTCACGGGACAGAAGAAATGAAGTACTTCCGGGCTGAAGAAAAAGAAGAGTTTTTATCTGACCCAGAAGTGCTATGGAATCACATGGACTGAAGGACAGAAGCACTTCTGGGTCAAGTACTATAAAAAGGACTGTGGGAAACCCAGTAGATGGAGCCGGAGTTGGGAGGAAGTGTGGCGGAGCTGCTGGGTGGAGAGGAGGACTTATTGTTGATTATAATTGTGATTATTGATTATTGTTGTGAGTATTGTGGAGGTGCTTTGTGCACATTATTATAATAATATAAATATTACTGGGACTTTTTACTTGGTGTTTGGACGTGTTGCCTGTGGGTTTTATGTTTCACCGTTTAATTTCAGTGTTTATTAGGTCAACACTGAAGAGGATTAGTGTGTGAGGACAGATAGCAAGGAGTAAGCTACTACTCTCAAAGAAGAGCATAGCTGCCCTGTTAAATTTTGCTAAAGGCTTCTGAATGAGCCAGAATGTGACTGGGAGAATATTCTGTGAATGGATAAGTGGAAAATAAAACTTTTGGCTTAAAAGAAAAACCATATGTTTGGTGAAAACCAAACACTGCTCACTGCTTTCGGCCAGCTTTATTGCCAAAGAACAAGGATGGCTTACTATCATTGATGAAATTATGAATTCTGGAATGTACCAGCAAATTCTACAAGACAAGGTCAGGGCATCCATCCAAGAACTGAATGTCATCAAAAGGTGGGTCTTGCAGCAAAGCTGACACAGGTCAATCTAACAAAAAAGAATCAAAGCAGAAGAAATTTTGTGTTTTGGAATGTCCAAGTCAAAATATAGACCTTAATCCAACAGAAATGTTGTGACAGCGTGGGAGTTCATGTAAGAGATACAGTAGTTCTGTAAGCAGGAATGGGCCAGAGTCCTCCAAGTGGATTGCAGATTGACCAACAGATTCCATAAATGTTTTTTTGAAGTCATTGCTGCTCCAGGAAGTCACACCTTTTACTGAAAACATAAGTTCACATATTTTTGGACTGGTCAAGTCAATATTCAGACATAAACTGAATGAAAAAATGAGCATGAACATAACTAAATAACTGGTAAATCCAAAAAAATAACATGTAAAAGCACCAGAATTTGTTTTGAATAATGTTTTACCAATCAAGGTAAATGGTATATTCCAAATTTAAAATGTGACTTAAAGCACAATGCATATGTTAAATAAATTAAACACAAGCAACATCAAAACTTTTCCACACTGGAAACCTTTAATCTGATTAAAAAAAAAAAAATTTACAAAGTATAGTCAGGAGATGTATTCAAGATTCTGGAATGTAGAAATAATTCTGCAACAATTGGAACTGTTTGCAGGTATGATTTCTAATTATTAATACTATATTAAATATAACAATAAACTGTATTTGAAGCAGGTTTCAAAAAAAGAAAAAAAAAAGTTTTATCCAACCAATTACATTTTTTTTAAAATATCAGAGGCTAGTTGTGCATTGTGCATTCTTCCACAATCATGTCTGCTCTGCTCACCCCTAGGGTGCTCAACAGAAGGAGACACCCTCCAGCAAGCGCAGAGAATCCTCACTGGTTTGTGTTACCACCGGCATCCCTCAGCATCCGTGGGGACCCCGGAAGCCCTGCTCCTTTGTCCCACCACCATCCCTCAGTGTCTGTGAGCCCTTCTATAGAGAGATCAGTCACTCCTGCTCCTCTGCAATGTTCAGCAGAAGTGAACTTACACCCGGAGTGTCATTGGTCTGCATGAGGCTTCTTCCCTGACCGCCCAGCCTCCCCTCTATGGCACTGGCTCTGCCATGATAATGCCTCACTGGAACTGGAACTGCCAAGTCAAAAGTTTTTATTTATTTTGATTTCCTTTCATTTTAGTCATTCTGGTGTGTATTTTGTCATGATATAATAATACTATTTATTGAACTTCTCTAAAACGCCAAATTTTCCTTTGGGTACAACTAAAGTAAACTAAACTATCTATCTATCTATCTATCTATCTATCTATCTATCTATCTATCTATCTATCTATCTATCTATCTATCTATCTATCTATCTATCTATCTATCTATCTATCTATCTATCTATCTATCTATCTATCAAACTTCAAGATTCAAATGAATGTGTTGTTTAGAACTTAAATTTAAGTGTATGCATAGCGTGATACCTACAAAACATTTTATTCAAAGAGTACAGTGTATACTAAAGGTGCACTATACTGGGCTTTATACAAACAGACCACTTCTGATTTCTGAGGCAAACTTCCAAGCAAAAAATTGTTTTATATTTACTAGAACAATACATGAAATGTAAAAAAAACTTAGCAAACATTTTAAAAACAACGGGTACTTGTTTAATGTAATCATAATCCATGTTCTTTCTCATGTCAGGTATTAATCTCAATTTACTTCCAGGAAAAATAATGCAACTAATGTTAAAAGGAGAGATTTAGTAAGGAGCGTAAGAAAACATGAGTAATTAATTATCATTATATAACAAACCACAAGATTACAAAGCCTTCAGTATACTGTATATTAATTTATCCAGTTTCAGGGATTAATGTGGCCAGGGCCTGTTTCAGTAGTATTATGAGAAAAACAACAACCCCAAATAGATCCATCACAGGTTAGATTAGTAGGATAAAAGAAGAATAAAAATATTACTGGCATTTTTTAACAATAACATAGTGGCTACTGAATGTATCCTATTATCAAATTATGAAATCAGATGAAAATTTTAATAGATTTAGGTTAAGGTAAACTTTATTATCCAAGAAGAAAATATGACTTGCACAGCTACAAAAATATCAAATTTCTAAGATTATGGATAACAACACAAGCATCAAAAATAACAAAATATTTAAGGTTGAGACTATGTGGAAAGAATACTTTGAAAGGGTGACTGAAAAATTGGGCAACAACAAATTCAGGCTGCATTGACCTTCTTCCAAGTAGGAGATCTCTCTAATAAATGTAATCTGCTACCCAGCATAACGCATTAGAGACTTAGGATGATCCTGACATACAATGCTTTTTCAAATGGGTAAATAAAACAGAAGGAGCTTTAAAGTGTAAGATTTAGATTTTTTATTTAGAACACAAAGAACTCAGTTCTAAACCTGTGGTAAAGTAAAATTGTGCTACTTTGTTTTCCTACAATGGAGATATGGCTGGTGTTTTAAACTTTCAGAAATACACTTATAAAGGAGTAGTAATATTCTGGTATACACTTAAATTTTACAACTTCTCTTCATTATTATAATTAAGGTTTTTTTTATCGTCTCACACATTTTTATCGCTCACCTAACTTTCACTTTTGTCTTAAAGATGGTAAGCTCACTTAAATACTCCATATTGCTTCTTTGGGTTGACCCAAACCAGGGCCTTGCTAGCACACATCACACATCCCGGTAAGATTTTTGCTAAGAATATGGTGGCCTGGTTGCTGCTGCAGAAGAAGGTGGAGAGTGAAGTGAAACAAAGATTTTTTTACATACATATGAATGCTCTGAAATCACTCCAGTTACTTTCGTCTGGCATCTCCTGACTTACCATAATGAGAAAACCCCTACATATGATAATGTGAATTTCCCATTGGGATTAATAAAGTATCTATCTATCTATCTATCTATCTATCTATCTATCTATCTATCTATCTATCTATCTATCTATCTATCTATCTATCTATCTATCTATCTATCTATCTATCTATCTATCCCATTTGACTTGTCTTGATGACTAGTCATACAAAACATCAAGCTTTTTGGGCTTCCTCTAAACCTGAAAAACCTGAAATTTATGGCATTTGTTGGATCATATTTTGTGTAGGAAATTACTCCCTTATGATGAAGAATAAAACAATAGGTGTCTACAGCAAAAATGATCAGAAGGACTTGAAGTTCTTCATGCCACATCAACCGAACCCAGGGGTTCATTCCCTAATAGGATATGAGGGGTCAAAGTTGCTCCTCTTTACAAAACTTTGAAAAAATGGGGATCAGTAATATTGGCATGTGAAGTGTTGTTTTGTGCTATTTCGAGGTTGCTGATCGCAAATATGATAACATTTTTGATATTCAGTATTTTACCAGTGGCCTTAGTCCTGTAAGAGCCACTTCCAGAAGGTTAAAAATGACAAATTTCAAACATAAGCATGTCTAGTATCATGTCCGCTTGCTGAAGTAGTGAAAATGCTTTGTTGTGAGTGTGGGGAGAAATCCTACCACATGATAAGAACAGACAATTTCCCGTCAGCGCTTAATACAGTATAACCAAATGCCAAGTTTACCATACATCATAACTTAAAAAATTGTGTTGGGTTAAATGACCATTGACATTACCCAAAATTATTCTTTCACATCATATGCAGTACTCCTTCTAGTTCAATGTTGAACATACTACTAAGTCTTAGGTAAATCTGAACAGATTAACTTATTGAATAGAAGATTTTGATTCTCATTAGTAATGCTTTTTGGCCTAAAGAATTTTTTTTAGCGTACACAAGTGCAGCATTTTCAAGAGGCAAGAACACAAAGCTATATTTACTAAAGCATCAAGTAAATAAATATGAAAAGATAAACGAAACATTTAACTATTTTGTAACTGTGTTCTTCATGTATAAATTTATGCATGCAAAATAAACCTTCACTTTCAGGATGGTGTTGTGACTTTCATGGCTGACTAAATGACATTCCAGCCAGCATATTAACTTATCTTAAACTGTCCATGTAGGACAGACATTTTTGATCAATATATATTGTCTGCACAGAGTAATTCATTGCACACTAGAAGCAATAAGCTGCACAAAATAAATACTGGTAGAATGGCTAATGGAGTGATTAAAAATAACATCTCTGGTCTACAGGCTAAACAGAGGATGTTACATATTGCCAGCATAGTGCTGGACATATAAATTTAATTTCCTTGTATGGCTAGTCTGTTCAAGAACCTGTAGCTCTCCAGACTCTCTGTCATGTTTTCAAAGAATTAAATCTCCATGAGGGTTTGTTCCTAAATTATGAAGAAGTTTTCAGATTCTTGGGCCGTGTAACAATATAAAAAGAGTGCTTCAGAAAGTAAAGTGGCCATTTTTAATGCACAATATCACTCAAATCATTCCAAATGTTAACTGTATATTTATGTTCAACTAATCACATCTATGATTCATGTGTGGCAGCAGTAAAACACCATGCCAAACAGCTTTCAGACCACTCAAAGGGTTTTTATTGGTTAGTGTCCATCCATTCATTTTCTAACTTATGTAAGTGAGGACCTCAAGATGCCTACCATTTTTTAGCACATGATTGCAACCATTCCTTTGTAGGACAGCATGCTGTCTCCAGTTGTTCATACTGGGGCAATCTCCAAAACTTTGGAGCAGACACAGTGAGAACATGCAACATCCACACAGACAGTGCCTGGGCTTGGATCAGAACCAGGGGTCTGGAGGTGCAAGGCAGCAGTGCTATCTACCATTCCACAGACATATTAGTTACTATGACAAAAAATAATTTTGAATATCCATGGTATAAATAAACTGAAACTAGGTGGATTTTACATTAGACTTAATACATAGCTACTTCACAGTCTCTCTTAAAATGGCACTTATTTAGAATTTGCTACTTAATATTCCATCTTGTAGAAGCATATAGAAAGCACCCAATGATAAACTTGTTTATCCATTCATGATCCACTTTCAGCTTTGCTTTTCCAATTACATAGTCCCTGAATATTACAGTCTATCCCCCTTGCATTGACAGGTAGGCAGGAGTTAACACCGAGTAGAGTCCCAGTCCATTGTAGGACCCATACGTATGCACACACAAGCCTGGCCTGTTTAGGAAACATAATTAATCTAACAGATACAAGTTCAGGCCTGACTGTGGACCATAACTGCCATCTTTGCATGATGAAGGCTCCAGGTAGGGACGTGTGGTCAGGGGAGGCAGGTTTAAGGCAGAGCCTCACCTGTCATCATGAAAAGTAAAAAAACTAATAATGATGACATAAAATAAATGTGTCCACTGGTCTGTGCTATAAATTTGTTTTCTGTATGATTCCAATAATTTTGATCATTTTTATAGTCAAAATCGCTGAATTTGTGCATTTCCTGTTCACATACATCGGAGAAACAGGAGGTGTGGCAGCGACGAGCCACCTCAGGCTGCGCTATCCCTCACACACCGGGTTGATGCATGCAATTGACTTGTGCCTGTTGCTGTCTCTCTGTATGTCTCCAATATAATTGTTTGAAGACACATTTATTATAAACCCTGACTTTGCACAGTCTGGCTAAGACATAAAACCGCAGTGAAAAGGTACAAGGTGAAGCAGACAGTACCGTGCCATCCTGAAGGGAGCGCATGTGAGTCCAACATGTGCTTGTTGCTGCTGTTCTTCTACGCAGAAGCACCAATAAGTCTGCGATATCAGAAAGTCAAGTGTACTGTGGCGGTCCATTTATATTTATTTTTTGTTCCAACTGACTGCCAAAATGGATGATTAAGATTTTTAAAACTAAAAGAAAATAAGGAGGACTTTTACAAGAAAGTGATGGAGATTTTCGTGGAGAAGGATAGGCGCAGGGACTTCATTTACAAATAAAAATAACACCATAAACGATTTTCAGTTTTATAAAAAATGGGATCAGACTAAGAACAATCCAATATTTAAAAACTAAATTTTGACCTTAAATAAAATATTCTTTTGTTTTTCTTGTTATCCTTTTGTTGAACAGTCTGTATTAAAATTGATTAAAGCATCAGAATTAAAAGCTTTTAAAAACAACTAAATATTTCAAATAAGGTCAAAATTGAAATCCGTTTTATTTGTATACCACTCAGTACTTTCATTTGTAATGAATGAGTATGAATTGTGGAATTGCAACAGCAAATTTAGAACACATGGAGGGTGAGGAGCAAATGTGTTCTCTCCACTTTCTCTTGCCGCTATAAATGTAACGTTCTTTCTTAGCCAAATCTGAACCTTACCTATGTGTGTGTGTAAAGAATGCTGCTGAGATATGAAACATAACCAGTAGTCAATGTACACACTGCCAATTTAATAGTGAATAAGCTACTCTTTTGGGTTCATGTATTTGTAAATCTGACTCTAAAGAAGTCAGTGTCTTACCAGCCATGAACCTCACCGTACGTCACTGGCTCCAGGCACATTTTCGCACATGTTCTAGGAATGCTCAGTGGTTTGAGCTTTCTGGTCTGTTAATTTCAGCTTTCAGTCCTCCATTCTTTCTAATAATAATCATCTACTGCCTCAAATATTTCTTCTGCTAGATCACTCTCTTCTCTTCCTCTTACTGTTATCCAACAGAGGTTATTCTCTTTAGGTATAATTGCAGGAAAAAGCAATGTTAGCCTCTCAGTGGAAATCCTCTGACTCTTTCCGTTTTAGCTATTGAAAATACTCCAATCATTTTCTTTTACTTGAACTCTCTACAACACGAATTAATGGATCATCTTGGCTTAGAAATGAAAGGTGGAAATCAGCTGGTTCATGATTGGATAAGTACCCAGTTGCACTGACCTTGCTCTTAATGTTGGCGGTTTCCATTTTCAGATTATTGCTTCACTCTCTTCGCAATGGTGTTTCTCTTTCTGGGTACAAGCAATCCTAACCCACTTGATTAATTTCCTTACAGGGCAGGGTATATTGGGGAGGGTTCCATATATTTGTTTTAATTCTTTTTAAATTGTGTTGCTTGTTCTATTTTTGTATTTGATTTTTAAATGATAATAAAAATGTGATCACAAAATACACACACAACTTTGCAATCTGTGACGAAAACAGAGTTCACAGAGAAAAACCCACAAAGATGCAAGAACTGGGTGAAGATATTATTTGCGAGTAAGTTAAATTAATTGTCTAATTGAATTTAACATTTAAGGTGTTCAAACATTAACATGATAATTAACTTTAATGATATAAGTGTTGTCATACACGTGCTCATGGGAGGCAGCTAAAGGGACTGAATGAAGGTAATTCCACAACAGATCAGAGGTTGGCGGAGTGTACTGACCCTTTATCTCTTTCCACTGCAGACCGATTATGAGAAATTCCACTTGGTTCTGATGACATCATTTCCGTTTCTGGGCATAATGACTTTTGGTTTGGCCCTGATGACGTCACTCCCTATCCTCTGCTTTAAACACCGTCATATTTACCTCAACATGATAGTTCTGTTTTGGACTAGAATTTGTACACATATGTACTCTTTACTCAACTCTTTTGCAGCCAAAAAAAATTATACTTTTTGTGACTCATTTGTCTCATCTTTGACAGTGTATATATCATTATAAGTGGCATATTGGTGATGTAGTTAGCATTGCTCCCTCACAGATCCTGCATCTCATGTTGAAGTCCTGTGTTCTCATAACAACCGTATTATATACCAGCCACAATACCTGTCCATCCATCCATCCATTATTCAACCTGCTATATCCTAACACAGGGTCACGGGGGTCTGCTGGAGCCAATCCCAGCCAACATAGGACTCAAGGCCGGAACAAACCCTGGGCAGGGTGCCACCACAGGGCACACACACACCCACACACCAAGCACACACTAGGGACAATTTAGGATCACCAATCCAACTAACCTGCATGTCTTTGGACTGTGGGAGGAAACTGGAGCGCCCGGAGGAAACCCACGCAGACACGGGGAGAACATGCAACCTCCACGCAGGGAGGACCCGGGAAGTGAACTCATGTCTCCTTACTACGAGGCAGCAGTGCTACCACTGTGCCACCGTGCTGCCCACAATACCTGTCGAAAACAGGTAATTAAATAAATTTTAAAATATTTGATATTTGAAATCTCCTGCTTTACGTGTACTCTCAGCATTCCTCCAACACCTTTCCATGGCACCCTCATGTGTCTCAACGTCTTTTAGCTGGGGATTCCTCTCTTGATCACATTCTCGTAAACCCTGCTTCTCATACTCTGTCATTTCGAGTCGCCTTGCTCACCTCATGTCTGTTTTTTGACCACCACCAATTGCAAATGACCCCCTAGTACCTGCCATGAAAATATCATTTGTATTCTTGTGAATACTTCCTGTTTTTGAAGGTAAGTTTCAACATTCCTCCTATGGCTTTCCTCTGTATCTTCATGTGCCTCAACTTCTCATCTGGTTCTCCCCCTCTCAGTCATGTTCCTATAAAGCCTGCTTCTCAGATTCTATCTTTTTGAGGCACATTGGTTGGCTTCTGTCCACTTTTTGACCACCACCAATAGTAGACTGACCCCCATTACCAGCTGTGAAAACATCATTCGTATTCTTGCAAAAATGCCCATCTTTGAAGGCAACTCGGGTTGCACCTCATTAATATTTAGTGACCTAACTTTGGTTGGCTTTGTTTCTGTTGAAATTATCCATTTTCATTTTTTTTTTATAAAAAAAAAATAATTGTCACAATAAAGAATTGAACTTTGCACCCCAAACATATCATGCCACCATCCCGACCACTCAGCCACCAAAACCAAACTGACCAACTGGACCAAAGTCAAACCAACCAATCATACTGCTAGGTGAAACTGGACAAACACACACACACAGAGACAGTAGTGTTTCATTGTATAGCAGACAAGCCTCAGGTTTTCTTTCTCACTCATTCTCTGCCAGTTAGATGGCCATTTTCTGGGTTTACCCAGGTTGGGTGATTGCCCCCCAGATTTTGGAGTTATTGGACCATAATTTTTCATTGCCAGATGCCCTTCTCAACACCAACCTCCTTTAGTCATCTTTTAAAGAGAGATGGTGACCTTATTCTAATCCCAGGTCACTGGGCAAAAAGCCTTGGCTTTGTTCCTAATAAAATTAACTTTCAAATATAATTTAAAGGTTTTTAAGATAACAATATTAGACACAAGGAATGAACCACCCTCAGATAGCATTGTAGATCACTGTAGGGAAGTACATTATCATACTCTATTAACATGAGGAAAAAAACCTTTGTTGCCATGTTCAAAAATCAGCAAAATTAAATAAGCATTTACCGTAAGATGTGCTGTTGAACAATTCAATATTAAAGAAAGTAAAGTCTCCATTAGTCATTCTCCACCGATGAGCAGCCAGCATAATTTCTCGGATAATGTTGCTGGTGGCACACATCACCACAACTAGAAAAGAAAAAATAAAATAGTTAAGAAACCGAAAAGAAAATGATTTATGAATATTCTTTATTAAATATGCAAAGCCTTGGAACAGATATATCATTGATGTAGATAATTAAATGTTTCATTTTTAACTGTGGCATATAACCCAGCTAGGCACAGATTCAGAAAAATACTCATTGATTTTGTAATATGTTTGCATTGAAGGCCAAGAAAAGATGTGTGTATAGTTGCGTCTGGGAATAATACAGGATTTAAAGATTATTAAACAGATTTTGGGGATTTCTGTCACTCTAATTTCAAAGAAATCATAAAGAAAAAAAAAGCATTTTATAAGATGGACCCAGTAGGTTGTTGTTTACAAACACTGCTAATTTAGTGATTTCTCTTCTTAGACTAAAGAATATTTTCAATAGCTTACCTTACTTACATCATCAAACCTGAACGTGAACAATGAAAAGCAGTGCACAAAGGACTCAAATGGATTCAGAAAAATAAGTATACTGAAATAAAGTGTGATAATCCTATTAAGCGCTGCATTTGGCCTACAGCATTTATTTAACTCAGGGTTTTTATTTCAGCATCATGCACCTCTCGAACCGCTTAATCTAGTATGGAAACAACTGTAAATTATAAGTACTTGTGGACAAAATCAAAGGAAAATAAATAAACATCACATAGTAACAGATTCCCCAAAGGGAAATTGTTTGAAAGACATTTGGAAAAATTCAGTTTTCATCAGTAAGGTGAAAATCTCTCAAATAGCAGCATTGACTGATGTGCAAAAAAGTATTAATTATGCCAGAAATGATCTCACTTTATATTCTGTTTCAAATTATAAAGACCACTTTAAATACTTTGTCTTTTTAAAGTAGGAGATGCCTTTTTATATAAGCTACCTCAATATTAAAAGCTTTAGTGACAACTGGCATCATACAATCTGAGAAGACAATTTTGTTTCATCTATTCCTCCACTATCTGTTACCAATCCTATTCAATTCAGAGTCTAAGCTGGAAACATCAGGTTCAAGCAGACAGCAGCTTAGGATGGAGTGCCAGTCCATTGTAGGGCTTCTCACTCACACGGGGTCAAAGTAAATTCTCCAATTAACCCAATAGCACACATTTTTGGAGTTTGGAAAGAAAACTAATGGATTTGGAAAATAACCAAAGAAGACATCTGGAGAAAAAACAAACTTTGTGCACAGACAACAACTAAATGAAAATCCAGACCCAGACTCCCGAAGCTGTGAGGCAAATACCCACAGCAAAACCATGCCATGCCACATGTAATTCTAAAGGTTGCCGATAAAACATTTGCTATAAAACAAATGTGTTCCTTAGTAAGTTTATGGAGTGTATGGATTCTCAATTATGAAAAACTAAACAGAGGTTTCAATGACATTATCATTTTTTAATACTGAATTGCATGGCTGTATTCTATAATGTCAGAAACCTTCACGTATATTGTATCAAAGATGTTAACCATTATAAGTATAGTGCCTTCAAAAATTATCCAGACCCCTTCATTTTTTCAGGTTTTAGTATGTTGCAAACTTGACAAAATTTGTTTATTCCCTCATCAAGCTAAACAAAATTTTTGCAAATTTATTAAAAATAAAAAACCAAAACATCACATTGACAAAGGTATTGAGACCCTTTGCTATGACACTTGGAATTTGTCTCAGGTGTATCACATTCTATTGATCATCGTTGAGAAGCTTCTACACCTTGTCTGGATCACCTGTGTATTAACATTCAAATGGTGAAGCATGGTGGTGGCAATACCTTGCTGTGGGAAAGCTAAAAATACCAAAGTTCAGAGATTTCCTTAATGAAAACCGGCTCAAGAGTACTCTGGATCTCAGACTGGGCCAAATGTTCAATTTCCGATAGATAGACAGATAGATAGATAGATAGATAGATAGATAGATAGATAGATAGATAGATAGATAGATAGATAGATAGATAGATAGATAGATAGATAGATAGATAGATAGATAGATAGATACTTTTATTCATCCCCTTAGGGAAATTTAGGTGTCCAGTGCTCAATCACATCAGTAAACATTGCTAAAAAATATTTAAAAAGGCACAAAACATAAATAAATAACTATGGATGGTCTGTACCTCCCTCCCCATGCACCTTTCCACCACAATTCCCAGTGTGTCCACAGTCCTACCCAGCACAGAGCCAGCCTTCTTCACTAGCTTGTCCAGTTTCTTAGTGTTCTTATCTGTCATACTGCCTCCCCAACACACAGCAGCAAAGAACAGGACACTGGCAACAACTGTCTGATAAAACACAGAGAGCATTTCACTACATACAATGAATGATCGGAGTCTTCTGAGGAAAAACAGCCTACCCTGTACCTTCCTGTAGAGGACATCAGTGTTCAGAGATCCTAGTCATAAGGCTAAGAAACACTAGAGTGGCTTTGGGTCAGCTCTGTGAATGTGTAAATGTATGAACAAATGAACATCTCTAGAGAGACCTGAAAATAGATGTCTACCAACCATCTCCATCCAACCTGACAGATCTTGAGAGGATCCGCAGAGAAGAAAGACAGAACATCCTCAAATCCAAGTGTGCAAAGCTTGTTGCATCAAACCCAAGAAGACTCCAGGTTGCAATGTCTGCCAAAGGGTTTTCAACGAAGTATTGAGTGCTTGTGTCAATGTGATGTTTTTTATTTTTAATACATTTGAGAAAATGTCTAAAATCCTGTTGTGTGGTATTCAGTTTTGCTTGATGAGGGAAAAACAATTTAAAAGATTTTAGTATAAGGCTGCAACATAAGTTAATAAGTATAAAATGGTAGCAGTTGTAGTTGCTCTCTCTCTTTAAAGCCCATGGAATTAACATTTTTGCAAATTTTATTCCTTTTTTCTTTTCTATCAGATCCTTTACTGTGACCTGCCACTTCAAGAGTCATTTCAGCCAAGTTAAGACACAGCAAGGGATTTAGGAGAGCTGGAAAGCACAGTCAGCCTCCGGGCAGAATAGAAACAATTAACAATATTCATACAAACTGCCTCTGTCTTTCTTCTCATTGCAGTTTTATATGCCTGGAGGGAAGGTGACCAGAGTGACCTTTACAGACCAGAGATTTCTTTTTAACTCTTCATTTCTGCAGTCAAGAATTTATTCTCTCTGCAGTCAAGAATTTCCTCACGATAATGATTTGGGAAAGTTATTTTAGTCTTGTTGTAATGAACTGTCTGGTGGGCAAAAGGTTGCAAGGGGTAGGACGGGCATCAAAAGGTCCAACAAAAGGCTATACAGAAAGTGGAGAGCTACACTGCATGCTTGTGTGGGTAGCCAGATGCCTCCAGAGGGCAAAGACCCCCTCTACATATGGACAATGCCACATAAGGGAAGGACACAAAAGCTGTCGACACACAGACAGTCAACAGGTAAACCTTCTGATGGAGTTCTGCTTATGATAAAAGAGGGCAAACTGCTGTGGGTGCTATGCTCTTCCAAAAAGAGTGAGTCTAGGGTTGTAGTTCCTCCAGATTTGGCTAAACAATACTCTGAGCTAACGAATCTAGAGGCTTAATAGACAAGCTTCATTCTTATGGCGGGGGGTTTATGGGCGCACCTTTCCAGAGTGCATTACTCCAGTATTACTGGGACAGCTTAGCTATTAGCTAAACACATGAGCCTGATGGACTGAATGTTCTCCTCTCACTTGTTAAATTTCTTATGTTATGATCAGAGGCCTAAAGCAGACTGGGGTAAGGACTACAGGGCTTGATAGGAGTAGACAGGAAGAGTAAACCTTTACAGTACTGAATGGTGAAAAAAGTGGAACCAATGCCATTCCAAGTAGAGTAAGACCTGGTGAAGATAGGTTCATAGAGCAGAAGGCTTCTACTTGATGTTTTTGCTTTCTGTAAAGTATGAAACTAAGAAATGGCTTAGATTATTGGCAAATCAATACTCCATTAATTAGGCTTGCTATGACTTATAAAACTTGCCTAGTTCTTATTTTCTTGGTGGACAGGAAGTTTTTATGTTTTGAAAGGCACTCTGCACAGCATGCTACTGTTTGCAGAAATGTTTAAGGGGGCCCTTCCCACGCAAATTTGTCAAATTGAATACTGACAGAATGTTGTATTCTTGTAGATATTTTGAATGCATTGTCTTTCCACTTATCACTGAAAGAAATGAAGTGATTATATCATTTTGTTTTTCGCTTATTTGTCACAGTTTTGAGCGATTCCATCAGCAATGGCACCACTGACACCATTCCATATTTTGGGTTTCTATCACACATGCCGCCGTTAGGGCTCATTTGTTCATGTGCAGCTCATGAGTGCTTGACCTCGACTGTCTTTAAAAAACTGAGATGGAAATCATTTTGAATCTGTGCTTTGTTTTCCAAAAGAGAAAGTTCCGTCAGCAAATAAAGTTTATCTTTTTAAATGGTTTCATTTGTTAAGCTGCTTTTCATTTGGTTTTTGGTCTCTTACCTGCTTAAAGACTTCCAGCAACTGCTCACCTCTTTGGTCCTGATTTCAGTGTCTGACTACTTTCTTTGGATTGTCCCTTTAAAACTTCTCCCCACATTCAAGTAAATATTATTTGCATAAGCATGACATATAATTTTTTCAGAAGTACGATGGCCACCAAGGCTACTGTTACAGTCTTTGTGAATTTGTCTTTCAAAGTTGAGAATATAAAACTAGAAAGGTTAGGTATTAATTACAGGTTTCAGAAGTTTCACTTAATAGTAAACAGATACTTTCATTTGAGGACATAGTTAGATCAGTTATTCCACAACACAGTCCATGAAATTTGCATTTGTTCTGTGACAAGTGCAAGGCTCTTGGTCGAACAAAAGTAAGCATGAACGTTTTATTGGATGATTTAATGCTCCTGGGAACCAGTACTCTTTGAGAAGCTATAAGCTTACCTTGGTAACCTTTTAAACAATACTGAAATGTTATGTTAATTAATTTATCATGTATGCTATCTATTTGACAAAGTGAGCTCCACTCTATGAAGCAGGCTTTGTTTTGTAAGCTGAAGCAACCTGAAATTGAAGTGAATTGGGTATTGTCTGGACCTCTTCATGGCTGAAGCTCATATGACCTCAATACTGTTAATATATTCTACAAAGCACTTATTATCCAGTCAGCAGGTCCATTTTTGCCTGTCCCTTCCTCAGCCATATATAAATGTAACAGAAAGAACCAGCGTTCAGTTCACTGATTTACTGCCTGTGGAGAATTGATTTTGAGAATCCAAACTTAAGCATATTCTCTTTTGATACTTAATGGTTTTAAATTGTTTGATCTTTCCCTTATTGAATATTCCTGCAGTAAAAGTATCATTTATTTTTATTTCTGACACACTTATAACACTTTCATTCTGGTTTGGGATGGTCATTGATTCCACTTCCATTGTCTCCACTCTTACATTCTCTGTGGTATCTACACTGAGAAAGGGACTCCTCAAAAGACATTAATCGGACTGAATAGGTTTGATATCTTGAATAATGTAAATACTCAATTGAAACATTTTTTCTAATCCAAAAGTATCTAAAGATAGACCAAAAGGTGTCCTATGTGGGTTATGCATTTCTTTTGCTCTTGTACCATTCTAAGCAGATCCCTTTGTGTCCACCGACTGCTCTGAGCACAGAGGCTTTAAGCCGTTATAAATATACAAAAATGAGGACTTAAAATCCTTGAATTAACTGTTGAGCAACTTCACAGCTATCTTACCATAAATAAAACTCCTGAATAAATAAAAGTTGATGCATCTCCTAACATATGCAAGAGATGACAATCAATATCTTTTGACAGCTATACTCTGGGCCCCTTGTTCCTCTGAGCCTGTCAATTTGTCCCAGGATGGAGGGCAAGACCACCACAAAACCAGGTATTTCAGACCCCTTAAGAATTCAGCTTGTGAAGGCAAGGGATTGCTTATTCATTTAACACAGTACATTTATTATCTTCTTTTTACTTTGCCTTCCTTTTTGATAATTGTTAATTAATTTCAGCCATAATAGCATAGCTTACATCTTTCTAAACACTTATCTAGTATAAAAGGCCATGCATGAATTCTCATTCAATCAAAATTGTCACGACAGACTCCAGCCACCCACGACCCAGAATTGCATTAAGTGGGTTTGAGGATGTTGTTAAGTTGTGAATGGTAAATGGTATTATTATTCACTTTATGCCTTACATATTGCAAATGCTGAATTCTGTATTATAAAAGAATCTTCAAATATTAATTAATTCCTTCTAAGAACAACTTGTTTGTTTTTGTTTGTACGGATATAAATGAATATTTTGTTAATATTAAGCCATGAACTTTAGGAGACTGCTTTAAATTAAAGGGAAGTTAATTTAAGAAAGAAGATGGAAAGCACTCCTTTCACACACACCTTTATGTTTTTAAATAATAATCGTATTGCTGTAGCTGTTCTTTTTAGGTGCATTTACATACACTGCAGAAGGCACCTACTGCAATAGCCATGTCTCAATGTCTGTGCAGGCAGTGTGGTGTAGTGGTTACAGCTTTGGACTTCAAACCGTGCGGTTGTGGGTTCAAATCCTGCTACTGACACTATGTGACCATAAGCAAGTCACTTGACCTGCCTCTGCTCCAAGTAGAAAAACAAAAGAAATGTAACCAATTGTATCATAAATGTTGCAGGTCACCTTAGATAAAGGTGTCAGCCAAAGAAGTAAATGAACACAATAGACTGATTTTGTTGAAATCTGGCACACTCATTCTTCAAGGAGATTTGTCTGGACAGTTCCATTTTTTGTTTGGATATCTCAAATATAATGCATTGTACATGTTTTTGAGATTTCAAAATCTCCTTTTGAAAAGCATTGGTGAATTTATGAACATGTCTATCTTAAAATGGGGAACCATTCTGTGTGACTTCAAGTATGAATTAAATACTGTTTGGCTTTTACCTTACTTATACAAGTTACTTAAAACTTGTATGTTTTTAACATTTTTCTTTTCTTTTTCGACAGCTGCTCCCGACAGCAAAACAGTGAAATATGTTGCTGAAGCAACTGCACCACGGTAGAGGACAGGGGTTGGGGTGGGTTCAGTAGGTCAAGTGTTACCATATAAGAAAGGTACAACCTTAGATGTGTACGTGTTTATTCATTTTGCTAATAATATTTGTTATTCAGAGCAGCTGTAATGATATTATTTATTCATCTCTGTATAAGGTAATTATTGTCCCTTATAGTACCAGAATGTATGGGTAGGTCTGCTTCTACCTTCGCCCCATCCCACGCTTGTCTTTGCGACTGCGCAGTATCTTCTGCAAACCTCAGTCACAGCAGCTCACTTCCATTGGTCCTTGAAATCAAACCGGGTAGGTGACATTAGGTTCATGTCCTTAACAGTAGAAAATTAAAGCATCTTAACTTAGACAGAAATGTATGAGTGATGGCTCTGTAACAGTTTATGTAACAGTGAAGAAACGTGTACTCAATATCTCTATTACACTAAAAACAACCTCATGGCCTCATTTTCTAAAGATTATAGTGATACAATTTTTCTCTCACAGTATAATTTTTCAGCAAAGTGTCATAACGATCCACTATTTATCATGTATGGATACGGCCAACAATTTTAGCAGTTAACTAGCTATCTATCATACTGTATTTGGAGGCAGCCAACAATTTTAGCTTCAGACCTCAGCACAGATTTTAAATTTCCATTGGGTATTTGTTTGAAAAAAATTATGTTTAAGAAATGTGAACTCTAGATAGCTCCAGATCCTCAATATCCAGCAACTGACAACCACACATGAATCTATTCATCACCTGAGTTGTAATCTTCTTTCAATGAAAGCAACTTCAGCCACAACCATATTGTAAAATGACATTAAAAGACACATTTTATGTATGCTAATACATTATATCATCACTGTTATTTTTCAATATGACTCACTATTACAAAAATATGTCATATATTGATGTAACAAACTCTTGGATGAAATTGACTAAAGATTTTAAAAATGCTGCAGTTTTCAAACTAGCAAACCAACTCTCCTAACACACCCAACTGTTACACCAAACTTCAATTTTTTTTACTTGTTTTAGTCCTTTAATGAGAGAAATGGTCTGCAATCCTGATTTTATTAAACCTAGGACAAGTTAAGAAGCAGATTACATTCTCAGATGTGAATAGTGAAGTGAGTTCAGGTAGAAGAAACCGCATTATGTACATAAATGGTGTACAATGGCAGCAAATAGAATGTGAGAATGTATTTACGTTTTCCATACATTCATTTTAAGAATATGCCACCTGAGTCAAAGAGATCCAAACCACAGTGCAGTAATGCTGGCTGCAAGGCCACAACCTCACCCCAAAGACAGGAGGCCAGTTTGTCACAGGCATACATACAAATACATCCACTTTCAATCTAAATGTTCAGGTTTCACAACAACAAATAGCTTAATATGCACATAAACACAAGTAGAACCAAGAAACGCCATAACACACTATAAGGCAACGGCATAAATCGCTGTGCTACAATGCCATTATGAACTGACTCTTTAAAAGTAAAAAAAAAAAGAAAAAATATTTGTAGTTTGCATTTAAAGTTTACTGCGGTGGGCTGGCACCCTGTCCGGGATTGGTTCCTGCCTTGTGTCCTGTGTTGGCTGGGATTAGCTCCAGCAGACCCCCGTGACCCTGTGTTCGGATTCAGCGGGTTGGAAAATGGATGGATGGATGGATTTAAAGTTTATACACATCCAGGTCTTATACCCAACCGTATATTTATTTTGGAATTACGCTACTGTCTCCAGTCATCAAAGCTGGTAGGCATTCCACTCAGATGTCTGTCATTTCATTTTCTGTTAGGTCATCATAGACAGAATCCTAAATGATAGGACCTTTTTCAATACATTCATAAAATTCTAATCTCAAGCACTAAGTTGATCTTAATTAATAAGATTATAAAGCACCATAGCTGGGAATGGTGCTTACCATACAATCATGTAACTTTCTCTCAAGGTTTGTACCAGAGATAATCGTTAAAAGATTCATTGCAGAAGCTGAGACTCCAATAATCCCTCTTTCTATTCACTGCCACAAACATGTCCATTTTGGATTCTGATTTTTTTTTTTTTTGCTTCCTGGTCTTAGTCAGTCTCTGCCCCAGTCTGATACAGAGGAGTTTTCTGTGACACCTAAACACCATACGTTAGAACATTAGAAAATTTGTAGCGAGAATAGTCCATTTAGCCCAACAAAGCTCATCAGTCTTATCCACTTAATTCTTCCAAAATAACATCAAGTCGATTCTTCCAGGTCCCGAGAGTCCTATTGTCTATAACACTACTTTATAACTTATTCCATATGTCTGTGGTTCTCTATGTGAAGAAAAGCTTCCTAATGTTTAACAAAGTCCCAACTACTATCCTGTGTTCTGGTTGAGCTCATTTTAAAGTAACAGCCTGAATTCATTAACTCCTTTCGGACACTTCAATTATATCAGCTCTTAATGTATTTAATTAATGTTTTGTCACATTTCACTCTAAATCCCAATGGTTGAGATTATTTCAGAAGTAATTATAGACCAATGTCATCTTGAAATGCCCCTGGCATAACCAGATACTATCGCCATTCAATGCAGCAGGGTACATTACACCTTTGATAATGGATGCTACCAAAACATCAAGAGCAGCTACACCATCATTCATAACATCTAGTACTGCATACTGCTATTTCCATTGCCCAGCGTCTAAAGTGGTATGCCACAAATACTTATCCACTGGTAGTTTAAAGACACTTAGCACCTTCAATGCCCGGTAAAAGTCAAAGAATCGAGATGGATTATTCTTTATCAGTTAGATCTTAAATGCACTAGTGTTTTAACTCACAACTTAAATATGTCTGTAACCTTAACTAACCCAGCTGACTAACATGAGGTCAAAAACATGGCAGTGATGCCCCCAAAAGTAACCACAACAGCAGCAAGCCGGGACTTTCTCTGGCCAGCTGAGAAGAGTGACACCCAACTGCCACCTGCAGGCTTCAGCCTAGACAGGCTTATAAGATCAAAATGACTAAAAAATGTTGCAAAATATACGAGAATGCCCTACAAGGGAGAAACCATAAAAAAAATAACTTTGGCCTGTAACCAAAAGGTTATTCTTTATACAAGAAATGTATTTAACAAAGAGTAAAAAATACAACCAAATGCTCAAAAGAGCAATAAATCAATTTGCCTTAAAAAACAATCCAAAGCAACCAAATCCCAATGCAGAATCCAGTAAAGAATAGACAAAAGAAATCAAAGAAGCCAAAAATAAATCAAGAACCAACAAAGCTGACAGTAAACCTCACTACAAACTCCATGAACTGCCACTGAATCCTTTTTTATTGTTTACTTATAAAACCAGAGGGAGGAGCCAGCAGCAGTGAAGTCTCCTGGGGCTCCACCCACAAAGTGAGCAGAATGACCACACATTTAGTGAGACAGCATAAATGAAATATAATAATTTAATATCAATGAAAACAACAATAAAAGTGAATAAATGCATGTCAGGCAGGTGAGGAGTGGTGATCATTTGCTCATTTGAGATGTCTGATTGATTGGAGATCACTTTTATAAAAAAAAAATTCTTACCCACAGGAAGTCATGGTGAGTTGGTACAGGAGAGAAAACCGAGGGGAGTGGAGTTTGGCCCCCAATTATGAACAAGTCATTTTTCCACCATAACATTGCACCACCGTACACTGCAAAGCTGACTATTGAAAGCTGGGAAAAATCTGGTATCCAGTAGGTCGAACCTTCTTCTTTATTCACCTGATTTAGTGCCTTGTGATTTCTGGTTGTTCCCAAAAATTAAAGAACTTTTACATGGAACATTTTTTAAGATGAGTGGTGAATGGATTGATGTGGTGAGTGAGCAACTTGAGAGCTTAACTAAAGGTAATTTTTGCTGCTTGCTTTGACAAATGATTCAAGGGCAGGAAAAAAAGCATCTATGCTGCGTTGAAGTCACCAATAAATGAGCTTTCAATGGGGAATATGTTTTTGCCTTGTTATTTCTGGCTCTGAGGCTAGGGATCTGCACTGGTAATCGGAAGGTTGCCAGTTCAAATCCTGTAAATGCCAGAAGTGACTCTACTCTGTTGGGCCTTTGAGCAAGGCCCTTAACCTGCAATTGCTTTATCCTGGGTTTGACATAAACCTGCATCCATCCCTACAAGCAGACCCTCCAATTTGCTTGGAAAACCCTGGGGGTTGGTGGCAGAATTGGCACTCCAGCCACCATAAAAAAACCTCACAGCGTTCCATTCCATCTGAACTAGTGTGGCGCTGATGTGCCACCCGTTGCATGGCTGCACTCGAGTCCTAATCTGGGATCCTGAGGTGGTTTATCATGTGATGGGTGCGGCAACACGCTGTAACAGTGCGTGCTCCTAACCCCTCTCTGTGTTGAAGTCACCAATAAATGAGCTTTCAATGGGGAATACGTTTATGCCTTGATTGTTATTTCTTGCATGAAAGGCTATGGACTTTTGCAACAGCCTTCATATCATCAGGTTTGTAATGAAAAATGTATTATGAAATTCCAAAGCAAAGAAAACATTTTTTTTAAATACTCAAATTTCCTCCTAAAATAAGAAAAATAAAATGTAGCAAAATATTCTATTTTAGCAATAAATAACTAAGCATTGCAGTGCCTTACTGTGTCTAGGGCTCTCTCTTTCTTGGTGCTCAGTTTTACCAGGACAGATTCTGGACCCCCATGACCCTAAATCGGCTTTAACAGGTTTTAGAATGTTATGTTATCTTATAACCATTAATATTCAATATATATATATATATATATATATATATATATATATATATATATATATATATATATATATACTGTAAATGTACAGTTTTTAAATATATAGTGTAATGTAAATTTACAGTATATACTGTATAACATACTATTTTCTTACCTTAGAAACTTTATGAAATGTTTGTACTGTAGTTATTTTTTCTACCAAAAGATGGCAGTGTAACTGACAGAATTAAACAGCTGAGCAGTCATATTCAGAGTAAATGTTTCAGAATGCCGTTTGTACAAAGCTATATTCATGTACCTGTTCTTAGCCGCCATTACCTTAATAATGTGACTGTGTCACCAGTAAAGTGATTTCAAAGTCAATACATTTAAAACATTAAAGCCTATGTGACATTCTAATATTTTATTTCCTACAATATATACAATATGCCATCTTGCACAAACAAATATAAGAAAGGAATAAACTAAGAAAACATTTCAGAATCTAAAAATTAAATCAGTTTTAAAACACTACCTATCTATATCTATACTAAAATAAAATCATAGGAGAGGAATTATTGTGAGCAGGATCTTAGTTTTTTGCAGTGATTTGTCTCCCACCTTAGATTGATCTCTTGTTCTGGTAATTACAGCCTCGCTGCTGACTGGACGTATTAGTGACCTAACAAGCTGAACTGAGGAATGTTTTTATGATGTTCCTCTTACCTGCAAGGGAGACGCTGTCGCTGCAGTCTAGCAGGCTCACACACTGAACCCTGTTACATTATGTGATTTTAACTTTAGTAAGATTGCAAAGTTGTGCCAAATATTTTTCACACCATTAGGGCGTCATATGCACAAAGGGAGATTGATTTGCACAAGCTGTTAAAAATGCTTTCCAGTACTGCTGAGTGTAGCTTATACCTATTCATGATATGTCACAATTAAAGGCCACAAAATCAATAAGTGGCTTTTGGAAAACAACAAATCGAGACACTCAGATATACACTCATGCTTCTAAAATGCATTCTCAAAACACTGTTTTGCAAGATGAGTAAAAGTAAAGAACATAATATAACAGGGACAGGTTGTGCAGGAGGGTGCACTGTAGCTCGCCCCAAACCTGTAATGCTGCCCGTTGTAACTCCTTTAAAAAAGACGCTGCTGGAGCGCTGGGCCTCGCTTGTTTGGACCCACAACTACTGCACAACTATCCCCTCTTCTCTAACCGACCAGTGTGGGATGATAAGGACCCCAAGGTATTTGGCCATGCTGTAGGGCATTATCTTGTGATTCTACAATTTTAAACTATTCTTGTATGTGTTATTTTATCTTTTTTTCATTCTAGGAGTGGGTAAGAACACTTTTAGGAGTGTCAAGCTAGAGAATTAATAATGTCTGAATTGTTTCAGCACCCACATTTCTGTTGTTTGTTCATTTTAATGAGTAATTCTTTACCAGCCTCACTAGTTTAAGAGGCAAATAAAGTTTAGATCTTATAATTGATGTATGATGTGCAGATACATACAAAGAAAGCACTAGGATGCATCATCAGTGATGTATCTGGATGTCATTAATAGTAATAATAATAATAATAATAATAATAATAATAATAATTCTTTACATCTATATAGCACTTTTCTCACTACTCAGAGTGCTTTTACATACTGAGTGGGGAGCCACTTCAACCACCACTAATGTGTGGCATCCACCTGGATGATGCAACGGCAGCCATTCTGGCACCAGTATGCTCACCACATATGAGCTATTAGGTGGTGAAGTGGTGAGATAGACAATTACAGACAAGGGATGATTAGGAGGGCAGAATGACTTGGTTGATTTGGGCAATTTAGCCAGGGCTTTGGGATACATCCTACTCTTTACGAAGGATGCCCAGGGATCTATAATGACCACAGAGAGTCAGGACTTCAGTTTTACCTATCATCCAAAGGACAGCACAATTTTTACCACACACTAACCCTGCCACTGCACTGGGGATCTGGGATCCACATTCACACAACAAGGTAAGCACCAACGATGGACTCACCAACACCTCCTCTAGCAGCAACCCAAGCTTTTACTGTTTGGTCTCCCATCCAAGTACTAGGTGGGACCCAAACATGCTTAGTTTTAGGTGGATGACCTCTTCTGATGTGCATGTGGTATGGCTGCTCTCATTGGGTGTTTCGGGTCTCACAACATTAGACACTCTCATCCACTCTCAGTTTGTCAGGCCCAAAACACCTGTGCTCCTCATTCCTTGTGGCTACATTTTATGTATTATATGTCCGGGTGAACACTCATCGGTGGTCAGCTTTCACACACACAGACACAAGCCTGCCCCATGTCTAAAACAAAATTAAGTCGCAGACTATTTGTACTGAGTCACTGAGTATTCATTCAGCTAGGTAAAAGTCAAAAGGCCTGATAGTGATGTTGGTTAATGGAATGTACTATGTAACTAAGTTCTTTATTGTGCACAATATTTGTTGTTTTTTTGTTTCTTTTAACCTGGGGCTAATATTGTTAGTTGAACTGAGCGGCCCACTGTTGAACATGTTTTATTCACTCCTTGGCGGTGTTGGTGATAAAGTGATTGCTGCAGAACTCCATTTTAAAGCAGTATTCTATACCATTACAAAGGTGATTTAAAGTTGATTTATTCAAAAGCAAAAACTGTTTAGAATTTCGACTGTCCATTCGTATTAAACCCTAATATTAGTAGTGCCTCAGTATACAGTGGGTTTGAATAAATGTCTACCAACAAAAAAATACAACAGTTACTGATTGATTACTTTTACTCATTCAAAAGTACCGCCCTGTTCTCCTCTTATCACAATCTAACAGCATCTTCATCGGCTATAGAAAAAAATCGTGCTTCATTCTCTTCAATTGTAGTTTGCTCCATTGGTTAATTTGCAGGGTTTTTTTTTTCTTTTTTTATTTCATCTTTGCTTTTGCTTAACTTCAGAAAGCGCTGATCATTGATTGGTATTGCAGACTTAATGATGATATGCAAGTGGGCAACATTGTTGGCTTTTTCATAAACTCCAGGCTATAAAATGATAAGAAAATGTAATGTAGTCAGTTTATCTACAGATTTATTGTCACATGTGACACACCCCTGGTCCACCAAAAGGATCGACAGTGCTACCTTATATTATTCTTTTTGATATTCTTGTTAGGTAGAATGCCCCCTGGGGGCTGGGAGGTCTCGTGGCTTTGGAACCCCTGCAGATTTTGTGTTATTATTTCCAGCCCTCTGGAGTTTTTTTTTGTTTTTTCTGTCCTCCTGGCTATCAGACCTTACTTAATTCTTTGTTACTTAGTACAGTGGAACCTCGGTT